>NC_090225.1:3857500-4220000 GCF_024489055.1 Chanodichthys erythropterus
ATTAAGTTTAACCGTTCAAAGGCCAATACAGCCATTTCATTTCTGATTAAAATATCTCAAAATGTGATAAATGTATATTTATTTTATTCTGCCATGATTTTATAACATCATATATCAACATAGTGCAAAATGGAATTAAAATTATGTGTAGAAGTCATTGCTTTGTTATGAGAAAGAATGTCCGGAAAAATGAATTTCATTGATGTCATTCGGAGTAACCAATATAAAGGGACCATTTCAGATCAAGTCATGCTGTCAGCATCATGTGACAGGATGTGACATCATTCAGACGTCTGCAAAGGACCACATGGTCATGAAGAAAAGTAACTAACTCTCTTTTAACTATTTGATAAATTCATGTTTTCACTTGTTACTACGCATGTCCTGAAACATCAGGTAATTCGGTACAACCGCTATAAAACATGGAAAATGTTGTAATATTTTAAAAACTTGTGCTCAATATAAAATGTTTGATTGTCCTTTTGATAGATATCAGCCTGTTAGCATTGTTTGAAAATAACATAATTCGGTATAACCAAAAGTGTCATTCGCCAAAAAAATAAATAAATAAAATTGTCCATCTCGTAAAAAATGACAAAGGTGTATATGACTCTCTTCTTTCTGATGAACACAATCGGAGAAATATTAATAAATATCCTGACGCATCCAAACTTTATAATAGCAGTGAACAGGGGTCACTAGTATGAGCTGAAGAAAGTGCTTCCATCTACATCCATCCATCATAAATATGTGCTCCACATGGCTCCGGGGGTTAATAAAGGCCTTCTGAAGTGAAACGGTGCATTTGGTAAAAAAAATTTGTAAACTGGCATCGCGTCAATTACACTTTTTCCGTGAGTTGAATAGGGAAGGTGGAGGACGTAGCGTAAGCTTTGTGAACTGAAAGAGTTTTACACTTTCTTCGTATGTTGAATATGGAAGGCAGTCTGGCAGAAGCTCGATATTTGAATCATAACTTGTTTAAATATGGATATTTTTTACACAAATGCATCATTTCGCTTCAGAAGGCCTTTATTAACCCCCCGGATCCATGTGGATCACATATTTATGATGGATGGATGTAGATGGAAGCACTTTCTTCAGCTCATACTAGCGACCCCCATTCACTGCCATTATAAAGCTCGGATGCGTCAGGATATTTTTTAATATTTCTCTGATTGTTTTCATCAGAAAGAAGAAAGTCATATACACCTAGGATGACTTTAGGGTGAGTAAAGCTATATATCTATCTATCTATCTATACATATATATATATATATATATACATATATATATACATATATACATATATATATACATATATATATACATATATACATATATATATACATATATATATATATATATATATATATATGTATATATGTATATATATATGTATATATATATATATATATGTATATATATATATATATATATATATATATATATATATATATATATATATATATTTATGTATGTATGTATATATATCTATATATATATATATATATATATATATATATATATATATATATATACGTATATATGTATATATGTATATATATATATATATATATATATATATATATATATATATATATATATATATATGTATATATATATATATATATATATATATATATATATATATATATATATATATATATATATATATATATATATATATACATATATACATATATATATACATATATACGTATATATATATATATATATATATATATATATATATATATATATATATATATATATATATATATATATATATATATATATATATATATATATATATATATATATACATATATATACATATATATATATATATATATATATATATATATATATATATATATATATATATACATATATACATATATACATATATACATATATATATATATATATATATATATACACACATACACATACATATATACATATATACAGTGGCATGAAAAAGTATGTGAACCCCTTGCAGAATCTGTAAAAGAACAAAAATTATTTTAATAAAATAAGAGGGATAATAAAAAAATGCACGTTATTTTTTGTTAATACTGTCCTGAGTACTAAACAAAAAATAACATGCATTTTTTATTATCCCTCTTATTTTTTTTAAATAAGTCTCATTTTCACAGATTCTGCAAGGGGTTCACATACTTTTTCATGCCACTATATATATATATATATATATATATATATATATATATATATATATATATATATATATATATATATATTCATGCCACTGTATATGCATTTATTTGGTCAAAAATACAGTAAAAATTTTGAAATATTACTACCATTTAAAAGAGCTGTTTTCTATATGAATATATGTTGACATGTAATTTATTCCTGTGATGAATTTTCAGCATCATTACTCGAGTCTTCAGTGTCACATGATCCTTCAGAAATCATTCTAATATGATGATTTGTCTTGTTTTCTAAAAGAATTATCTAAATGAAATGACTTTACGCCTAAAACAAGCACAAATATCTGCCAGTGGGGTCAGAAAAATAAACATAATTTAACATGAAAACAAGTTTTTCTGACCTCCATTTGCAGATATTTGTTCTTGTTTTAAGTGCGAACTCACTTTATTTTGATACATTTTTCATTGAACAAGACATAATATCTTTAGTCATTTTGATTCTCAAGATATTTTTACTGGAAAACAAGACAGAAACACTGAGGCAGAACATGATTTTTTGCAGCGTGTCTCACAGTAAAACCTCTCAACATGTCCTCAACCCTCCGTCTTTCCAGGGTTCGTGTGGATTCGACACGTTCAGCCGCTCCAGAGATCAGAAGCTGTTTTATGATATTTAGGAAAGCAAGCGAAAGGTCCGGCCATCTTATGACACTTTAAATAACCCCAGAATTGACTCGCCTTGAGAGGGACGCACCGCTAATGTATCCTTGGCAGACACTCTGTTTTCCTTTCTTAACATTTTTAGAGAGCTGACACTCCAAACGTGCTCAGACACATTCTTGGGGTTTCTGCAAAGTCCAGACGGATTCATTAGCGTCTATGAGACAGTGTGTGTCATGGAAATAAAAATTAATTTACTGATCCATCTTTTACGTCACTGAGCACAAATGCAATCACAGGTACAATATAAAGCAATCAACAAAAGATTTTGCACGATAATAAAAGAAAACTGTGATGCACTTCAATCACTTACAAACACGTATGACTTTCTTTCTTATGTGGAACATAAATGAAGATATTTTTGATGGGGACTGCGGCTGTAGATTTAAAAAGTTTGGGGTCAGTAAGCTCATATTTGAAACAACATGAAGGAACATCATTTGAAGTTTACACTGTATCATCAGCTATGAGGAAACCTGCAGTGATTTCTGGGAAAGATTGTCATCATTCACTGATATAAATGACTTCTCATATCTGAAGATGACCATGTCGATTTCTTAATCTCAAAGCCATGTGAAACTCAAAATCAATGATTTATGCGTTTTCTTACATGAAAAGAGTCCAAAGCTGCAGGGCTGAAGTGTATTATGAGATCATGTGGTTGCTTCTATCTGTTACTCTGCTGCCCTGCAGGTTTTCCCACTGTCATTTCACATTTGTGATGACAGACACTTCACCGTGTTGACCGATGTCCTTCAGTGACTCTCACAAAATCACAGACACGAAAACTACACACAGAACATCAAGAGAATGGATGATGAAGCAGCAACACGGTGAGAGACCAGATTGATTGACAACAGATGTAATATTGCACAAAAACCCACAAAACTAAATCAGACGAATAGTTCACCTAAAAATAAACCTTCACCCACATCCACATGTCTTTTCAAACCTTTATGACCTTTTTTTTCAGTGGAACACAGACCAAAATATGTTTAACAAAATGTTCTTATCTATTCAATGAAAGTGAGTAAGGACATATGCTGTTAAGCTCCAAAAAAAAAAATGAAATTCAATGTCTTCTAAAATCCAAACACTACCGGCAGGAAAGTCCCTTCCAAGGAAAGTCTCTGCGGCCTCTGAGCAGCTATTTCGGCCACCCAAGACCAAGTCCTATTTGAATGGGGGAATCCTGAAATCTCAAAAACTGAACTCATAATTAACTAACAAATTTAAATCAGCAACAAAATCTGACATCAGCTGTCCTATAAATGTTGTTTCTTATGCTCAAATAGCATTAAAAAAGCGTCTTTTTCAGGCTAGACGAGCCAATGCGCATGCGCAGTCCTAAGCGTGAGTCTCAGGTTTCTGGGAACTGGAGCTTCTAACGGCAGCTGCAGTGACGCAATTACTTTATCAATCAGTGATTGGCTCTGTTATTTAGAAGACGAGATGTATTCCGCTATAATGCGGGTGCAGTTTCTCCCATTCATAACTAATAGGAGTGAACCATCTTTCTATATCTATAGCCTCGTCTTTGCTACCGGTCAAAATGTTTCTGAAATAAGTCACCAAGGCTGCATTTATCTGATCAAAAAGACAGTAAAAATTGTGAAATATAATTACAATTTATAATAGCTGTTTTCTCTGTGAATATATAAACTGTAATTTATTCCTGTGATCAAAGCTGAATTTTCAGCATCATTACTCCAGTCTTCAGTGTCACATGATCCTTTCTAATATGATGATTTGCTGCTCAAGAAACATTTCTGATTGTTATCAACATTGAAAACAGTACATATTTTTATGGAAACTGATATTTTAGGATTCTTTGATGAATAGAAATTTAATGAGAACAGCATTTATTTGAAATAGAATATTTTGTAACATTATAAATGTCTTTTTTACTGTCAATTTGATCCTTGATTAAAACAAGTATTAATAACTTTTTTTTTTTTTTTTTTAAACTTACTTGCGACAAAGTTATTGAATGGTAGTGTATCACATTTTACAGAAAAAAATAAAATAAAATCAGCTTTCATCACAGGAATGATTAACATTTTAAGTAAAAATATTTCACAATATTATTGTTTTTACTATATTTTTGATCAAATACAAGCAGCTTTGGTGAGTAGGTACATTAAGGTATAGTTAATGTCAGGGTTTAGTAATAATTGAATAGAACATAATTTGGAAAATAAAACTCTTTTTGAAGACACATTTCACCTGGTCAAGCGAAGCAAGCTTAATGTTTCTAATGTTTCTGTATAGATACGTTTTTTCATGACATCACGCTGCAATTTTAAGTCACTGAATATCTTCCCTTTCCATTTGTTTCTCACCAACTTTGATCATGAGAAAAAGTGAAAGAGGCTTGAGAAATGCTGTGCAGATTTTCTGCGAATAACACCTCAAATGTCAGACTGTTCCTC
The DNA here is from genome assembly GCF_024489055.1 of Chanodichthys erythropterus. Taxonomy (NCBI): domain Eukaryota; kingdom Metazoa; phylum Chordata; class Actinopteri; order Cypriniformes; family Xenocyprididae; genus Chanodichthys; species Chanodichthys erythropterus. Next base: position 3,862,830 of record NC_090225.1, read on the forward strand.
ACACAATCATATGACTTCAGAAGACTTATAAAATATAGTGCATGAGATATACGGCTTAATATTATGATAAATTTGTAATGCTTTTATACTTTTTTGAGGCTTAACAGTAAAAATCCCTTTCCACTTTCATTGCATTGAAAACGTCTCCGAGAGAGGGAACGAGACACTGCGTCCCGAAGGGGGCACTATGGGAATGCCCCCTTGTTAACACAGTGCGAGTTCCCTCGAAAGGGAACATCTCAGGTTATGACTATAACTATAGTTCCCTGAGAGAGGGAACGAGACACTGCATCCCGAAGGGGGCGTTCCCATAGCGCCCCCTTCAGGAAGCAGTGCGAGTTCCCTTGAAAGGGAACAGTGATTCAGACATTCTGCTAAACATCTCCTTTTGTGTTAGAAAGAAGAAAGAAATTCATACATTCATCCACTAAAAAAGTAATTAATTACTATCTAATTACATCTTCAACAGGTTTGGAAGGACATGAGAATTAATATTGTTGAATTATCGACTCCTTTAAGATGCAAACATTTAGAAATAAAGATAAACCTACAACCATGAGAAGCGCCCTAAATCAGTTTATATAAAAGAGGCTTTTAATGAATAAAGCGAAATGAATTAAACATGAGTATCTGCTCCGTCTGTTGCACTTGCAGGGCGAAGCATCTTGCCCAAGATGTTTAATGGAGAAATGGTGCCAGAATGATAATGAGGGTTGAACTGAACTACAGTAAACATCATAATACAAGTGTCTAAGAAGGAGAAAAGTATGTGAGCTGAGAGCGCTTTATTTATCCTGAACTCAGAAACAAAAGTGAGATGAGGGAAGTCACAGCAGAATTATGAATGTCATGCTTCCTAGAACAGGAAAAAGGCTTCCTGTCAAACCAGGACCAAAACAAGCCACGAATCAGAGTTTAGAAGATGAACACAAGCTGAACACATCATACACTAGCAGTCAAGAAACTGGACTCAATCGGATCTGGAAGTCAAAAATCCATTCTTTTTCTCCATAGGAAAATTTATTTTATAATAACTTACAAACCTTTAAAGACAGCACTACTGTGAGCTACGAGGTTTTTAATCAATGGTATTTTTTTCTGTTCTTCATGTTATTTCAACTTATTAATGAAATAATCATGTTTACCAGTGGAATTCGTACTGAAAACTACATTACCCATGATGCTGTACGGAAAATTCCACCAATCAGAGAGTCGCAGTGAGCAAATCACTAGTGAAGCACCATGAATGACGTAATCAAGTAAATCTCTATGATATATTGCAATAAACTTTAAATGAATAGTTTTATGTTTCTCCATTATTTTTAATTTGATTATGTTGTTCGCAATGCTTCATGGGATTGTAGTTCTTTCCCTCATTAACGTCGTTAAGTTCATATTCTTGTATATTTGTAATTTTGTCTGATTTTTAAATACTTTCCTGCTTCAAATCAAAGCTTGTAATGTGATTCACCTCGTCGCAGTTGATGATGTATTTTTGTATGTTTGCAACACCCATGTTCCCTCAACTAAACCCAATCTTCCATTGGCTTTTGGATTATTGCAGAAAAAAAAAAAACTCTGCGAACAACAAAAGTTTCTGATTCTTGCACATTTTGTTAATGAAAATCCTCACAAATTAACACAACTCTCATGAATTTTGAAGCCTACAGTAAATACAATCGGCAGAAGTCAAAAGTTAAACGATTATAAAGGAACTACACCATGGTCACATGACCTCAATATCACCATCAGTCTTTATTAAAAAAGAAAATTCCAAAAAGTTTGAGTTAGAATAGTTTGTAAGAGTGGGTTAAGATATTTTTGCAACATTGAGATAGTTAGTGAACTGAGCTATAGAAATAAAGTTGTCTTGACCTGTTCAGCGTGAGACATTCAATGTCCCTGACAACCTCTGCAGTCCCATTTAGGCACTTTTCGAAACAAGTAAAAGCTTTAAAAAGGGTGTATTATTAATGTATTTCATATCATTGAATGAAAGAAAAAAACATCTTGAATACCTACTAAAAGGCCATTTGAAAAACCCACTGACTTCAGCACAATGAAACCGGAAGTGCTAAAATGCAACTCGTTTCTGGGTTTGACCTACAAAAATACCTCATCCCTGCAGAACTCTATTATGAGTAGAATTATAGTGCAGTGATGAAAACTCTCATTCGAGATCAAAACCTCTCTTACATTTGAGCTTCTTCTTCATCTAGTTTCCAGCTCTGGACATTCATCAGGTGTTTTTTGTATTCAAAAATCAGTTTTTAAAACGTTTAGGAGAAAATGTGTTACGATCATGAGAAAGAAATTCAGTGAAGTGTCCAAACTTTCGACTTCAAGTGTAATTTCTCCCTCGTGGCCTGTGAGAGATGTCTGAATGGAATCAGAGGGAATAGCTGAACACTGATTTATGAACAACAGTCTTTGGTCAACAAGAGCTGTGATGTATAAAAACACAAAAGCAGCTTCACGCAGTAAACTTCACTCCAGCAACACGTTTCATTATTTACAAACAGAAACCATTTTATCACTCGTTACAGCCGGCAGCTTCCCAATCAGTAAAACCATTATAATTAATTAAAACACGACTCACATGTATTAAAGTAATGCTTACTACAAGCCCTGGTTGCAAACGCAGGTACGCCAGGGGAAAATTATTTATGCAATTAAAAATGCATTAGGAGTTTTCAGAGGCGCAGCACTACCCAGAAATCACAATCACTCTCCTCAGATTCAATATGGTGCTTTAATGAAGACTATCTCTCTAAGAAAAGTTCTTCAAGAGTTCTTTTGCAGCACCTTTGGGGTTTTTCTTTTCTTTCAAAAACCCTCTTATCATCAAGAGCATGTTTAGGGATTCTAAAGTTGCAATAAAGTTCTTGGTGTTTCTTTATAGTTCCTCAGATCAGCGTTTTGGTCAATTACAATCACATAAAACACATTTAAATGGTTATGCAAAATTGTATGCATCAATGCATGGGTCATCCATACACTCTAAAAAATGCTGGGTTAAAAACAACTCAAGTTGGGTTGAAAATGGACAAACTCAGCGGTTGGGTTAAATGTTGACCAATATGCTGGGCAGTTTTATTCAACCCAACTACAGTACTGTTTAAAAATGACTACATGGCTGATATAAAAATGAACCCAAAATATGTTGGAAATTAAAAATCAGACACATAATTACTAGAGACAACAATAATAATCAAAAGGTGAACATTTATTAAGCAATTTAATAAATGTTCATTGTTTAATTATTATTCATTAAACTTATTAATAAATGTTCATTTCCAACATATGTTGGGTTCATTTTTAAGCAAGCAATACTTGAGTTAAATAAAACTACCCAGAATGATGGGCAAACATTTAACCCAACCGCTGGTTTTAAACAACCAAATTGCTGGGTTTGTCCATTGGGTTGTTTTTAACCCAGCATTTTTTAGAGTGTAAGTCCATTCAATATTTGAAAGACATAATAACCCGAAATTTTAATTGATTTGAAAGAATTTAAGCACATAATCAGCATGAACCATGAATATTAAAGGGTTAGTTCACCCAAAAATGAAAATAATGTCATTTATTACTCACCCTCATGTCATTCCACACCTGTAAGATCTTCAGAACACAAATGAAGATATTTTTGATGAAATCCAATGGTTCAGTGAGGCCTGCATTGACAGCAATGTCAACAAACCTCTCAAGATCCAGAAAGGCACTGAAAACACATTTAAAACATGTGAGTTCAGCGGTTCTATCTTAATATTAAAAAGTGACGAGAGTATTTTTGTGCACCAAAAAAACAAACAAAAAAAAAAAACGACTTTTCAACAGTATAATAATGGGCCAATTTCAAAACACTGCTTCGGAGCTTTACGAATCGAATGAGTGATTCGGATCTCCTATCAAAAGACTAAACTGCTGAAATCACATAACTTTGGTGCTCCGAATCACTGATTCGATTCGTAAACCTCTGAAGCAGTGTTTTGAAATCAGGCCTCACTATTTTGTTTAAAAGTCATAATTTTGTTTTTTGGCGCACAAAAAGTATTCTCATCGCTTTATAATATTAAGATAGAACGACTGAACTCACATGAACTGATTCAAATATGTTTTTAGTACCTTTCAAAGATCTTGATAGTGTCTTCACCGAGCCATCGGATTTCATCAAAAATATCTTAATTTGTATTCTGAAGATGAACGAAGGTCTTTACGGGTGCAGAACGACATGAGGGTGAGTAATAAATGACATTATTTTCATTTTTGGGTAACACTTCAGAGTTACTCACAGTGACACTGTTGTGTTGGGTAAAGAGCTGGGCTGCATGGTTTCCATCAGGTCCGCATCATCACACACAACCTTCACGCGCATGCTCTGCCTATTAAACTCCTTTGATCTCTCTGAAGTGCAATGACAGCTGTCAATCATCAAGTCAGGACAGTATCTGTTGCTGCACGCGCTTCTCCAGCAGCCCGCGAGCGCCGCGCACAGCACGAGGAGCACCTTCATTGCGCACTTGAGGATGATCTATACAGCGCACTGTCACGTTACTTCCAGCCAGTCGGGGATACAATTATTGATCATCTCAGGGTAGATCAAATACAGAGGACTATTGGTCCCAAATGATCATTGACAAAATATTACCAATTCTGCATCATACGCCAGTTTAGATGTAGGTTTGCATCCTCACTGCACGCGCTTCTGTTCATCCTTATTATCCAAAAGTGAAGAAAAGTTTTGTTCCAGTGCGCTTCTCCGCGTTCAAGCGCGCACTTCTGCGCATTAGAGCCAGTTTGAGTAACTCCTGCAAGTATGTACTGCTGTCAACAGGTTGCTGTAGGTGGATGAAGTAACTTCTAGCGATGCGCGTCCTGTCACACGCGTTCCTCCTCCCGGCGTCGCGTCCTACTATGCTGAAGGCCTGACTTACGAATATTCAATATCGAACTGTGACGTTTCCCAGAAGGCTGACCTGATTGGCTTGTGGGTGAGAACTACGGAGAAGGGCTGGCTTATGAATAATAATTAGGAAAAGTGCCGTCATTAATATTCATAAGCCATGCCTTCGCCATAGCAGGATCTATAATTGTCCCTCCCGGCGAATAAACTTTCTCGGTAATTTTATTGGCTCAAAATCCCACATGACCGTAATTCTCCTTTATTTAGTCTAAAGAGGCGCAGCGATGTGGAATTTCACATATCTTATGAGTTACCATCATTACTGGCATACATCTGCACACTTAATGTCATTACCACAAGCACTTAGCAAACCCTTGTGGGGTTTTGTCCCTCATACAAATGTAATTTTACCTTTAAGATATTCTCATCTCATATGATGGATAATAAGTGCTATGTATTTTCTTGTAAAGGAAGAAAAAGAGAATAAGAGAGTTTTTCCCCATAGAATTGTCTCTTTCTGTAACTAGGTTACTGTCTGAATGCCACACTGAGATTGACGTCAAATAGTTGCTTCGTCATCAGAGACAGAATAGACTAAAGCAGCACATCTCATTTTGAATTTGCAATGAAATGTTTTACCTTTATTTCCAGGTACATTAATGGTCTTCTTTATCCCCTGACAACCATTCATATGAAAAGGAGCGGAGATAAAGGACTTGAGCAGGACATCAATGCAATCCAGCAGGAACACAGCGGGATCTGGACCTAAAGAATGATCAAGACTAGATCTTATATTAAGCTGACTGAAGTCTAGTTACATCCAGAAAGCAAGTTTTTGACAAGGAAAAAAAAATACCATGAAGGCACAGATATTTCTTAAATGCCACATTATGGAATTAAAATGGGCTTACATTCATTAAAAAACTTTCTCTCACGTCCTCTGAGTATTTTTTTTTAGAGTAGATTAGGTCCAATCCTGAAACAGCATGATGGTAATGAAATAATCTATGCACTGTAAAATATCTTTATCTAATTCTTTAAGGGTGTTGAATGTATATAATTATACCTATTCTAAGAACATTTTGCTGGTGTTCCCATTAAGTTATAAAACATTCCCTGTTTTAAAAGTGTTTTTTCTTGGTTATGCAAACATTAAAATCCCCCTAGTCAATCATGTTATCCTTTAAAACTCATCTTTGATCACCAAAATAACATTTAAACTTTTTCCTGTGAAAAAATAAATAAATCTTCATGCCTTAAAATAGCTTGAATGTAACTCTACACCCTTGCTTCATGCATTTAGTATACGTGGATCTATGAATATGCTAATTAGCCCCGCCTCCACTCACTTGCACAAGCTCAGAGATCCACTCGGTCAACTTACTGAGGCAAACGCTGCACAACGGTATCATTTTTTACAACTTCGGACACAACGGTAATTAATATGATTAGAGTTTTGCTTGACTACGTTATCAAACAGCTAATAATGTGTTGCTAATGTTACAAACCATGTTCCTGTTCGCCCTCTCAGAGTCAGACAGCTGCCTTCTAACAATCAGTATCCTTACAAACACTTTGGACAATTCAGAAGTGGAGAAAGGCATATAGTTCATCATAATAAACATCATTCACCCGCTATAGTGCTAAATCTACTACATTTTTCATATCAACAGAAAAATATATCGTTATAACCTGGCTTCTTTTGAAATAATGATATGCTAAAACCCACCGATACGTTGACATGATTGGTTACAAGGTAGTTTGAAGTGAGAAACACCAGCGATTCTTAAACCAAAACCGTCTTTAGATTACTGCAGTTTTAAAGGTGCCATCGACTGAAAAATTGAATTTACCTCGGCATAGTTGAATAACAAGAGTTCAGTACATGGAAATGACATACAGTGAGTCTCAAACACCATTGCTTCCACCTTCTTATGTAAATCTCATTTCATCTCCAAAAAACAGGCCAATCTCAACATAACACTGACTGTTACGTAACAGTCGGGATCATTAATATGTACGCCCCCAATATTTGCATATGCCAGTCCATGTTCAAGGCATTAGACAAGGGCAGCCAGTATTAACATCTGGATCTGTGCACAGCTGAATCATCAGACTAGGTAAGCAAGCAAGAACAATAGCGAAAAATGGCAGATGGAGCAATAATAACTGACATGATCCATGATTACATGATATTTTTAGTGATATTTGTAAATTGTCTTTCTAAATGTTTCGTTAGCATGTTGCTAATGTACTGTTAAATGTGGTTAAAGTTACCATCGTTTCTTACTGTATTCACGGAGACAAGACTGTCGTTATTTTCATTTTTAAACACTTGCAGTCTGTATAATTCATAAACACAACTTCATTCTTTATAAATCTCTCCAACAGTGTGTAATGTTAGCTTTAGCCACGGAGCACTATCAAACTCATTCAGAATCAAATGTAAACATCCAAATAAATACTATACTCACAGGAATCGATGCATGCATGCAGCATGAATGACGAACACTTTGTAAAGATCCATTTTGAGGGTTATATTAGCTGTGTGAACTTTGTTTATGCTGGTTAAGGCAGTCAAGAGCTCGGGGGCGGGGGAGCGCGAGATTTAAAGGGGCCGCGCACTGAATCGGTGCATATGCAATTATGGCTCAAAATAAAAAAAATAATTTAAAAAAATCTATGGGGTATTTTAAGCTGAAACTTCACCGACATGTTCAGGGGACACCTTACACTTATATTACATCTTGTTAAAACTGGTTCTAGGGCACCTTTAAAGAGAAAATCCTCAGCAATGGTGTTGACTTATGAATTTACACATGGTTTGTCTTAAAGCACATTAAAAACACCACATAGACGTATAACATTAAAAACTTGATTTCCACCACAGGGAGACTTTAAGAGAACATTCCATTGTATCATTCTTTAAACATTATTGGAATGTTATTCTCTGAACATTCTGAAACAAGCAGTTACATTTAAAAAAAATGTTAGATGAACGCCAACTAAAACGTTTCAGGTTAAAAAACGTTCCATGAATGATGTTTTTGTGCTAATGTTTTGAGGACATTTTTAAACACCGGATAACTTCGAACGAACGTTCTATTAATACTTTAAGAACGTTTGTTCATAACTTTGAGAGAGAAGGTTCTCTGTCAGCTGGGTAATGTCTCTGTGAGACAGAAGCTCGCACAGCTGCTTCAGCTCTTATAGAGCCGAGGGCGAGACAAACTTCCCCTCGAGCCACGCTGAATCTGCTCTCATTACTTACTCTGAAGCGAGGCGCTTCCTGACCGGCTGACCAACCCAGAGTCTCTCATATTTCACTGCATGACAGCCAAACATGAGGCAGCTCTTTTCCCCTCAACCACTGACAATTCCTCATGATCTCTCCCTTTTTCTTTCTCTGGATCTCTGGGGAAAGGCAAGCAATAAAAAACATGGTTGGGTTTTGCGTTCCTTTCAGGTTTCCGCCTGGAGATGTTGTTTAGACAGATGTAGCTTCACCTCGGCGCTGGAACGTGAGAATCTTCCCTCGTGAGACCGAGCCACGCTGCTCTGACATCATCATCTGAAATGATGAATCTTTAAATGGAGAGTAAAAAGCAGGCGCACAGATGCAGTCCGTCTCTCCTGTAATGAGAAGCAGAGATCTTCAGCAGCCTCTTGATACTGAGTAAATATTTTCTCAGTGGTAAAGAAAGAGCGTTCAAACCTCCCTAAACACCAGAGCGATAAATAAACGGAGGGAGAATTACAGACTGTGAGTTAGTGTCTCAGATTAAACACAGGTGGAGATTCACATTTCAGAAGTTGTGTGTCTTGAAGCTAATTCAAGATTATGAGATACGAACCTGTTACCTGAATCCAGGGTCAAAATGAACACTTCTCAAGAATGAAAACTGACAAAAAAAAAATGGCCTTGGCAAGTGAAAATCTTCATCTGGATCTGCAACAATACATGGTTTCAGTCAAACAGAGGCCAGTAATACATTACATGTGAGAAAATGAGAAAAAAAAGTCAACATTGCCCCCATTATCCTGTACTAAACACACTTCATATTCTTGTCTTGCAGTTTACTGGATAAGAAAAAATGTGTGACAATTATAAACCCTCATTATGGTATAATTAGGAAGCATTCACAGCAAACAAACAAGTAAACAGCCGTGTCCTGTGCACAGGTGAGCCATCAGGTGTTCAAGAGGTGTTCAAATGCTCTGGAGGGCGTCCCGACACGTCAGGAGTCCCGTCTGACCTAATGAGTGCACTTGTTCCTGACTGCTCTGACTCTGAATCAGCAGGACATGTATTACAGGTGCTGGCAGGTGCACATGAACACGTGTTCAGGGCAGATGGGCATCGGGACATACAAGACACTGTCTCTTCCTGAAATATCAAGAATATCATTGATGAAGAACACAACAGTGAGGAACTATTCCTACAACTATTTCACAATCAATAAATGGGCTCATAAATACAAGTTAAGGTAGGAAAAAGAAAGACAGAGCGAGTGTTTTCACTCAAGGAGGCTGTAAATGTCATTGTGAGGATGTGGGCACCGGCTGCGTCTGATCCAGGATCAGTTTTGGTGTGCTGTCCGCTCCTCACTCACATGGTTCTGGTACCAGGGTGGGTCCACAGACCGCCAGCTACTAAACCTCACCAAAAACTGTGGTTTGGCTCCTCATGAACACTGACTCCATGAGAACCAGACTTTAGTCTTCATGCATGCACTTTAAAATCTTCTTTGTAAATGCATGTTATACTATTGCGAGTTTTATTACTATTTTCAAGTAATGAGTAAAGTACACATTTGAAAAGTTTGTTTAAGCGGCGCCCTCTACTGTACAGGCGTGAATTTGCATTTCCTTCAGCCTGAGGCTTTTTCACTTCACATTTGGTGTGAAAAGGCCTCGCATCATTTCCCAGAAATAGGACTTTTTTGTAGGTTTTTTTTTTTTTTTTGGGGTCTGTTTTGAGAAAAAGTGACACAAAAGTAACATATTGTATTACTTTCCATAAAAAGTAATGCAATTAATTACTTTACCATTAATAGTAACTTTCCTCAATACTGGTTATTAAATTATGTTATAATATTATATCATTAAATATTAGAAATATATAACAAGTCATATTTTATATATTAAATCATGACCTTATTTTTTTGGTTCTCACTATATATATAAATAAACAATATAAAAAAGAAACACACACACACACACACACACACACATATATATATATATATATATATATATATATGTTTCATTTTTATATTGTTTAATTATATAAATATATTTTTAATTATATATTATATAAATGAAATATATTATATTATTTAATTATAAATATATATATATGTTATGTTTTATATATATATATATATATATATATATATATATATATATATATATATATATATATATATATATATATATATATATATATATATGTTTCATTTTTATATTGTTTAATTATATTACATGATTAACAATAATAATAACAATAATCATCTAATATATTATATAAAATAAAATAAAAAATATTCATGGCCTAAATTTATTTCCATTTTTAAATGGGAAAAAATCTTAGATTTCCAATGGGACCTAAAATTTTAAATTAGTACAATTTTAGTATATATGTTTCTTGTTTTAAACCAATGCTTATAGATTTGTAATCTGTGACTATTATGCATTATATAATCACACTATTCATATTATATTAGTAAATAATCATAATAATAATATTTGACATATATAATAAATAATTTATATTTGTTAAATTATTTTATTATATATATTTACATGATTAGTATTATATCAGTAAATAATAACAATATTAATAATTATTATTATTATTATTATTGTTGTTGTTATTACTAAAAAAATAATAAAAATTAGTTTATTTTGTGCAATATTCCAAAAAAATCCTATTGGGCGTGTGTCGAGGGAACCAGGGTGATGCCTACAAATTGCGACTTTTTAACCCATTTCTATCTTGCAAAGAAACCCTTGTTTTGGTGCAGTGATGGTCTTCACTGAAGTCAGCTACAGTTCTGATGTGATTTAACGGAGGCAGTAGCTTCACATCAGGAGGTTCAACAGCACAATTTACAGCCGCTCGAATAACGAGAGCTGTTGTCTTATTCTCCCCTCGGGGAAACTGCAGTGGATTCTGACCTGTACGACACGAGCCTTCAGCGGGAGCGGCCGGGCTGCCGTAACTCGCTCAGATCCGGCTGGGATAATTAGATGTTGTCTGGATGGAGGGTCCATGTGGAGTTCTCCCATGAAGGAGATTTCATGCCATGTTACGCAGCTGTCTGAAGGTTAGGAGGGTGAGACGGCGTCTCTATTAAGAGGGCACATCGGTTGAAGCCTCATATTGTCAGATGTGTGAGTTTCACAGTTTCACAGTGTTCTGGTCTCTAGCTTTCCCAGAGCATGACCATCACGGTGAAGAGACGTCCTTTGTTCAGTGTATTAAACTGTATGATTTTCCTTCTCCTGTGAAAACAACAGATGTTCAGCACAATTTTCCATATAATAAAAATGAATACAGATGGTGTTGAGCTCAAGTATAATAAGTATAATAATAACAGTGGTCCATATGATTTGTGTGCTATATTCAAAGTCTTCAGAAATCATGTGAGAGATTTGTGTGGAGAACAGACAGATTTACTGAAAACTTTTCCTCTACCAAATCTCTCAAATCTGAACAAATTTGCAATGCCATGACTGGTTGAAACAGCGATTGGCAAACTTTTTTGTTATCCAAACCCCTTGAGGTCCACCTGAGATTTTAAATTAATATTTCAATAATTTAACAACATGCTTGCATGGTCATGGTTCTCTGATATCGGTTCATGGTCACATGACAAGCAGGTAAACAATTAAAATATTTAATCTTTTTTAAAGGTTTTACTTTGATTATTTTTATTTTAAAAACATTATATTTTAACTAATTTTAAATCAGTTTAATGTAATTAATATTGATTTATTTAATGAATAGCCTTTTATTAGCTCTCAAACCCCCTGAAGTTTCCTCACAGTTTGGGAAATACTGGGTTAAAAAAATAATAAATCTGTTTTCACATGATAAATAGCATTTGCTAGTGATTTATGTAAAATTCAGCATGACATACAGAACTGAACTTGTTAACTAAACTAAAACTTTAGCTATGTAGTTCATCACGTTAAGTGAACACATTAAAAATGATTTTCCTTTACTTCCAAAATGTCACATTTAATTCAATGTTTTACCTTCAATTTCATTGTAAATATTAGTAAAATTTACCAGCAATTGCTTCTACACCCAATTTTTTCAGTGCATGTTCCACTAATAATTCTAAGACTCTAATAATTTCCTTCATTTTCTCCGCTAGATCTATTGTTTTATCATTCCAAAGCGTACAAACGTCATTGTAGCTCTGTTTGTTGATCTGGGTCATAGTTTGCTGTGTTTGTGTTCTGCTGTTTTTCCATCACACATCTGCTCCGGCTGGAGTCTTTCACTGGATCAGGACCACAAGAGTCCCTCAGAATCTTCCCTGACTACAGTAAAGACCCAAAGGCAAGGGCACGCAATCCCACAATGCAACTGCTGCTGCTACAACCCTGGAAAAACCTGGGATCGAACACACACACACACACACACCCATATATTGATGCAGAGGCACTGGAGGAGATTCTTATAAACAGGGTGTGTAAGAGAGAATAAAAACAAGTGAGGGTGTGGAAGAAATGTGCAAAGCAAACAGATGTGTGTGAGTGACTGAACCAGAGGAAAGAGGAACCTCCGTATTCCTGTGAGCAGCTGCAGTGTGTGTTTGTGCTGAAAGGCACCTGCACTGTGGGACGTGGGACCACCAGCGTAAAGCACCTGACTCTATATACAGGAAGGGTCCAAAATTAACAGTCAACCAATGCCAAATAAAATAAGAATTGGCTCTGGAGAGAAAATAAAAGTAAAGTATTTGTAAGTTGGCTGGTAACTTCATTAGGAACTGCAATAATACAAGGTTTATAGATAGAAGGGGAAAAAATAACATTATTATTTTTCAGCATATTACTTCAGTCTTCTACTTCCTTAGATTAATTGTTTCGGTTCTTTTCACTTTGGTTGACAAAAGCTTCTGATAAATGATAAATGTGAATTTAGTCTAATCCTCACTGCTGTAAGTGAAGCAAATGATTGAAATAAAAACGCATACAAACTTACAAATCTGTGCGACTTCTCTTCAGCGTAAAATTTACCTTCATACGGTATGTTCACTTTGGATGTTCACCTGTAGAGACAAAAACGTGAAAATTTTGTTATATTAAGGACAGCAAATGTTCAATAATTACAATGTGTCTTGTGTTGTTGTGCTCTGCTTCATTCCAGAGATGGAGACTGAATCATCCATACTGTATTGTGATTGACACCGCAATGAATGGGTTTGAACTGGTTAAACTGTAATGACCCATGTCTCAGTCCAGTTCTCTCTCTCTCTCTCTGGGAAACTGAGTCACAGTTTGGGTCAGAAGCCACAGTGGGTCTTTACAGACATACATGGACTGAGATGCAGCTGTGTCAACATCACACACTTCTGACGTATACACAAAGATTGAAAATGAAAAATATCACCCTTCATTCCAGCACAGCAGAGAAAACCACCATGACTCGTTTTAGCGGGATTAGAAAGCCATCAGTGTTGAAGAAGCTACTTTAAAAGTAGTTTTTATATATTATATAAAAACTAAATATTATATATATATATATATAATATCAGCCTTTGAAATAAGCACCAAAAAAAAAAAACATTTAGTAAAAAGTTTGCACATTATACGTCAGAAAGCTTTCTTATAGAGCATGGTTCATTTTGACATCAGATAATAAGTGGTGAGGAAGAACACTATTTGTTTGCAGTGCAGAGAAGATTATCGGTTTTAAAAACAGCTATAAAGAAGAAGAAGCAATCAGATTGAATGAAAAGAGACAGAAAGAGTGAGAATCAGTGAATCAGCAGGTCAAGTCTGTTGTGCTCGACTCTTTCGTCAAACTGCTTCAGTTTCTTATGTCGATGAACCACTAGAGGAATTAAATGGCCTCTGTTTCTTCTCCCTCTGTCACTGAAGCAGTTTGGCCGTGTGTCTGGTGAATGTTGACCTGATGCTGCAGACGGTTTGAGCTCAGGACAGCTGCTGTACGCTGGTCAAGAGTCAGGCACATATGAAGGGTAATCGCCTCACTAAAATAATGCAATGCTCAGTGCAATTGTTAAAGTCCTGAACACCAGCTCAATGTCAGAATTAAAAAGAATGGATATAGCTGAAGGGTCAGTGTTTGGCTGGATGTCATGCACTAGTTACAAAGTGTAAAGTAGGCCATTTAAAAATAGCATTAGTTTCTATTTCTGCATCATTTCACACTCACAGAATCTGCACAGAACGGCATTGCCAACACTCACGCTCTCAGGCCACCATACTAAATCTCTTTCTATATATATATATATATATATATATATATATATAAAATATGACTTGCTGGTAACCCTCAAGTTTTTAAAATGTTTTAATAAATTTTTTTTCATGGTCATATGAAGCTTAAGGGAACATTCCATTTTTCAAACATTATGGGAATGTTACTTTTGAATGTTCTCTGAACGTTCTGAAACAAGTAGAATGTTGAAGCTACTTTTGTTCCATGATTGATGTTTAAATAATGTTTTTGTGTTAACTTTTAGAAAACATTATTAAAGACCAGGTAACTTTGAAAGAACGTTTTATTAATGTTACTGGAAGAACGTTTGTTCATAACCTTGAGAGAAGAACCTTTCTGAGAACATTCCCTGTTAGCTGAGCTGTTTCTAAACATTGTATCTTATACAAAAATAACCATAATAATTAAGTATTAAGATGAAAATAAAAATGAATGTCATCAAAATCTCATTCCAGCCAGGAAGCCATAGTTGGCAACCCTGATATGCAGTAATATATCATCACATGCTCTGATAGACTGTATTTCAGTGTGGACAGATGAATTACTCACTGGAATCTTGTTTGCGTTGCACATGCACATTTATTGCATGAGGTGTTGTGCACTCGCACCATTCGCTGACACTTTCATGAACCGTAAACGTGTTTATATTTAGAGCTCGGGTTTAGATTCGTGTGCATGGGCTTTTAGTGCACTGTCATTCTTCATTGGGGTCACAGCCGTATACAAACACTGCATGCTGGGATATTTTTATCAGGAGATGTGCACTCTGTCAGAGTGCTTCTCTCCTGAGCGTTTGGGGCCTGTTTTCACTTTTACAAAAAGAACAGACAAAAGCCTTGGATGAGAAAAGTGGACTAAAATGTTGATGGGTCTGTTCCAAAACTTGGGGGGCTGCCTACATAGGGAGCATCCTTTCAATGCAGCATGCTCTACACATAGATGTGTTCAACACCTGAAGAGCAGTGTGACATCATGTTGCTAAACTAAAACACAGGATGGGTGAAATAGCCCATAGCATATACTTTTTTTGTATTTAATGAAACCTACACTACTGTTCAAAAGTGTGGGGTAAGTAAGATTTTTTTTTTTTTTTTTTTGTAGAAATGAATGCTTCTATTCAGCAAGGACGCATTCAATTGATCAAAACATTTATAATGTTACAAAAGATTCTATTTCAAATAAATGCTGTTCTTTTCAACTTTCTATACATCAAAGAATCCTGAAAAATAAAATCAGTTCCCACAAAAATCTGAAGCAACTACAGAAGAGGATTAGGGCCAAGCAATAAAAAAAAAAAAAAAACCATCTTGAGATTAAAGTTGTTAAATTACAAGAAAAAAAGTCGAGATAAAATGTTGAGAATAAAGTCATTAAATTATGAGAAAAAAGTAGTTAAATTATGAGAACAAAGTTGTAATTTAACAAATTTGTTCTTGTAATTTAACTACTTTTTTCTCATAATTTAATGACTTTATTCTCAACATTTTATCTCGACTTTTTTCTCAAAATTTAACGACATTTTTCTTATAATTTAACAAATTTGTTCTCATAATTTAACAACT
Source organism: Chanodichthys erythropterus (assembly GCF_024489055.1). NCBI lineage: Eukaryota > Metazoa > Chordata > Actinopteri > Cypriniformes > Xenocyprididae > Chanodichthys > Chanodichthys erythropterus. The sequence continues at coordinate 3,878,779 of NC_090225.1, forward strand.
TTTTTCTCGTAATTTAACAACTTTAATCTTGAGATGGTTTTATTTTTTTATTATTGCTTGGCCCTAATCCTCTAAGCAACAATTTCAACATTGATAATAATCAGAAATGTTTCTTGAGCATCAAATCATCATATTAGAATGATTTCTGAAGGATCATGTGACACTGAAGACTGGAGTAATGATGCTGAAAATTCAGCTTTGATCACAGGAATAAATTATATTCTATATATTCACATAGAAAACAACTATTTCATATTTTTTATTGTATTATATATATATATATATAAGTGTAGTAAGTGCTGATAACCCATACCATAATGCTCCAAACATCAGTTTACCTTCATATATAAATATTTAATTTGTCTGTCTGGTTTCTTCAGTCACGTTTAAAATACTCATGCGGAGCTTCCACTTCATGAATTACTGGATGTTCCGATCATTCCAGACTGAAGAGTAAACACATATCCATTAAGCATCTTCATACCCGCTATGAATTCAAATGTGCTCCGAGCATCTCTAACTAAATATGATGTTCACCACCATCTAATGACTTCAGAGCTGTTGTTGTGCCTCCAGCACTGAATATTATCACAATCATTCCGTGTTCATATGTGTGTGAAAGACCTGAATCGGGATCTTTAATAACTTATAAGAGCTGCCCATTTATACAGGAAGAGTTTCTAAGGTGACCAATCACAGTTCATGTTGTTTTCGTACAATGTTTGGGAGCAGAAATATCTAAAATATATGAAACTCTGAACTCAGAGTACTAGCAAAAAATTAGAATTTCTGTTTTCAACATCAGAAATGTTTCTTGAGCAGCAAATCATCATATTAGAATGATTTCTGAAGGATCATGTGACACTGAAGACTGGAGTAACTGGAGTAAATCCAGTTTGATCATAGGAATAAATTACAGTTTACAATATTTACATAGAAAACTGCTATTTTAATTTGTAATAAATTCATATTTCATAATTTTACTGTATTTTTGATCAAATAAATGCAGCCTTGGTTAGCATGAGAGGACTTTCAGAATTTCTGCCTGTCCAAAATAATAAAAGTACCATCAAAAGTATCAATTATTTAATAGACATATCTCTGATCAGGCAACTATTAGCTCTACTGTAGCAGAATAACTGCCAGAGGTCAAAGCTGGCAGTGTGAGAGGTCAACGAAAGGTCACAGTTTTACACAAAAGTCTGAAATATCATAAAGGCACATTGCTTAATATGGCACTAAACTAATTCACTGTTAAAGGGATAGCTGACCCAAAAATGAAACTTACCCTCATGTCGTTCCAAACATGTATGACTTGCTTTCTTCTGTGGAAGATACTTTGAATAATAAAGTGTTCTTCTCCAAACAATGGAAGGGAATGGAGACTGAGGCCTTTAAGCTCTGATAAAGACAAAAAAAGCATCATTAAAGTATCACAGCACTCGCCCATATTTCTTCTGAAGTCATTTGAACAACATGTAGTCTGCATTATAAATAAAACTACTACATTATACATAAAATATGTTGAAATTAATATTTTTTTCAGTTTGTAAAATAGTTGATACACTTTACACATATATACAAATTACACATTTTACTGGTCAAATAGTGCAATTTCTAAACTTTTTATGACTGGTTAAAATATACTGTATATCAAACGCTGAGTTGTGTTTTATCTTAACTAGTAGTGAATTTTTGCAACCCTAAACACCCATCGTTCAATTTTCCAAATTTTACCCCAATGCAAATTTAAACAAAATGGTTTTTAACTAAATGCTTCCTAAAGACAAAGTTACGTTTGCATCAAAAATATCAATGCTTGGGTCTCTAAATCCTAAAAGTCCTGCATACAATTCATAACATAATGCACTGTGAATGGACTTTACAGGTCAAGGCTGTGCTTATTGGCCAGAATAAGCTGCAATGTGTTCATACATGCCTGTCTGCTGTTTGTTTGAGTGTTCATGGTCATCTGTGTGTGTGACATCATTCATGACTCATCAGACAGATGAAAGATATAAATGAATCAGTGAAAACAGCCACAGGCATCACAGTAGTTGTGTTCTCATGCTCTGAACTCTAATTGAAAAGTTTTTTAAGGGCTTCTAGGCACATCCGCACAAAACCCCATGATCATCTTCATCATCGTCATCCACAGCATAACTGTTACTCACACTTCTTCAGCGGTCTGGCTTCTGAAACCATTTTCTCCACAAGGAGATTCGTGTAAGCCTTGAACAAACCAACCAGCTCTGTGATGAATCTTTCATTTGAAGCCAAAAAATATGGGAAAATCAGAAAAAAAAAAAAAAAGAAAGAAGAAAAACGAAGAGAAAGAATGAATGTCATGAAATGCACCATTGAATGAGAAACAACAGTACAGTCATTTATTGATATTACTTTGATTTTGTCTTTTCCAGAGCAAATATCTTAACGCTCTCAAATCAAGATACATTTACTGGAAAAGCAAAATTACTGAAGATATTAAGAACAATATTCAAATGAATTCAAAAACAAGTTGATTTTTTCTTACCCCACAGACAGATATTTTTTCTTGTTTCAAGCATAAATTCACTCAATTTGAGTCATTTTTAAACAGAAAACAAGACTTAGGGCTCTATCATTCACCCGGCGTAATGCAACGCCAGTGTTTTTTGCTAGTTTCAGCCTGATGCAGTTGTAATTTTCACAGCCAGCACCACGTGGTTAAAATAGTAAATGCACTCGCACCCATCTGTTCGCCCATGGGCGTGCTGGTCTGAAAACGAGGTGTGTTCAGGTGCATTGTTGGCGTGTTGCTATTTTGAGGCAACTGAAAACGACAACAAAAACCTGGTTTAAAAAGTCAATGGTGCACTATTTTTTATGCATTTTCATGTAGAAAAAAAGAAATATATTTATTGAAAACATCAATTTCTTTAACTAGACACTTGAACAAACAAATTTATCTAGTTTTTAAGGTATTAAAAGTTTCATATTTAATAAAAAGTAACATTTTATATCCAGCTGTTGCCCTCAGGCAACATTGTACCATAGCGGCACACAAATATTACCAAACCATCATATTATTATATCAAGTTATCATATCCATCTTCATCCTCTTCTCCATCTTCTCTCTCTCCCTCACTCTCTCCCTGACGGATTGTCACAATGATTTCATCTTCCTCATCACAGTATGGCCCCTCATCAACTGCCAGTGCTACCTGTGTTTTATACCTTTTTGAAATGAAAATGTGCAGATCATAATATATGCAGATTTAGTATGTGAATTACTTTTATTATAAGTGCATTACAAAATCATGTGAAAATGCAAATATATTTAGATAATTCTAACTCTTTTCCTTACAAATAAAATATATTTGTATTCAAAACTATTATGCCTGTATGTATGGCCTTTCCATTATGGTACAATGTTGCCTTGAGCCAACACATCGTTTTTTGTTATTTTCTCTAAAACATTTGATAATTACGGAAGAGGATTAGGGCCAAGCAATAATACAAAAAATAAACCCATCTCGAGATTAAAGTTTTACATTACGAGAAAAAACTCTTTAAATTTTGAGAAAAAAAGTCGAGATAAAATGTTGAGAATAAACTCATTAAATTACGAGAAAAAAACTCTTTAAATTTCAAGAAAAAAGTCAAGATAAAATGTTGAGAATAAACTCATTAAATTACGAGAAAAAACTCGTTAAATTTCAAGAAAAAAGTCAAGATAAAATGTTGAGAATAAACTCATTAAATTACAAGAAAAAACTCGTTGAATTTTGAGAAAAAAGTCAAGATAAAATGTTGAGAATAAACTCGTTAAATTATGAGAAAAAAGTTGTTAAATTACGAGAACAAATTCGTTAAATTACGAAATTGTTCTCATGATTTAACTTTTTTCTCAATTTAATGACTTTATTCTCATAATTTAATGACTTTTTTCTCAACATTTTATCTTGACTTTTTTCTCGTAATTTAATGACATTTTTCTCATAATTTAACGAATTTGTTCTCGTAATTTAATGACTTTTTTCTTGAAAATTAACGACTTTTTTTTCGTAATTTAATGAGTTTATTCTCAACATTTTATTTAGATTTTTTTCTCGAAATTTAACGAGTTTTTAATCTCGAGATGTTTTTTTTTTTTATTATTTCTTGGCCCTAATCCTCTTCCCTAGATAATATATAATGTAAAGTTCTTGAAAATACTTCACTTGCCAGTGAACGTGACGTTTTTGAGGGTGATTAAATGGATACAAACACGTAAAAAAAAAAAAAAAAAAAAGCACTTTTCATTGGAGAAAATATGGAGCCATGTGACATGTGCACATGTGCTGAAACAGGACACAAAATGGACCCCTGTTGGTCATTTTTTGGTCTTTTTGCACTTTTATTGATTAGTATTTGAGTTATTCTGTCCTGAGATACATTTGATCAATCAATTGGAGCCTTATTTTATTAAAAACAAACTAAAATAGACCATGTTGCATGGAGGCAACACCGTACCACAGGGGAATGGGAAATGAGACTCTGATTGGTTTATTGCATGTTACGCCCAAAACACACCCATGACTCATTAAGAGACTAGGTACAACAATTTTGGATCGTGCGCCTGGTATGCCGACCATTTATTCCATTGTTAAACTAGCAAAAGTGGATTCGGACACACCCTAAGCGCACCTGCGCCATGAGCTTCAAACCATGAGCTTAGATTGTTAAAATAGGGCCCTTCATAAATTAATTTTTCTTCTCAGACAAATGTATCTTGATTGGGAGCTGCACCAATCAAAAGACTGTATAAAGCATTAATACCAATACTACAAATAATAATAACAACAACAACACAAATGCCTCACTGTGGATGGATTATTATTATTATTATTATCATCATCAATCCATCCACAGTGGAGCATTCATGTTCAGCAGTGACACTGATGCTGCTTTCTGATCATTACAGCAGTTCATACGGCATAGTAACAGTGTCCAACGGCGACACCCGCAGGTGAAGTTACAGCGGGAGGCTTGCCTCCTCTGTCCCCATTGACTTTAAACAGACACCCTAATGTTTGCCATGGGTTTAGTGGGGGGTAGTTGAGAATGAATGAGGGAAAGTCACGTGAGAGTCGCACTTTGTTTGCTTGATATTGTTTGTATATGATTGGTTCACGCGATAAATCCCGCCTCTTGTTTTCAAGTGTGTTCTCATCAGCCTGAATGAAGGCGATGCCATTAATGGGAACACTAATTAAAAAGCAAGTAAACAACTAAGCCATTTCACCGCTTTATGTCACTCAAAATCAAATGTAAAATGGGCTGAAAACATGATGACTGTGGGGGTTTTGGAGAGCAATCAGCTTGGGGTAATTAAAGGGACATCAGCTTGATGACTGCTGAAAATCAGTTGACTATCAAAAAGTGAAGCTGAACATTAGTTCACAAATAATATATTGTTTAAACTGCTTCTGCCTTTAGTTATTATTTAGAATAAATGTGTAAAAACACATACTTGATGAAATTTATACTTGGTATTATACATAGAACATTACATAGTTATTGCAACAACAACAAAAAATAGAATGGATTTGGTCTCACTTTTTTATGTAATGTTCATTTAACCAGGAAAATTACAAATAATAAACATAAACATTTGATATACTGTATATAAAAAAAATGTGAGAACTTTGCCTCCTCATTTTAAACCACCTCTGCACACCACTGACATACAGGTTGTTTGAAGAGGATCTGAAAGCTTCTTGTAACAACAAATCATTTACACAAAGTCCTGCAGGATCCACAAAGAAACATAAAACAGCACCACAGCAAGGATGACGGTGCAGACCTGCGGCATACGGCTTTAATCCACACAGATGTGTCAAATAATTCAAACACGGAGTTTGGGAATGTAAGCAGCTTAAAATTCTCAGAGATGTTTTCAGTCGCGTTTCTCATGGTCTGAGTGACTGCAGTGGACGTCTGCGTGTACAATCATGTTTCATAATCGCATTAGGCTGAAGTCTGAGGAATCATAATCTTACTGCAGCACAGTGAACTGTGAGTGAACAGCGCCACCTGCTGGGCACACACGCTCAATCTGCCTGACTGCCTGGGGAATCATTTTGTGTTAGTGGGGTTAATTGTTTATTGATTTCATTTGCTGACCTGACCGCCCTCCAGAAACACAGTGTTTGATTAGGCACTTTTGGCTGCTCTTCATTTTGTACCGCAGCGGAAAGAATCAACCAGAGACGACAAAACATGAGCTGCAAAAATGATGTGCTTCCTCAGTATTTTTGTCTTGTTTTTTAGTACAAATATCTAAACATTCTTAAATCAAGATGCATTTACTGGAGGAGAAAAATGACTTTTTAAAAACAATAAATAAATAACTACATTTAAGTGACAACATGCTTAAAACAAGAACAATATCTGTCAGTGGGGACAGAAATCTAAACTTAATATAACAAGATTATTTTTCTGCCACCTTTTTTTCTTTTTCTTTTTTTTTTTTGATACATTTTTCAGAAAATAACACTTGTTATCTGAAATCATTTTGCTTCTCCAGTAAGAATGTTTAGCTATTTGCACTGATGAAGCACCTGTTATCATCAGTATGAGAGATTTACAAAATAATTCATGAACAAAACAGGAAGAAAGATGAGCCCTGGACAGAAAAATCACCAATAAGATCTCATCAAATGATCTGAGCTTCTATCCATATTATAAGACTTTTATCCAAATATGAGACCCACACGCCTGTGCGTCTGAACGTCACATTAACACAAACGCCGTGAGCGAGTACATCTGTCTTTATCAAATTCTGTGATGTTCAGCAACAGATTCATAATTAAAATCCAGTAGAGGAATGATTCTTCAGGTGATGTTTGTCTATAATGTGATTACGACATCAATACGCATAATATCAACAGTTTTATGCTCATTATCAGGATCGTTATTCAATCTTGTTAGTGTTTAATTAGGCATAATGAGTGATGCTGCAGTCATGTACATCCCATTAATTTATATTGATACTCCATGATCTGAGGAGAGACTTAATTGAACAAATCATTCTGCGCTCAGAGACATAAAGGGAAACACACACACACACACACACACAATTCTGGGTAAGACTTTACAATAAGGTCTCATTAGATAACGCATTAACTAACGTGAACTAATGAGCAATATATATTTACAACATTTATTAACCTTTGTTTATTAACACAACTTTGATCTTAAAAATGTATTAGTAAATGTTGAGATTAACATTAACTAAGATTAATAAATGCTTAACTAATGTAGTTACTATTAACAAATGAAACCTAATAGTAATGTCTTGCCTGTTCATCTATCAAAACACAGACTTCCTGTTTTTTATACAAAGCTAAAAATAGTGAGAAACTGACCTAAACCTTATAAACAAAACAATTATTTATTTATAATGTCCAATGCATTTGAATTGACACAATTACAATGTTACCTGAAATTTAGGAAGTAATGCATGCAATATACTGTGTGTGGGGGTGTATGTATATATATATATTGCATGCATTACATTTCAGGTAACTTTGTAATTGTGTCAATTCAAATGCATTCAAATGCATATATAACTGAGTGACAGAACTTTCTACAGCACTTTGAATAAACATTCAAACAATTTGTTGAATTAAGTGTGTAATCACATGCTTCGAATGTACAAAGTACAAACATTCTCTGCCCACCGGTGATTGACACACAAAATGAGTTTAGGAGTTTGATATTGTTAGTGAATAGTTTTGTTAGTGAATACTCATTAAAATATGTCAATGACGAGCTTATTATAGCGCTGTCATGATAATATCTTTTTCAGCGTGTGACAGAGCGTTCAACAGTGTTGTTGTTCTTTAATGATTTCTGTTGAACTTCCATCTATTGATCTGCAGAAAATACTCAGGAAGAAAAATATCACTCATGGGTTCTTGTTTGTCTTTTTTATTTGAATTATAATTTGTAGTGTCATTATTAGCGTAAACATCAATAAACATGCAGTATTTACAGTCGCTCTTCCAGTACCCTCTGTTGTCTATATGCAAATGTTACATTATACACACATATTAACATCAGGGTGTTCAAGGGCTTCGGACAGCAACACAAACAGACTGTATCTGCGAGATCAGCATCCCAAAACACTCTGAAATTCACCGGGATGTCATTATGATCGACAAAGTGATGATGATGGAACTATATAATTGATGGGAAAATAAGTGAAGATGTGATCAAATATGTATCAGTTTGCAGGTTATAATTTGAATAGAAGAGCTAAACAAAAAGGTTATTGTGCAGGTAAATGTGGTTTGCTTTAGGTGGATTTCTAGACTTGTGATCTCTTTGGCTTACTTGTTTGGCACTGTCATCATCGTCCTGTTTACTGGAAACAGAGATTTATTATTTTCAGAAATGCATCAAGATTTCACATGAAGTGTGTTAAGCTGCTTTCTAATATTGGTGTAAATATGTAATTATACTTTGCAAGGATGCTAATAAAATCTAAAAGTTCATGAACGTGTCTTACAACAGGAATCATTAAAGAATTATTTTCTATGATTTCTGAATATGCATCAGCTTCATTAAAATACTATTATATTTTTTTAAATTATTTGTTTTATTTTGATTTTTTTGTTTTAATTTTATATTTTAGTAATTTTGCTGTGCATGTTTGTCATTTTTATTATTTTTTTTGTCTATATAGTTTTTTAGTTTTTTTATTTTAGCACATCTCATTGAACTAAATCAAAATGTGAAATGCTACCTTAACTAGCTGAAATAAAACAATTACAATTCTTTTATTTCAGTTAACATTTATTTTATTTCAAGTACTGAAAATGTTTTATGGTTTTAACTATAATAACCCTGATATGCATAATTAACACCCTATGAATCAACACAAAAAAGTCCCATAAATATGTCAATATTAATGTAATATATTACCCTAAAGTGGTACAGAAACATGCATTAAATTGAAAATCAAGCACTTTGTTGTTTGAAATTTTGAACTGAAGGCATTAGGCGAGAAATGAAGGATCCGACTGCATGCCAGCGCCCAACGCCCAAAACATCTAAATAAAGTCGATTTAAAGCCATAAAAACAGCAGATCCATTTGAGAGCATCAGCAATCCTAAATGAAAAAACTTAAACGAGGTCCAGAGAGGAAAATTCATTCATTCATCTGACCATTATGACATCAAATGCTAATAAAAACTCAATCACAAATAAAAGGTGCGCATTCACAGCTTAGAAAAGAGTCCTGGATCATGTCCGAAGGGGGCGATAGTGTGGCTTGTTTGCACTGCCTGTACTTATTTTAAATAAAGCAAAATTCAAGCATCAATTCCATAAAATAAATCAGTTTAGATAACCAAAACCCAAAGTGTTTAGTCCAGTATGGGCCATTGACACGCAATCCAACTGACGAGAGCTTTAATGCACGTCCCAAAGACATTTAATGTATTCCAGATAGTTTAGCATCAGTCACCACATGCAGTCCGTGGCCTTTGGTGATTACGACTTGGTCTGGTCCATATCTGAGTCCACAAACACCTCTGGTTCAAAGCATGAATCATTAAAGCCAAGTCGCATAAAGAGTTTACACGGCCCCTGCGATCCATCGATCCCGTAATGTGCAAGAAAGCGGCCGAGGCCGGAGGATTTATGGAAGCAATAAACAAGGTGCGATGGCTTCGGTCTGCCCTCAACACTGCAACTCTGCCGTAACTCACGCTCGAGAACCATAGACACGTGAGGAAGACACGGCGTTCAGAGAGAGGAGGTATTACAGTGTATTAAGACGGACACAAGTGAAAGAAAGCAGACTGTGGTGTACTAAAGGAGGGCAGTCCGTCTGCTTCACCTAAACATTCACCACAATTCTGTCATCATTTACTGACCCTCATGTCTCCAACGGCTCTCCAATCTCATTCATGCTTGTGTTTAATTGACACATTGCAAGTCAAGATGTATTGAGCCGGGCTCAAAAGAATGTATGAAAATGTCATTTCTGAACATCCAGTTTTTTTAAATGATTAAAAACAACTTTCCTTGGCCATACGAACGTCGAGGGAATATTTTTTTCTTCAAACATTCCATTTTATTCTTCAAACATTATAGGAATGTTACATTTGAATGTTCTCTGAACATTCCAAAACAAGAAGTAACATTTAGAAAAATGTTATATGAACTAAAACGTTTTTGTAATCTAGGGATGTACCGATATGAAAATGTTGGCCGATACAGATAACCGACAATTCTTTATATCCGAAAGCCGATAACCGATATATTGGCCAATAAATCTACATCCAAATTTTTATAGAATTTTTGAGAGCCTGATTACAAAAACAAAAGCCTCACCATTAAAAGCCATGTCCCAAGCACATGATTATAATGTTCTTGTTATAATTTTATGCAGTCTATTTGACAGACTTTTGCAACTGTATTTTCTTCGAAGTGATTTCAAACATATTTCAAGCAATTCAAAACCTTCATGGTGAACAGTGCACATCTGAAGTGTCTCAGCTGAAGGAAATAATCCATTTTTTATCAACTTTAATATATCGGCCAGATTCTCTTATTGAGCTGATAATGATAAAAATGAACATATATATCGGGCGATACCGATATGGTGGCCGATATATTGTGCATCTCAAGTTATTAAAGACCAGATAACTTTGAACAATTTCATATCATTTTTGAAATGACTGCAAAACTGAGATTCGAAAGAAAGTAATTCCTATTTGGAACGACTTGAGGGTGAGTAAATGAGTTTTTCTCTTTGGGCAAACAACACCTTTAGGACATCAACTTGTTAGGCCCTTTTTGAATAATATTTTACTGCATCTTACTATTTCTGTTAGACTTCTGGACGGGTCGAGCCATCCAGCAACGACTCACAGCCAGTGATGATCAACACACATGTACACAAACCAAAGATATTCACTAACAGTTTCCAACAATCACATTCACACACCTTCAAATACTAAAATGTTCCCCAGAGCATCATGTATCCCAGTGGTTACACTTCTTTGTCAAAATCCATCATTTGCCATCATTGCTATCATTGCTGTGACCTCTATTACATTAACATTCACCAGCATTAAATTATTTATTTCTGTTTAATCTCGGTTGTCAATATTTCAGGCTGCATTAGCTACAACAGCAGCCTAAAACAATGACTAAATAGCTGTTTAACCACTGGTTAACATTAACATTATCCAATAGCCCACACAGACTAGGTGACGTCAAAGGGAGAGGAAAGTTGATTCAATTCTGATTTCATGTTGACTTTAAGATCTAGTCAGCTCGTCTTTTCCACAAGTCAAGACAAACTCAGACTTCCAGTAATCTGTTGCTAACCAGTAAAACTAACAACATAAATCTCATGCATTTTCCTCAATTTACCTGTAGTTATTCAGAAGATTTAATCACCATCAGTCAGAAAAAAACATCCAACCTGATGCTACTATCATTGAGATTCATTTATGGATGTAATATATATTACACATCTACATCATACTCATCGGGTTCAAGTTAAACTCTTTCAACAGCATCTGTGGCATTTTAAAGCTGCTAAACACACCAACTTTTGCACAATAAGCAGGATATTTTACACAGAGAAAAAGCAGCTCACGGAAATTATGTTAAGTTTATCCGCCTTGAAAAGTAATCCAAGAATGATTTACAACACAAATAATAACAGGGATTTTACTGTATAATTTAACAAAAAATACGAGCTTCACGTTTGTGCTTTTAAATGCTCTATTTACTATAGCACAAATGCTGTTGATAGATCTTAACTTCTCTGTCAAGTCTCTGTTGGTCTTTCAGACAAACACTATCACACTTACACACACACACAGAACGCACAGAAATGATTCAACATGAAGCGCTGGTTAAAAGTACAGGTAGTAGGTCCAGTAGAGCAGATTAATGAAGACGAACGACAGCGGGAAGGTTAACCGGGAGTAGTTGTCTATATAATGTGGGTTTTCCACGTGACAGCAGTTGATTGATCTCAGGATCTTCCTCAAGACAGAGATGTTTTTGGCACAGCGGCTGAAGAGCTCCGGCGGGACCTCGGGGGTCTTGGCTTCACTGGTGGTCGGGCTGGAGGGCACGAGTCCAGGCTCTCCAGCGGCGGTGGACGCGGGCGCCGAGGCCAGAGAGTCTTTGCGTCTCTTTACCCGGGAGGAATTGCTGGCGATGGTGGTGACGATGCCGTTCATCTCCTCCTCGCAGTCATGCATGTGATGACCGTACTGACAGAGACCAAAGAAAATGAGCAATAAAATTCAATAAGAGGAAAACTAAAGACCACAAGTATGACATTATATTTGATGAAATGATGATGATGTAAACAATAAATGATTATAACGATGATCAAAGTGATTAAGATGAGAATAATGACAAAGACTACAATTTTATTAAGAAATTGTAAGTGTTTTTTTACACGTGCAAAAATCACATTAAATCACATATTTCACACACAAATGAATGAGTGACACCTTAACACATCTACAATGGAGCACATATTAAAAAAAAAAACACACATAAAACACAAAACAGCATGTTCAGGTTTGACTGTAATATTGTGACAATTGCAAAATATTTTACTACAAAAAAAAATGCTAAACTTTGACAGTCGTTTTTATTGTTATAATAATGACTTTATAATGTCTAAACATAAAGCTAAAAGGAAAAATTATTGAGTAATCCTCTGCAGCCATCTAGTGGCTGTAGTTAAAAAATTTATATATATATTTTTTTTTAAAGTGTTTGTTTTCCAGTAGATTTCAGCAATCCTCCACTAAACAAAAGCACATTTTTCACTATGAATGAAACTGAGCAATGTAGATCTTTTAAAGTGGATTTTACATAAAATGTTGCTATTTTATTATAAATTTATATATTTAAATTATTACAAATTGAGGCAAATAAATAATAAAAAAAATACAATAAATTCTCCAAAATTGCACAACTTTACAGTAAAACATTAATAAAGTGAGTGAAATTGCATTTGTTTAAAAAAAGTTACTGGTTATGTAAGTTAGTAGGACAGAAAAAAGAATACTGTTGCCCTATGTGTAATAGCACAGCAAGCAAAATAGCATATATATTATCCTATTTTATTATATGAAGAGTTCAGATGCAAAAACCTGACATGTTTTCTTATAAATGAGCATTTTTTACCAGGCTCTTATGTTTAGGTTCAGTAATTTCACTTTAATGGCAATGAAAAAGTTATTAGTTATTGAAATGCCTTATTTTCAAAAATGTCACTTTAGTCAATTCATTGGTATTTAACAAATTTAAAGCATCTCTGTGATCTTCTGGTCTGTAGATGTGACTCAGGTTCCTCCTTCAGTGTGTGTCTGTGGTATTTTTTCACCTGTTTTATCGTTCAGCGGGTGAACGGAGCATCTGATGACTTAGTGAAGTAGAACAGCACTCTCAACAACACACATGATTTGAGGAATCATTCATGTCTGGAGCACAAACACTCATACCCTCAACTTTAAGACCCAGTACAAGTACAGTTTGAGCAGTAATAGTGCTGTTTACCTTAGAAAACACCACAGATGTTGATGAGCACAGTATGATGATGATGATGATGATGATGATGAAGGCAGAGCCCTCAGTCCTCTCTTACCATGAGTGCATTGTTGCAGTCGGGGTGGTGCAGCGTGCAGAAGTGGGCCACCGCGTACTCGATCAGTGCTCCAAAGATGAAGCTGAAGCAGATGCCCAGGTACACGTCTATGGCCTTAATGAAGCAGTTGGCATTGGGCAGAGACGTGCGGGCACCCATCATCAGTGTGGTCATAGTCAGGACAGTGGTCACGCCTGGAACAAACACAGACAGCACACTGAAACGCCTGCAAAGTGTTTATGAGTCATAAACTTTCTTTCCAAAGAATTGGTCTAAATAGGGTCTAAATATTATTGAATCAATCTCCACTTAAAGCAACTACAACTAATTTATCTTTTATCTGCAAGCCTTTTCTTCAGTGTAACATTGTAATGGAATAGTTTGAGGATCACACAAGCTATTTTATTTTTTCAAAAGAAAAATAATACAGCCAATGAAATGCATAACTGTACCTATGCAAATGCGTGCGGGGACAGAAGATTGGCTGATCCAGAAGGAGACCCAGGAGAGAACCACCAACAGGCTGGAGGGCACGTATGTTTCCAAGATGAAGTACAGGATGCTCCTCTTCAGCTCAAAATGAAAGACCAACCTGGGATAATTTCCTGAGACAATCAAAGAATCTTTTCTCAGTAATATAAAACATTAATGCTAAAGTAAAAAGTCTTCTGCTTCAAGACCGTCAATAAATCAGAGATTTAGAAGTTATTGGAGTGGTTTCTATATGTCACTTTTAAACTTTTGGGAATAATGACCACATCGAAATACAGGAGTGAATCCACCAAATGATTGTTCAGGAGTCACACCTGAACTCACACCGATCAACATCCCAGCTAATACAAATGTTAATTTTGATAGAATTCCTGATAAGTTATGAAAATGTTATTTCTGAATGTTCTCTGAATGTTCAAAATGTCTGTGTGATAGAATTAACGTGAGTCGTCCTGTTGGATTGGGTTGGTTATGCTCATTGATTGTCCTATCACGGTGCAGTGGACGGGTATAAATTTGGCCGTCAGGTGGTATGGCGTCACGAGTCATGCCCCTTTGCTCTGCGTCATTTCTAATCGCTAACTGCTAACTGTTAGTAGTGCTCTGTTTCATATTAGTATTATCTTTGTTTAGAGCTGTAGCTTGGGACAAACCTTGCAGCTGGTGCTTGGTTGACGTTGTTTCTTTTTGCAGGTAAGTGAAACCGCTGTATACATTTGTTTAGTGCAAGATGACGTTTGTAAGGGCTGCGTCTATTTGTTTGTAGTTTCAATACATGCGGTTTCCTGACGCTACAGACTTGTTGTTTTTCGTTGTGTGCTGTATTACCATTGACGTGAGCTCACGGATGCACGCATACGGTATGTGGTTTTAAAGTTTGTTAGTGTTTATTTATAAAAAGAGTGTGTTTTATGTTATTGTTAATTGTATTATAGATTGCGTTGCTGCGTATCAGCGGTTCCTTGTCCTCCCCTCTGCACGTATTTTACACGGATTGATAGAACGAGCCCGCAGCTTTTTGGTTCACCGGTGCACTTAAAGGGATAGTTCACCCAAAAATGAAAATGTGATGTTTATCTGCTCACCCCCAGGGCATCCAAGATGTAGGTGACTTTTTCTTCAGTCGAACGCAAATTATGATTTTTAACTGCAACCGCTGCCGTTTGTCAGTCAAATAATAGCAGTACATGGGAACTTCAACTTTAACAGTAAATAAAACTTGCTTAGACAAATCAAAATTAAACCCTGCGGCTCGTGACGACACATTAATGTCCTAAGACACGAAACGATCGGTTTGTGCGAGAAACCGAACAGTATTTATATATTTTTTACCTCTAATACACTACTATGTCCAACTCCGTTCAGCTTCCTGTTAGTGAGGTCAAAAAACGCATTGTAATGACGGAAGTGATGTCTCGCCCATATACTTCAATGAGCGCGAGACATCACTTCCGTTGTCAGAGCGCGATCAGACCTCACTAACCGGAAGTTGAACGAAGTTGAACATAGTGGTGTATTAGAGGTAAAAAATTATATAAATACTGTTCGGTTTCTCGCACAAACCGATCGTTTCGTGTCTTAGGACATTAATGTGTCATCACGAGCCGCAGGGTTTAATTTGGATTTGTTTATGGAAGTTTTTTCGACTCTTATTGTTCAAGTTCCCAATCACTGCTATTATTTGACTGACAGACGGCAGCGGTTGGAGTTAAAAATCATTTTATTTTATTATGTTTGTGTGGCCGGCAGACGTCCGCGAGGGTCTGCCAGCATTACTTTAGTTTTGTTTGTTTATTTTATATTAAAGTTTTATTGAACGTTCGCCGGTTCCCGCCTCCTTCTTCCCACATTTACGAACCTCGTTACATTGGTGGCGAAACCCGGGATGAAGGAGGGACATGCTGTCGGAGAGCCCTCGCTGCTGAGGGGGATCGCGGTGCTGCGGAGTTCGGGCAGCGCGGAAGTGAAGACCGCGAGAGGCTGCCCGAGGTGGTGGTGCTGGAGCCTTGTGAAAGGTGGGACGGAGACCCGGATGCCGTGCTCCTGGGACAAGGTGGGGTGGCTGCCGTCCTGGACCTGGAGGGAGCGGAGGAGTCGCCGCCGTCTGCCGTGGGCCGGAGCCTGCTGCCGTCCGCCATGAAGGGGAGGAGCAGGGGACGGGGGACTCGCTGCCGGCTGACCTCAGTCGGAGGAGCCATCGCCGGCCGCCAGGAGGCGGTCGAGGATCGGGCCGTCCACCGAGCGTCCAGTGCCACTGCATGGCACCGCGAGAAAGGGCCTCTTGGCAGGCTGAGGACCGAGCGGCAGTGTGTCGGGGAACCGGACCAAGAATTTTTTTTTTTTTCTTTTTTTCCTCTCTCCCCTCTCTCGTCCTGTCGCTCCCCTTGCTTCCGTCTCCTTTCTCTCGTCTCGTCTGTCCTTACCCCCAGGTGCTGCGGCTGCCGAGACAGGCCCCGGGGGGGGAGTAGAGCGCAGTCTCGGAGGTACCCCCCGGCCTGCGAGGGGCGATGGGTGTATGTGGCGACCAGGGCGGGCGAGAGCCGTGAGGGAACGGCGCGAGTCCCTCACGGAGGAGCGACGACCGTGGAGGCCGAGAGAGGACCAGGCCTGGACTTTATTTTATGTTTTGTTATGTTTGTGTGGCCGGCAGACGTCCGCGAGGGTCTGCCGGCATTTTGTTTTGTTTGTTTTTATAAAAGTTTTATTGAACGTTCGCCGGTTCCTGCCTCCTTCTTCCCACATTTACGAACCTCGTTACAGCAGATAAACATCAAATTTTCATTTTTGGGTGAACTAACCCTTTAATGGTAACGTGTGCTAGACATCTGATTCAACCGATTTACAGTGGTATGTGTTGGAAGTGATGATAAGCTGGCACTTGGGTTGGGTTGTCTGATCTGTTTTTATATTTTAAATTCACAGGTAGACTCGCGCTTATGGGCCATTAAATCTCGGGCTGTTGCTTTGAGTGGGGGTTCAATCTTCAACTGGCTGGCGGCAGCAGCCACTGACAGGTCACATGACCTGGTGGCAGCTGTCAGTCTTGATTCTGGCAGGTCTGTCAGCGGTGGCTGGCAGAGTGTAACGCGTTCCTTATTTCTATCGTTGCATGGAAATACATAATTGTATTATTATTAATATAATCTTATGACTCTATTCTTTTGTATAATACACGTTTTAGATGGGTTTATCTCAATTAAAGCAGTCAAATGACCGTGATCTCAACTGGTGGAAAATGACGCATAGCCCAGCCAGCCACTGCTGAGACGCGAGTATAACGCGCTCTCTAATCACTCTCGCTGCATGGAAATACATAATTTTATTATTATTAATATCATATTATGACTCTATTCTTTTGTATGGTGGACGTTTTAGATGGGTTTATCTCAATTAAAGCAGTAAAATGACCTTGATCTCAACTGGTGGAAAATGACGCTCAGCCCAGCCAGCCACTGCTGAGACGCGAGTATAACGCGCTCTCTAATCACTCTCGCTGCATGAAAATACATAATTTTATCATTATTAATATCATATTATGACTCTATTCTTTTGTATGGTGGACGTTTTAGATGGGTTTATCTCAATTAAAGCAGTAAAATGACCGTGATCTCAACTGGTGGAAAATTATGCATAGCCCAGCCAGCCACTGCTGAGACGCGAGTATAACGCGCTCTCTAATCACTCTCGCTGCATGGAAATACATAATTTTATTATTATTAATACAGCTAATTTTATGACTATATTCTGTTGTATGGTTGGCGTTTCAGATGGGTTTACCTCAAATATATATACAATCTACTTTCTGTCCTCTGATTGACAGTACATAGCCTACATATGAAGTATGTGTAAGGCAAAAATGTACTGTACTGAAGCAACTTGATTATTCATATTTATACACAATTTTTAATGCTAAAAATTACTATTACTAATAAACTACTTTTTTTCGTGTTAATGTAAGTGTCAAATATAACACAGCATGCTTTCGGGGAACATTATATAAAGATTGATTTTCAAAAAATTGAGCTATAAAAGCCTGATGTATAAATATGATGCTCAACAACAAAAACATTCACATACTTTTGAGTATCATATTTCATACACACATGCACTGGGACTCGTGATTTTTATTTATACTGTACAAACTGTACATCCTCCCATATATATATATATATATATATATATATATATATATATATATATATATATATATATATATAATTAATGAGAAATGGACAAATAAATGTTACCCAAACGCCTGTTGTTTACATTAGCATTAAAAAATGTAAACATGTATTTTATTATTTTTAACATTAAAAAAAGAGGCATGAATAAGTAGGTAAATCAAAGTTGCTGCATTCCACAAAATTTTTATCTTACACTTACTTACAAGCTAACACTCAACAACAACTTTTTAAACATGCAAATCCCCTCCAAATATTGTAAATATGTGAAACATATTTGTGAAACAAGTTTTCTCAGAAGGTGAGCAGATTTACAGGTGGTCATGTTGCTTATGCTGCCCGTGACCTTAAAAGAAATGAACAAAGTCAATGTATCTAAATATTTACATCAAACACACCTTTTTAAAATGAAATCAAGAAATGAGACCTAAACTTCCCCACAGCCGCTAAAATTATTGTATCCAGATTTAGGATTAATGTTGAGAAAGGGTCGTATTATTAGAATAATTCACGTTTTAATTGCCATTTTTATGCTATATATTATTGCATAACTCGTGTTATTACAAAACATAAAATCGTCACAACTATTAGCAGTATGCATACAAATTAGAATGATTTCTTTGGAATGACAGGCAACAGTGGCTGGATGGTTGAGCGTCCAGAAGCATATAGCAACCAGTTGAGATCACGGTCATTTTACTGCTTTAATTGAGATCAACCCATCTAAAACGTCCACCATACAAAACAATACAGTCATAATATGATATTAATAATGATAAAATTATGTATTTTCATGCAGCGAGAGTGATTAGAGAGCGCGTTATACTCGCGTCTCAGCAGTGGCTGGCTGGTTGAGCGTCCAGCGAAGCATATAGCAACCAGTTGAGATCACGGTCATTTTACTGCTTTAATTGAGATAAACCCATCTAAAACGTCCACCATACAAAAGAATAGAGTCATAATATGATATTAATAATAATAAAATTATGTATTTTCATGCAGCGAGAGTGATTAGAGAGCGCGTTATACTCGCGTCTCAGCAGTGGCTGGCTGGGCTATGCGTCATTTTCCACCAGTTGAGATCACGGTCATTTGACTGCTTTAATTGAGATAAACCCATCTAAAACGTGAATTATACAAAAGAATAGAGTCATAATGTTATATTATTAATAATACAATTATGTATTTCCATGCAGCGACAGAGATATAGGGAACGTGTTATACTCTGCCAGCCACCAGAACCTCTGACAGACCTCCCATAATCAGACTGGCAGCTGCCACCAGCGCCAATGGCAGGTCACGTGACCTGCCAGAATCAGACTGGCAGCTGCCACCAGGTCACGTGACCTGTCAGTGGCTGCTACCGCCAGCCAGCTGAAGATTGAACCCCTACTGGTTGCTTTGCCTGTCAGTTCGTACATTTGTGTTTTTTCTTTGGTTTTGTTGTTTTTCTCTATGTTTGGTTGTAAAATGTTTGTTCTTTCTTTTGTTTAATGTTCTTGGTTAATTTATTTTGTTGGTACAACATTCTTATAATTCTTTATTTTATATTAAGTTTATTTTGTGTATAAAAGAGGGATTTAATATCCTTCTCCCTTTTGTTTGTTTCATTATATTGTGATTTTGTATTTATGGGTGAAAGGCATGATTAAGGGTTACAAGTGCCTTCACATCCCTTGCATTGACGTGCTAGATGCAGTGTGTTCGTGAATTTACCAGTGATTCTCAAGTGTAACACACCATCTTTTTGTTACAGGAGCTGAGTGCTGAAGCAGATTTTGGTGGTGTTGCTTCACAAGTGGTGTGTGTGTGTGTGTGAGTGAAAGTGTTTCCACACAGGTGTAACCAAATTTTGCTGTGCTGTGGACGCCTATTAGTGCCCTTACTCCCTCCTGTTGTGCCTCGGCTCCTGTACTTATTCCTTTGCGGTGTCTGAGAATGCAGGTCACCCATATTGCATTTTATTGAGTTTATAAAAGTCTATTGTTGCTTCAGATATTTTATCTTTAATAAAATTTCATAATTGTTTTACCCACGTCTTCTGCCATTTCTTGCACACGAACCTGTGTTGCCTAAGGGCAAGTTATTATCTCTGGCAAAGTGCCAGAGTGGCGTAGTCGCTTCATCGTTTATTCCATCAGTCCTCTGTGTCCTGCCACATTAGTATATAGTTGCATATTCAAAGCTAGTGACGTGATTGCTTTCTCAACATTGATATGTTAAACAAATCAGAAACATTTGATTTCAGTTCTTTCTTTTTTTCATCACTGCAATACATATTTTATTTTAAGTAGGTAATCACCAGTTTGTTAGAAGCAAATAAAGTGAGAGACTATGCATGTACAGGTAATACACATTTATGTAATTTTAATGCTCTGTCCTTTGTGTAGATATTTAAAGATGGCCATCTTTAAGAATGACTGTTTAGATTTATATGAAATGGTAAACTTTACAATAAGAGTCCATTTTTAACATTAACTAAGGTTAATAAATACTGTAGAAGTATTGTTCATAGTTAGTTTGTTAATTTCAACATTTACTGATACATTTTTAAATTGAGTTTTAGTTTTTATTTTACCTGTTAACCTTAGTTAATGCACTATGAACTAACATGAATGTTACAATTGTATTGCTCATATTAATACAAACTAAAAATTAATATTGCATAATGCATATAGTACATGTAAGCTAGCTAATACTTCCTTGTTTACAAATGGGACTTGCAAAGTGTTACCTATGAAATTAACGTACATGTTTCTAGTTTATACCTAAAGAAACACATTTGACCTGTAATATTTTAACGTTTAAATTATTTTCTATAGAATTTGTTCTGTATAACTTCTCACTTTAATATATTTATACTCACATATTTATTTCATTTTGCACATTTCATTTCAGCATTGTTTTACTTGGAATATATATATATATATTTTTTAATCCATTTTATAAACTAAAATCCACTATTGGTCAACCTCTAGCTATAACATTACCTTCCAAAGGATCCTATTGCTAGGAAAGCATTTTTGATTTTCAACTATGTGAATGTCTCTGCAGAGCATTATTTGTTTGTATTCAGTGCATTTCATTGTGGGTTATTTGGTAATTCAGTCAATTCAGTTTTGGCGCAGGCTTCGCAAACAGACCTTTAAGATATGGATCCGACAGCAAAGCCACAAAAGTAAGTAACCATGTTTATTCTAATGCCTGATCTGTGATCAGTGATTTCTGATGTGTAATTATTCAAGTTCAGTCAGATTTTCTTTGTCTCAAATTTGTTTAAAATCGTTTAAATCAAGCCAGTGACTAAACGATCAAATTCACATTGTTTCTCTTAGTAGCATAGAAATAATCTGTGATTTACACTGTGATTAAATTCTATACAGAAAGTGATCAAATCTCTCTTTATAATGTCTGGAGCTGTCAATCAAACAGCGTGAGTTTATCTGGACACTTGCCAAAACTCCCATTATGTAATCAATGCCATTGTTACACTGCACAATGACGCTCTTACTGTCTTAACATCTTGTTTACATTGTTAGTAATGATGAAAGCATTTGTGAGAGTGCAGAAATCGTGTTGATCACTGCACACGCTCAACAGACTGTCATCTGCTCAATGCTCATTGCTGCAACCTTTCATATGACAGGAGTAGTTTTAAATATAATGCGATAATCAACACTTTTCATGATTAGATCATCTTGTCAGCTGTAATATTAAAAATGTAGTAATATTATTCAAGAGGATTCCACAACCTAATATTTCTTTAATATGCGAAGATGTCAGCCAATCACAGCAGTGGGCGTTTACAATGAAGTCTCAAAGCAGAGCGTTCAAATCAGAGGGGTAAAATCAGGGTACAAAATACCCATTTATTTCTAAATTATGACCAATTGTTGATGCAAAAATCATATTAAACATGTTTTGGTGCTATTTATGATCTGGAATATTTTAGTTAACTGCTCATCAGACATTTTTGACTACTGTATTTGTGGTCATGTGTACCTGTCTCATATACGGCCTCAGACACTGAGGTGTAATGATCCTCTACGGTGTACTGGGCCAGCCTCAGGGTGTCCAAACCGCTCACAGACTCATTCCCACGCGCCCAGTAAAACATCACGTCATTGACATTATAACCCCCTGTGGACAAAGAAATGACAGTATGAACAGCACATGTAAAGAACACACTTTCATATGTGGGAAATAGATCAAATATGTCTCGTCATATTCATCACAATTGCATGCAAAACTCACCCTTGAATCATACAATAATGAATTAGAATTACACAGAAGTTCAAATGTTGATTTTAAACTAAATGTCCAATGTTCTTCTACTTTAATATAAAAACAAAATATGATCCCATATTAAATTAAATAATGAATTTGCTTACGATGTTATGATGAACAGGATAGGAGGGTTTGACATGTGTAGGTTCATTTTTTTAAGTGTCACCACATTGTGAACAACCCTACAAAATGCTGTTTTGAGCATTAAATCAGGCTTGAGGTATGAATGCATTAATTCATTTTCATTTACATGTTCAGTTATTAATAATAATAATATATATATATATATATATATATATATATATATATATATATATATATATATATATATATATAGGAGTATAAGAGATTGTATCAGAAAACTAGTTTTTCAAAGATAAATGTCCACATGTGTCAGTGTGTAATATCAGCATGTGTCCTCTTGGTGGCGCTGTGTCACAGTAATCAGATATTATGCAGCTGTAGGATTTGTTTACTTGCACCAGATGCATGTGATGTTCATTAACGTTTATTTTCCCATGTGTTGCTCAGACTCCCTGAGGACAATAATGGCACATGAGAGCAGGAGTGTTTATATCACTGCTGTTTGTGCAACACTCTCACATTATATATCTGTACAGTAACCCGTGATTTAAGAAAGACTTTGCACTGTAGAAACAACAGCAGGGTGCGAGTTCTGTGTTAATTGTGTGCACTACCCACATGACAAGACTTTAAAGACCCTCGTTTGAAACAAAGCCTCTCAATCTACCACATCTCCATAAGAAACAATCAGACACAAAGATGGAGAATCTCTTGGCTATAGCTGAGCTCAATTTCAGATGCCTTCAAGCTCTACGTTGACATGAAGCTGAATACTGTACATTTCCAAAAATAAAAATCCCTGGAGGAAGTCAAGATTGCATAAGAATGGGTGGAATAGACACATCAGGCATTCGTCAGACGGTTTGATGTTCAAAATGATTGTATTTGGCATTTGCGTTCAGACAAGTGCTGTATAAGTAGTCAACTTTAAGATGAATTTGTGACAACCTGCTGAATACTGTCATGTGATGGCATTTACTTCATGCTGCCATTTTAGGAGCTTTCTAATAAATGCACAACGCAACTGAAGTGATCAGCGGGCAAAAGCCATTTTCTCTGAGCTTATTGGCCCTCATTTATCAAACGAATGTAGAAACTAGCATACATCTGAACGGAAAAATCAGCTTACAACAACGCTCATATGTGATTCATTAAACTTTCGTATGCGGCCAATAGCGTCGCACGAATGAACAGGTGTTGATAAATGTGACGGCTGAAAACAAACGTCATTTAAATATCATGCCACAAATTTTAGAAACCTCGCCCTATAGTTTATGACACAGAGAAAAGTAACCCGGCCATAAAGAGGAAGTAATTGCATGAAAAAGAAATTGATCTTACTCTAAAAACACCCCTCAACCTCGTAATTGCAAACAATAAAATTAATTTAAATAAAAACAGGGGTAAATAAAACTAAATACTTACAAACATTATATATGTATATATGTATATATATATATATATATATATATATATATATATATATATATATATATATATATATATATATATATATATATATATATATATATGGTCATTTTAGTATCTCACTCCACAGAAAATCCTTTAAATTTATTTTATTCAGAACAGAACAAGAACGAAAAATAAGTAGCTATATATTATAAACTGAAACACAAATTAGGCTTTAGTGGCATTCATTATAAAGCAGAATTTATTTAAAGCAAAACTCTCATTCAGGAAGAATCCAAATGTTTCCATATTCATGATGTAAGATTTCTTGCTTGCTGAACTACTGTTCATTTTGTAAACAAGGATTTCTATTTCACTCTTGTTTCAATATCCACGTAACACATCATCCTTCACATACGCAAAAATGTGTTTGAATGGGTGTTGCGCACACCGACTGGTAAAGATGTATAGCAGACCACTTAAACTGAGCAGTCTTAACTCTGTCTGCATTTTAGTTTGCTGATAAATGGCCAAAATGTAAAGTTAGCAACGCTAGAACTGTTATGTTAAGTCTGCATGTGTGAGTGAGGCGCCTGCGCGATCAATTGAATTTATTGTTTTGTTAATCTGTTAATTATTTCAGTGAAATATATTTCATCTAGTCCTATTTTTTTATTCCTTGTAGTCTATATTTTTCAGTTTTTCTCTGCATTGCAGTTGCATGATGTGTGAATCCTAATGTTCTGTTGATGTTGCCATTTGCGCATACAAAGCAAATTCCCTGGAAAGAAAAATAAACATTTGTGGTATTTTAAGACACGTGTCTATTCTAATTTAATTTTATTGATTTTACTGATTGTCGATCAGGAAAATAATCTAAATGTCCTCATAACAGTTTTCCACCAGATTTACTATGCTGCATACGCAAGTTCCTTCTGACTCAAAAACTTTCGTACACGAGCTGAGACCTGACGTGAGATTTGATCGTTGCCACCGCTCATGCTCATGTTGATAAATGCCAAATTATGCGTGGAAACACAGTTTTCTGGCATACGATCGTTTGTCTTTGCTAAAGTTTCAATAGCGAGAAATGTGCCCGCCATCAATAGTAGATGTATTTAAATTATCTTTTTGTGTTAAGATACACTTTAAAAATTCCAAAAGAACTGACTGTTCATATGAAAGATGATTCTCAAAAAAATCTTTGCAAAAATTCTGGCCTTTTCAAATTTGGGGCAAAATGTGCTTAAATCAGCTTTTTGTGAAAAATACACAAAAAAATTGCAAAAGACCAGCACATTATGTTTATATGAAAGATTGTGCAAATAATTCCTTTTGAAAATTCTCTGTGAAAAAATGTGGTCTTTTAGAATTTGGTGCAAAATATGCTTAAATAATCTTTACATGAAAAATAAATTTAAAATTGCAAAAGAACTGCAAAGAATGTTTATATGAAATATTTTACAAATAATTCTCATGAAAATCTCTGAAAAGTCTGGCCTTTTAAAATTTGGTGCAAAATGTGCTTACATCAAATATGCATGAAAAACACTTTAAAATTGCAAAAGAATTGCACATTATGTTCACAAAGAGAGATCATGCAAATAATTCTCTTTGAAAAATCATTGCAAAAATTAGGTCTTTTAGAATTTGGTGCAAAATAATATTAAAGACAAAGACAAAACATAAGGCAGCAGCTTTACAGCCCAAACGACAGCAAATCAGGTTTCATGGGACACAAAATTGACCCAAATCTAGTGGCTGTCACACACATATCATGCCAAATGCTTCTCAAATGCAATTTTGACTGATTTCTGCCTGTTTGTAATATTGATTTATATAAATGACCTTATGCAACTGCAAATTAACATATTTGAATGTGACTTCTACAGTTGTGCAACCCCAACATGTTCTTATAAAATATGAATATGAAACATTGTGCAGTTATATGAGTACAGATGTCACAAAAAAGAGCCACAAAAACATCAGCTTGTTGCCAGAGCAACACTTAAAAGACAGAGTAAAAGATGGAAAATGCAAGAGTTTTCTCACAGCTCTCCAGTTGTAATGTGCAAGTCTGTTTGTCCATGGGATATTTGGTCAGATCCATGTTACAGGCCACAGTGGTGGTGATCCTACAGAAAACACATGGTTCAGATGTTCTCATCATTTCTGATATTTAAATGTAATTCAAAGAGGCACAGACTGCATAACATCCTATACTTAATCAGTATCTTAGTCTTGTTTTCCAGTAGAAATATCCATATTCCACACATCCATAAACCAAGACATTTAAGCATGATACAAAATATCAAGACAGCTTAAACAGATTCACAGCGATATATCTGTACTACAGACCCTCACCGGAGGGCATAGAGAACCGTTCCATTGGGAAAGATCCGGATCAATCGGTTCTCCACTGTAATGTCATGGAGGAAGGACTTCTTGGAGTCCACTATAAAGGTGTCCGGGACCCATAGCAGCTCCACCAGTCGCCCGTCCAGACTTAAACTCTTATTGCCTTCAAACACCAGCCTCTCATCCGTCCAGCGCTGCCGTAGGAAGATGGTGGCCGTGTAGTCCTGCGGACAGGATTCAACCGTGCAGGTCAATCATGAAGGAATGAAGTACTTTTAATACAACAAGAGCATCCTGGCATTTAGCAAAATATAAAACATTTTATGAACAGCTTGTTAAAAACTGTGTGGGATGAGCCAAAGTTTAATACTTGAGGTAAAGAATTTGAACAAACCCTTAACTTAAAGTACAAGCAATAATAATAATAATAATAATAATACATTTTGAATTATTATTATTTATATTATTATTAATTATTATTATTATTATTATTAAACAAATATCAAAAATCATTCTTAAATATTTTTTAATTATTGTTATTATTGATGTCTACAAAAAATAAAACCAATAATAATAATAATAATATATAATAATAAAAATAATAATAATAAATGTTAAATATAATTTTGAATTATTAGTAGTATTATATTTAATAATAAACAAATAATAACAGTAATAATACATATTTTAATATTACTATTATTACACAAATAATTATAATAATACATACATATTTTTTAAATATTTATTTTATTATTACTGATGTCATTAAAAATAATTATAAATAAATAATTTGTAAATATTATTATTTTTTATTTGTTCATTATTGGTAGAATTATTCTTCTGTATTTTTAAATAATAATAATAATAATAATAATAATAAATGTTTAAATATGGTTTTGAATTATTATTAGTATTATATTTATCAATAAACAGAATAATAGTAATAATAAATATTTTTAATAAATATTTATTTTTCATTATTTTGTAATTTAAAAATTTAAATATCAGTAATAATAATAAATAATTTTAAAATGATCATTTATTTTCCATTATTAATTTCTTTGTAATATAATTGTTTTTTTTATTATTGTTCTTAATAATAATAATAATAATACATGTTTAAATATTAGTATTATATTTATCAATAATTAATAATAATAACAATGATAATAATGATGATGTGGGTCAAGAAAAGTTTATTATCAATAAATAAATAATACCTACTGCCGAGCACATAAGAATGTTCAAGTTATTATTCATGTAAACTGCTGTATTTAAAATATGTTAATCACAGATATGTGAAGTTGCACTGTTCCTCTCACCATGTTGATCTCTGAAATTGTATCAATACTGGCGATGTCCAAACTCATGCCCACCGTGACAGGACCATCTAAAGAGCAGAGATGGAGAAGGCATGTAAATGTCATGTGCATTTCAATAACGCAGCTCTGCAGCAAATAATCATTCTTAGAAACACTGTTAAAGATGGAAACCCTGGAAGCAAAACTCCACGCTGCACTCTGCTCATTAAAGCTGATCACGTGGAAAGCATATGTTTTACTTCTAAAATCGTTACATTTACTACGTAACACAGTGAGTCAGAGTCACGTAGATGTTATGGATGAACATGTGGTGAGCAGTTTTGAGCACAAATAAAACAAAAATAGCAGTGACTTCAGTGGAACACAACAGGAATTTGAATATTTGCTGAGGCAATAATCAAAACTGCACTCATTGCTTTCCACACACATGCTCTTTCTACGGCTGTTTTTACATTTGGTTTCACCGTTTGAGCTGATTCAATTCCATTGTACTTTGGGGTCCGCAATACGTGACTATTACCACTGAAACTATGACTTTCACTGTTATTGAAGTGTTTGTCCCTTTGGATCCAGCAGTAAATCACACACAGAACGGCGCTCGCATTTCTCTGCCACAAATTCACTGCAAGAGATGTGAAGGCTGTGAGCAGAAAACAGCAATTTATTCTGAGACAAGCAGCTGTGAGAAATACATTATACTGTATGTGTGACAGGGAACATTGAAGATGCAAATTATTCGCTATCAACAGCAGATTGCTTTCACACTAACCGCAAACTGTACTGGAGTTAACTGGAGCTTTGTCTTATTAAACAGCTTAAGTTAGTCAGCTACTTTTACATTTGCATTCATGCATTTGGGAGGCGCTTTAATCCAAAGAGTCTTAACACTGCATTCAAGGTTTACACTTCATTAGCTCATGCATTTCCTGGGAATCAAACCCATGCATTTGCCATTGCTAGCACCATGATCTAGTGTTTACAGGAATACTTTTGTTAGTTGCTTACAATTATCTCCTAAATGGCTTTAAAAAAACACATCATTATTGTTTTAAATTCATGTGTCTCGTAATCTTGAATCAGATAGCAAACCACAACCAATCAAATCCCACCCTACATTTGTTGCTGTTCAAGAAGCCGTTTCACTCGGATAGACGGTTCAATGGGGAGAAAAGACTACAGCAACTTGCTGACTTTAAGTTTTAAGTTGACAAACTACAGTTTTAAAATAGATTTCTATTGGAGAAACAGTGGAACAGAGAGTGAAGGGATGCTGTTAAGAGACCAGACTGCTGGAGAAGTAACAAACAAACATCAATAATTTACAACAGGAGCAACAGGAGGAGACGAGGAGAGACACAGACAGCAATGAGTTTCTCTAACCTGTGTGTGCTGGATTTATTTCCTAAATTTATTTTCATTAGTAAAATAATGCCAGTGCGTGAGCATTAGGGCTGCACAATTAAGACAAAAGTCACTTCTGTCAGGACCACTATTGTCAAATATGACTGATAATTGCATAGAGTTTGTGTTGGCGGTGGTTCTGTTCTGGGCAAGAACTCCCTGTGCATCCATGCAGCCTAGCATGGATAAGAGCAGGGAGAGCAGCAGTAACCCCACTAGGGTAAACAGAACAGAACCAACATGTAGATACTCTATCATTAAGGTCAATAATTTAACATGTAGACATATTTCAAGAATTAGTTTGATTCAGGGGAATCATAAGGCCAATCCTGACCGAAGAGGGGAGCAGCTGGGGATGGAGGAGGGTAATTAGCTCCTGAGAAATCCAATAGCTACTGAAAATACTGAGGGAGCTTATATATGGATGCTGTGATAAGCATTATATTCCTACAAGTAGACGTGAGTCACCTGGAAGTCAGCTGATGCGAGCTTGACTGACGTGACCTGCCAGAACTGACGCTAATGCTTGATAATTGTAGAATTATTCTCTTGAAATTGTAATTGTAGTTATCACAATTATATTAAATGATGTTTTGAATAGCTTTATACCATTGTTTGAAGCAACTCCATGCCATATTTTTATAAATAATAATAATAAAAAAAAAAAACTGCTTTGAATGCTGAAAACACTTCCTTAAATTTTTTTTATTGCTTTTCTATAGCATTAACCCTCAAATATCAACTATTCAGTGGATTGGATTCTTCTTTAAATAAAAAAGTAAACATATTCACGTTATAATTATGGGCTCTCGCACCATGTTGTTCTAGGAACTAGCCACCAGGGTGGTTCCCCGAGAACTAATGTTCCTCCATTTTCTTGGTTGCATTCGCACCGCCAGTAGGAACTCTGAAGCGACGTAAACTGTGCTTCTTGTTGTGATTTTTATTTTTGACAGCGTGGCGGACTTTTATTTTGACACCGCTGAGATCAGCTCAGCCAGAGCCTGACCTTCATTCATCTTCGAAACACAAATTAAGATATTTTTGTTGAAATCCGATGGCTCCATGAGGCCTGCATAGCCAGCAATGATATTTCCTCTCTCGAGATCCATAAAGGTAATAAAAACATATTTAAAGCAGTTGATGTACAGTGGTTCTATATTAATATTATAAAGCGAAGAGAATATTTTTGGTGCGCCAAAAAAACAAAATAATGACTTATTTAGTGATGGCCGATTTCAAAACACTGCTTCAGGAAGCATTGGAGCACAGTGAATCAGTGTATTGAATCTGCTGTTCGGAGCACCAAAGTCATGTGATTTCAGCCGTTGGCAGTTTGACACTCGATCTGAATCATGATTCGATACACTGATTCATTTATGCTCCGATGCTTCCTGAAGCCGTGTTTTGAAATCGGCCATCACTATATAAGTCGTTATTTAAATTTTTTTGGTGCACCAAAAATATTCTCGTCACTTTATAATATTAATATTGAACCACTGTACTCACATGAACTGATTTAAATTTGTTTTTAGTACATTAATGGATCTTGAGAGAGGAAGTGTCATTGCTCCCTATGAAGGCCTCACTGAGCCATCGGATTTCAACTAAAATATCTTAACTTGTGTGCGGAACGGCATGAGGGTGAGTAATTAATGACAGAATTTTCATTTTTGGGTGAACTAACCCTTTAATATAGCGCCTTTAAAAGTAGCTTTCTCAAGGCGCTTTCCATGAAAGCTTACATAGAGGAAAAACACAACAATATAAGACATTATATATTAATTATTCCTGAAAAAGAATGTTCTGAGCAAAGTTTTAAAAACAGCTAAAGAATTAGCATCCCTAATATCAATTGGGAAAGAATTCCAAAATTTTGGAGCATACGCTGAAAAGGCCCTGGATACTAACTGTGTTTTGGGAACAACTAAGAGACCGTGCTGAGAAGATCATGATATAGGTGACTTTAAGATCATGTAAGGTGTTAAAAGATCAATTTCTCAGCAACAGAAAAGGGCAACATAGGCTGAATATGTGCAATATTTTTAAGATGAAAAAGGAAGTCTTTACTGTGTTCTGGACAAAAGGCTCAAAAGACAAGGTGGTGTCAAAGATAACACCAAGATTTTTTAGTTTACTGTGTAGCTCTAGGGCAACACCATCAACTGACTGATCTACAGAAGCAGCATTTCGCAGTTGGTGGGGAGAGCCAAGAAGTATAACTGATAACTCAGTTTTAGAGCCATTCGGACACAGAACATTTTTAGACATCCACAACTTAATCTCAGAAATACAGTTGGAAAGATGAGAGACATCCACAAATTGACCAGGTTGAGAATGTATATAAATCTGAGTATTATCAGCATAGAAGTGGTAGCTGAGGTTAAGGGATCTTAATAGCTGTCCAAGAGGATAAATATAAATGCTGAAAATCAGAGGACCAAGAACTGAGCCCTGTGGGACACCAGTGCAAACAGGATCCACATCAGATCTGAAACCATCCACTACGACCCGTAAAAAATGACCTAAACCAATCTAGGGCATTCCCAGATACACCAAAGACAGTTCCCATGTAGGATGTAGCATAAGCTTTGTGAACTGCAGGAGTTTTACACTTTCTTCATACGTTGAATAAAGAAGGCTGAAAGTGAACTAATCCTTAAAGCACACAGAATAATATAAGTGGATATTTTTTGTTGTTATCACGCCTTTGAACAATTACGAAATTGTTGCATCCGTAATTGTAATCATGATTAGAAATTCGTTTAATTGTGCAGCCCTAGTGAGCATGCATATTGCATGTGTCATCGCAATTAATAATGCAACAAATGTATGTACTGCATCCTCAGAGATGCCATTAGAGGTGCTTCAATGGGCATTATCATTAACATTCTTCTTCTAAAGTCAGATTTCTCTGTCAGGTCAACTACAGCTTAAAGAGATTCTTGCTGAAAGCTGTTGACATGTTTTGCATGTACAATGAAACAGTGTCCTTAGTGATTTCTAAGTGTCTTTCTTTCCCTTTTTGATTGATAATGCTGTGGCTTAATTACATTTAGAATTCAAATCTGAATTTATAATATATTGGAGCATCAATCTGTTTTCAGATGAAAATGTGAGGGAGTAAAGCGCCTACAATATCCACATGCGTGCATTAAACATTTATTATGTCCTCACTGTCAAAGAAAGGCCGGAGGTATTTGTTGTATCCTTTCATCAGCTTCTGGATGGTCGGAGGAAGAATCTCTCCCTCT
The DNA here is from genome assembly GCF_024489055.1 of Chanodichthys erythropterus. Classification (NCBI taxonomy): domain Eukaryota; kingdom Metazoa; phylum Chordata; class Actinopteri; order Cypriniformes; family Xenocyprididae; genus Chanodichthys; species Chanodichthys erythropterus. The sequence continues at coordinate 3,911,235 of NC_090225.1, forward strand.
TTCACCTCGGCACTGAGCAGAGAGTTTTCCAAAAATCTGTGGGAGAAAAACAGAGGAATATGAATGAAGAGAAAGAAAGCTTTCACCAAACGCTCTCTCACGTCCTCTGCGCATTTACGAGCTCATTATTTCAGGGCAGATCGCTGATGGACGATATTGTTTCAGCTTAGAATCGGCAGCCCACACTGATAACACTGAGTGCTCAGAGAACCCAGAACAACTTTAAATTAAGACTGAGAGAGAAAGGAGAGAGAGGGCAAAAATAAGCTCATTTTCATAATTGGATTACTTTGATCTGTTAGTGTGGAAGACTTGAAAATGTAGAATCAGCACTCGGATTTCATCACGTTTGACTTTTGCGCAGAACAGCAAAATATACCACTGCACCTTCAGCAGAAACTAAAGCGCATTTATGATGCCATGAAGTGACGTACAGTAAATACACTACAGCTCTGAGACATACTAGATGAGCATGGTAAAAACTGTCAGTAAAAAGTAAAAATGATCTACTGTATTACTGAACTTGTCATCAGTATCATGCATATTACATAATCAGAGGATATATGTTTACAATTTGAATTAGTTCATTTAAAAGTAAAAATGACAAGGCTTCTACGGGGCTGCACGGATTGCAGAGAAATTCTAATTGTGATTTTTCTCATAAAAATTGCAATTGTGGTTTAAAATGCAATTTAAAAAAATCCAGGTTTGCGGTGCTTGTCTATAGGGCTAAATAATTTGATTCATGATTTGATAACATGATTCAGATCGCGTGTCAAACTCCGAACAGCAGATTCGATACGCTGGTTATTTATGCTCAGAGTCGTTATTTTGATTTTTTGGCGCTCCAAATATTCCAATATTCCTGTCGCTTTATAATATTAATATTGAACCACTGTACTCACATGAACTGATTTAAATATGTTTTTAGTACATTAATGGATCTTGAGAGAGGAAATGTCATTGCTCGGATTTCAACTAAAATATCTTATCTTTGTGTTCTGAAGATTAATGAAGGTCTTACGGGTGTGGAACGACATGAGGGTGAGTAATTAAATAACATTATTTTCATTTTTGGATAAACTAACCCTTTAAGGAGGAAACAGGCCACTCATTAAAATCAAACATTTATAGTTGTTCCAAGATCAAAACATCTCCACATTACAATTCAACACATTACAGCCGTTTACTGTACTTTTATCAACCGTCTCGTTAGTGTTTATAAAGCTCTACTTCTAAAAATACATTTTAGGACAAACATCTGAGAAACTCCATCAGTCTGCTGAGCTATGAAAGAGCAACATCTGAGAGGCTAAATTTCCAGCTGTGCAGCTAAATACTTGCTGAAAATAAACTACAAACAGCCAAGAGACACAAAATCAGCCCTGCTTCCTCTTGAATGTTAGGTATGATGCCTGACATCCATCCACACCAGTGTTCAGGAGTGTGTGTGAATGAGCGACAGCGGCGGCGCGTGTTTTATCATACGAGCGGGAGTGTTTGTGTATGTTTGTTGTTCTGCCAGGCCTGTGAGGTCATGTGTGGGATGAGAAGGAACCTCTCCAGCTCAGTTTCTGGCAGTGTTTGCCTTGATTTCACACAGTCAAGACACTAGATATCCTAACATGACCTTTAGTTTCCCCATATCAGGGTGAATCGCACAAAACAGTGTCCAGGTCACAATTCACTATAAAAACTAATAGCAAAAAAATATGAATAATGTAAGAAATAATATTTATATTTTTAAAATACCTTGTATTATATTTTTCATACCTCGGTTGTCTCATTCAACAGAAAAGTGTTGGGAATTATTCCCTTCAGTCTCAAAATAGTTATACTCTTTCTGTTCCATTTGTCAGAACTGAAATGAGAAAAAGAGCTTTTATGTATGCAGCTCCGTTTGACTGGAACTTACTCCAATTGAAATTGAAAGAGATTTTTAATCTCAGAGAAATTACCCTGGTTAAGTAAAGGTTCAATTAGAAAGAAAGAAAGAAAGAAAGAAAGAAAGAAAGAAAGAAAGAAAGAAAGAAAGAAAGAAAGAAAGAAAGAAAGAAAGAAAGAAAGAAAGAAAGAAAGAAAGAAAGAAAGAAAGAAAGAAAGAAAGAAAGAAAGAAAGAAAGAAAGAAAGAAAGAAAGAAAGAAAGAAAGAAGCATCAAAATATTTGTTTGCATGGTTACTTTCTTCATAATTCAGTTCTCAATTATGATTCTCGATAGATTCTCATTACTTTAATAGTTTTTTTTTTTTAATTACATTAGCATAAAACCTATTTTACCATGATATAAAAGTACTTTATAATTTAAATAATACTTTATAATTACAGTAATAAGCATGATGTTTTCGGCATTACAATAATGAGAATTGGGGGGAAAATGCTTACATTTCAGAAAAAAAGAAAGTCAAAATGCAGAAAATCCTAAAAATACTAAATATTTCTTCAATATAACTTAACATAACTAAACATAACTTATGCACAAAGTGCTTTTTATCTTGGATAAAATATGTACCAGACTTTGTGACAGGTTTTATGAGATGCACACATTAAAATAAACAGATATGCCAAAACAGCAGCACTTCTAAAAGAAAATGTGACAGCTCATGTTGTTTCTTAATGATTAAATTTAGAAAAGAGGGGGATGAAAAAGAAACGGTCAATAACTTTGGACATGAAAGAAGCATTTCAGATCAGACTGGAAGTCATGCAGCAACGGAATACAGATCATATCAACTCATATCTGTCAGGATGATAAGATTCTGAGATTGACAGCTCCTCATCGGGGGTCACTTTCAGATGGAATTGGGAAGGATCCATCTGCAAATACGATTCATTCCTAGAAAACTTGTTGAAATGATTTGGCAGATGGAATTAAAGGGTTAGTTCACCCCAAATGAAATTTCTGTCATTTATTACTCACCCTCATGTCATTCCAAACCCGTAAGACCTTCGTTCATCTTTGAACACAATTAAGATATTTTTGATGGAATCTGGGAGCTTTCTGGCCTCCGATAGACTGTAGACGCAATTTCCACTTTCAAGGCCAAGAAAGGTAGTAAAGTGAACTAACCCTTTAATGCCATCTGCCAGAGCAGATGGATCCTTCCCAATTCCATCTGAAAGTGACTCTGATAAGGAGTTGTCAATCTCAAAATCTCATAATCCTGACAGATACTTTTGTGTGTGTATTTGTTGGATTTGTATTTGCATAGAAATAAACCTGCAAAAAACGTCTCGGTTACAAAGGTAACCCTCGTTCCCTGAAGGAGGGAACGGAGACGTACGTCGGACAGACCGACGAATAGGAATCTCGCTAGAGAGGCCAATCTACTTCGAGTGTAACTAAACGAGCCAATGCACATTGGCATGCAATCATATGCATCAGCTGCTCGCCTCGCAGCGCGGGTATATAATGAGCAGCAGGTGCGTTGCATCTTCAGGTTTTCGCTGAGGGCCGAACCGGATAGGCGGCAGCATCAGCGGGGTACAGCGACTGTGGCGACGGGACGTACGTCTCCGTTCCCTCCTTCAGGGAACGAGGGTTACCTTTGTAACCGAGACGTTCCCATTCAGTCGGTCACGTTCGACGTACGTCGGACAGACCGACGAATAGGAATCCCTACCAAAGCGCCACAGGAGCTGCCCCCTTCCAGCGCTCTGTTGCAAGCCACCTGAACCCCCTTGCCCGAGGATGGTGGGACAGGGCTAACACAGAGAGAGTCGATCACTGCTGTTCCCCAAAACCCATTCAGTGAGACTATTGGATAACGCTGGGAAAGCGTACCCTTCGCTGGGAAAGGAGACGCTGCGGAAGCCACATCCTTCCCCGAAGGAGTTATGTGGAGAAGTACATATGGACTAACCCTGTAGGGCTGTGCTACATATGGAAGAGCTGGGGTGACTCCAACCCGATGAAGGGTAGGTTCTCCCAGAGGGAAAGACACGGGCTTCGTTTAGGAGCAACCGTGGAACCAACCATATGGGATCCCCGTAGGGTCACACATATGGAACCCAGCCTAAACCCGGTTCTCAAGGATACAACGGAGTATAGGGCCTGGCGCCAGACGCTCCGCCACGTCGGCTGCCGAAGGGATATCGGAGGACTCGACAGGGTCTGCCTTGTAGGGACTCTCTGGAGAAAAGAAGCGCATGTAGCGCAGCAAGCCGACACTAAGCCGGGGCCTCTCCGTGCCTCTGACCTGTGGCGAGAACATGGGAGGAGACCGGCTCGACACGAAGGCTATAGTATCTAGCGAACGTGTTGTGTCGCCCAGCCCGCAGCTCTACAAATGTCTGTCAGCGAGGCGCCACGAGCCAGCGCCCAGGAGGATGCGACACCTCTCGTGGAGTGAGCATGCAACCTGAGCGGGCAGGGCACACCCTGAGCTTGGTAAGCCAGGGCGATGGCATCCACTATCCAGTGGGCCATCCTCTGTGGAGACAGCCTTTCCCTTCTGCTGGCCTCCATAACAGACAAGAGCTGGTCTGAGGTCCTGAGGCTTTAGGTTCTGTCTATGTACAGTCGCAAAGCGCGGACTGGACAGAGTAAAGCCAGGGCTGGGTCTGCCTCCTCCGAGGGCAGCGCTTGCAGGCTCACCACCTGGTCCCTGAAGGGAGTGGTAGGAACCTTGGGCACATAGCCAGGCCGGGGTCTTAGTACCACGTGGCTATCACCCGGCCCGAACTCCAGGCACGATTCGTCGACCGAAAATGACTGCAGGTCCCCTACCCTCTTGATGGAGGCCAATGCCACCAGCAGCAAAGTCTTCATAGACAGAATCTTTAAGTCTGCTGACAGCAAAGGCTCAAAGGGAGCAATCTGAAGTGCTCTCAGCACCAGAGTGAGGTCCCAAGAGGGTATGGAGAGGGACGAGAAGGATTTAGCCGTCTCGCCCCCCTAAGGAACCTGATGACCAGGTCGTGCTGACCAACAGATTTGCCATCTAAGTGGTCGTGGTAAGCGGATATAGCAGCAGTATGGACTTTTGAGGGTGGAGGGGGGACAGCCTACGCTCCAACCCTACTGCAAGAAGGAAAGCACGACTTCTGATCGAGCATCTTCGGGGGTCTTCCCGGCGAGAAGAGCACCACTCGGCAGAACAGGTTCCACTTGAGGCGTAAGCACGTCTCGTAGACAGTGCACGTGCCGAAGTGATGGTGTTAAGTACCTCAGGGGTAAGTCACCTAGAACCTCCGCATCCCGTCCAAGGGACCAGACATGGAGTTTCCAGAGGTCTGGACGCGGGTGCCAAGAGTGCCCCGTCTCTGAGAAAGAAGGTCTTTCCTCAGAGGGATGGGCCAGGGAGGGGCTGTCGCGAGGAGTGAGAGTTCTGGGAACCAGGTCCGGTTGGGCCAGTAAGGGCGCAACTAACAAGACCTGCTCCTCGTCCTCCCTGACTTTGCACAGGGTCTGTGCAAGTAGGCTCACTAGGGGGAAACGCATATTTGCGCAGGCCCCGGGGCCAGCTGTGAGCCAGTGCATCTGTCCCGAGTGTCCCCTCGGTCAGAGAGTAAAACAACTGGCAGTGGGAGGTTTCTGGTGAGGCAAACAGGTCTACCTGAGCCTTTCCGAATTCTCTCCAGATCAGCTGAACCACCTGGGGGTGGAGTCGCCACTCTCCTGGCAGCGCAGCTCGTGATAGCTCGTCGGCCACACGGTTGAGCACACCGGAGACATGAATGGCGCGAAGCGACCTCAGATGCTTCCGACTCCACAGGAGGAGATGGCGGGCGAGTTGTGACATGCGACGGGAGCGTAGACCACCTTGACGGTTGATGTACGCAACGGTCGCAGTGTTGTCCATACGGACCAGTACATGCTTGCCCTGAAGCAGGCCTTTGAGGCGGCTCAGAGCAAGGCGTACTGCCAGCAACTCGAGGCAATTGATGTGCCAATGCAGATGGGGTCCCGTCCAAACCCCTGAGACTGCATGCCCGTATTACGTGGCACCCCAGCCGGTGGCAGAAGCATCTGTGAACACCACAGCATGCCGGGACACCTGTTCTAGGGGCACTCCTGCCCGAAGAAACAAGGGGTCCGACCACGGACTGAAGGTTCGGCGGCACTCTGAGTGATTGGCACCCGGAATGTGCCGCGCTGCCACGCCCATCTCGGGACTCGGCCGTGAAGCCAGTGCTGAAGCGGTCTCATATGAAGCAGACCGAAGGCGGTGTTACAGCCGCAGCAGCCGCCATATGCCCCAGGAGCCTCTGAAAGAACTTCAGTGGGACCGCTGTCCTGCCATTGAATGTATTCAGGCAGTTCAACACTGACCAAGCACGTTCCTCTGTGAGGCGTGCTATCTGCTCGACCGAATCCAACTCCATACCGAGAAAAGAGATCCTCTGCACCGGGGCGAGTTTGCTCTTTTCCCAGTTGACCTGAAGCCCCAACTGGCTGAGGTGTCTGAGCACCAAATCCCTGAGTTTGCACAACTGATCCCGGGACTGTGCTAGAATGAGCCAGTCGTCGAGATAGTTGAGAATGCGAATGCCACGTTCTCTCATGGGAACAATGGCCGCCCTCCACGACTTTCGTGAAGACGCGGGGAGACAGGGCCAGCCCGAAGGGTAGGACTCTGTACTGATATGCTCGACCTTCGAACGCGAATCTCAGGAATGGCCTGTGTCGCGGAAGAACTGAAACATGGAAGTACGCGTCCTTCAGGTCAATCGCTGCAAACCAATCTCGGGGACGGATGCACTCGAAAATGCGTTTCTGCGTGAGCATTTTGAATGGTAGCTTGTGGAGGCTCCGATTCAAAACTCGCAGGTCCAAGATCGGTCGTAACCCGCCGCTTTTCCTGGGTACAATGAAGTAGGGGCTGTAGAACCCCGACCTCAAATCGGCTGGAGGGACCGGCTCTATCGCGTCCTTCGCCAGTAGGACTGCGATCTCCGCACGCAGGACAGGGGCATCGGCATCTTTCACTGTAGTGAAGAGGACGTCCCTGAACTTGGGGGGGGGGGAGCCGGGCGAACTGAATCGCAAAGCCGACCCTGATGGTCCGAAGGAGCCAGCGAGACGGACTGGGGAGCGCTAACCCGGCTCGCAGAGACCGTACAAGCAGGACCAAAGGGACCACCGGTGTACCCGCGCAGCAGGGCAGCGAGGTGGAACACAGGGACGCGGCTCGGGGGGCTCTCTTTGTGAGGCGGCCCGAAGCGGCGTCACAGTGTGCTAGGCAACACTTACCTGGCTCCACGGATGGACAGAGGGAGCAGTCGAGGCTTTGGCTGCCCGCTGCTCGCTGCTGTCCGCTAGCGACAGAAGAGGGGGATGAGAGTGGTGAGGTTTTCTCCTCCCACTGCTCTCCAAACCCTCTTCAGACCTGGAAATGGAGGAACTGCTCTTTAAAATTTGGGTACCGCTGCCTCTTGGGTCAGTGGCGGAACAGAAACAAACCCAATAAAGGATTTACCACCTGGCCCTCCTCCAGGGGTGGAAGAGCAGCCCCACCCATCTCTGGGTCGCCCGTCTCAGGGGTGATTCTCACCAACCAGTTAAACAGCTGCAGAGACGGGAGCGTCATCTCCCCCGCAATGGACACAGCAGAGCCTGCTGGGCCGGAGTTTCTTGCAGGGGACGACACCCTTGGCGACGAGCAGACTGAGGGGCGGCCCAAGAGGAACTCAATGGTTTGTCATGGGAAGCTCCCCTATCCGCTACTAACTGAGGAGAACCGCTGGGCTCAGTCCTCGACAGTGTCACCGAAAGGCCACCTCGTAAGATGGGAGCATTGAGAAAGCATTTAGCTTGACAACCTCTCACACCTCACAAGGTAAGCCAGGGGCACTTCTGGACCACGGAGGTGGACATCGTCTGGCTGAGGGCCTGCGCCGTGACTTTGATCACGGTTAGTCAACAAGCGCAGCTCAACCCCAGCACAGAACTACCCTCATGCAAAAAGAGTGCCTTGGCCTCACATGCAGGGTGGGTGTGGTCTGTGTACAGCCACCCCATCCAAGAGGGTAGTGAGAGAGGAAAAACTTATGCAGATTGGCACCTTTGGCATTCCATATTTATGGCACCAATATACCCCCATACTGCCAAGTTTTCCATGCACATCTGGAGAAGACCCAGGAAAGCATGGCTGTAAACTCTGAATCTGAGTCAGCATAAGCACACACCATTACAGTGGGCAGCGTCACCCTCATTTCCAGAGCATAACAGCACTCTCTCGATGCTGCAATCGGCGTCTGTCCCTCAGCTGGAGCTCTGAATGAAATGCTAGGTTCCCCTATGAAAAGGACCAGCAATCCAATCCAGAAACTGCACAGCTTGCAATGCGCTAGAGAGGTAGGGGCCCTAGGGGTTGGTTCCCCGAAGGAACCCCTCAACCTCATGTCACCCAAGCCATATCAGCAAAGTAGACCTCTTCTGGTGCACCAGAGAGGGCGCTACAATGGAGATTACGCAAGGGAACCGCGCATCTAGAGCGCCGAGCGAGCGCTGGGTTGCCGTGACAACCCGCGCTGCAGCCCGGCAGCTCGACGGCACACGACACGCAGAGGAGCGAGAGGTTTGCTCTCGCTGATCTCCGCGGTCTCCCAGAGTGTCGGGCAGAGCCGCGGCTGTGCTTTTACACACAAGCGGCAGCTGGCCAACAACAGAGGGGACTCAAGCTTCCCGGAGAAAGAAGAGTCACGACCGGCGTGTCGACGTGATCATGTTCTCATATGAAAACATGAACACCCACGAACATCATTTCAGCACGCGCCCAGACATGCGAAACGGTGATCGTGGCCGTCAGTGAGGACAGGAACGATCGCATCCAGAAACACAAGTAGGATGTCGTCTTTAAAAAGACGCGAATCTACTTGTGTAAGCTCTTTCAGGGACTTTACTCTTTTAGAAGTGCTGAAGCACGCAGGGGAACAGCCACCGCAACACAGACAGGGATTGTGTGCAGCCTGTCATGTGCTTTCTCTCTCTTTGAAGGCGCTCACTCTTACCAGCCGTAAAAACGGCTTTTCAGCGCTCAAAAGCGCACCGTACCGGCCGTGAGAACAGCCTTCTGACGCTGTCAAACAGCTATTTGCTCAAAAACGGCAAACGAAACAGAAAAAGAGAGGACGTCGACCCCGCTGCTGTGCTGTTCGCCCGCACTCGGAAAAAAAGAAGTTCAACCAAAAGCTTGACTCGTCTTCTAGCAGACACTCGCTTGCAGAGAACAGGAACAACACCGTTCGGCTCCGAAGCGAAAAGCTGAAGATGCAACGCACCTGCTGCTCATTATATACCCGCGCTGCGAGGCGAGCAGCTGATGCATATGATTGCATGCCAATGTGCATTGGCTCGTTTAGTTACACTCGAAGTAGATTGGCCTCTCTAGCGAGATTCCTATTCGTCGGTCTGTCCGACGTACGTCGAACGTGACCGACTGAATGGGAACAGGCATTACACACAAAAATGTTAGTGTAATGATTCACTGTCCATCTGCAGCCACTTGGACACATAGATCACATGCCAACACTGGCTTGAATACATACAAATAATTTGTTTTATACTTTGGAAACTGTGTGCCCCATCTCTACTCATTCCTAGAAGTGAATCCCATCCATGCTTTAATAAAAACAACAGACCAGGGTCAAAAGTTAATAGAGATTTGAGGCAAAAATGCCACCAAAATTAATAAAAATACTCCCCAAATTCAAGATGAAGGGGCAAAAAAATTCCCTGCAAAATATGAGTAAATTACAACTGTTGCAATTAAAGTGAAATGTGAAAATGAATGAAGTGAAGATTGTGCGTTACATTTAGATTTTTTTTAGATAGTTTTTGCAGAGTTGAGCATCAGAGCCAATCACACATGTTTATGTTAAGCTTATTAATGCAGCAGCCAATCAGGTATGTTTACATTTGTCACCAGTGATGAAGAAATTTTCTTTGTTTTTCATGCTACTAAAATAACCAATGTAAAGTCTTGATTTTCTAATGTGTAAATAAATGGATCTTAGCTTGTTTTGTCTGTGTTGCATACAAGAATATGATGCCCCACTTCCCCTAAAAAAACTGTTTTATGTATTCAGTTAATCAATATTAATAATAATTATTACTATATCTGGGGCAATAATCAACAATACTAATTATAGCAATAATATTGCAGCCCTAACCTGTAATGAATTCATACTTTATGTAGGATATTTACATAATACAACATTATGCAATAGTTGTGTAAATACATGTAAGCCATGTGAAAACTGACCTTACCAAAGTAAAAAATAAATAAATTCAAGAGGGCAAATGGAAAGGTTAATTTCTGACCCTACAACAGACTTCATTAAACATTTGAACATAAAAAGGTTAAGTGTGTCATTTCTCTGTATGTTCTGTACACTTCCTCTAAGGTTAATGAGTCACTATAAGTCACTTCCTGAAGAGTGAAATATTGTGAATATTTTAGGAAATGTAGTTAAAGGAAGAATGCAATGATTCCCCACATCTAACCTAAATCTCCAACCCAGACATGTAAAACGGAGCAACATTCTCCTCACATCATTAGTCTCTTTCATCCCTTCCAGTCCTCTTACTTTCTCTCTTCATCTACGAGTACCAGGCTGGTTTGATCTTTGAGGTGCTGAGGAGGTCATGGGCATCAGCGTGACACACTGACAGTCCTTTAAAAACACCTGCGACAGCCAGACACATACTTTCACATGCAGAAACCTCAAAAACAGATACGCTGAAAAAGAATTAGGTGTAGAAAGAATTTTCACTGAGAAATTGCTAGTAAATTTCACAAATTACAAAGGAACGGTGAGTAACATTCAATTAAACATGAAATTCTGATGTAGAAAAACTGACATATTTACAACTTCAAAAAATCATTTTTACAGCATACTTATGGACACATTTTTTTTACCTTAAAAAATGTCTTTATGAAATGAAATCCCTGAAAAAAATTATTTCAAGCTATTTTGCCCCACCCAATTCTGAAACCCATATCAGATGTACATTTTCACCAGTTCCGATGCGTGTGCAACGTTTCATTAGTTTTCGAGCATGTTTAGGCCTTCAAAAATGCGATTCTCTTTGGAGAAGAATAATAATAATAAACAGAGCAATTACAAAAGGGTCCTCGCACCTTGGTGATCGGGAACTAATAATTCAGATATGTAATCTATACGAAGACACTGGTGGTGATTTTCTCTTTGCACTGAGCACTTTTGTATTTTTATGGCCTCTGAACAAGACTTTTGCAGATTTCTCTTGAAGGACACTGTGTTTGAGCTATCACGCTTTAATATGAACTTACTTTTTGAATTCATGTAATTGCATACATCTCAGTGTTTGGCTCGGTCATTGACATTGTTTTACTAATGCACAGACACACACAAACACAAAGCTTATTCACTCTCAGAAAAAAACAAACAGATACAGAACCACAGTTTCTGTCAAAACACCAATCCAGTTACTGTATTGCTACAATAAAACAACAGAACGAGATCATGATGATGATGGTGATAGATCATTTTAAATTATTTAAAAATTTTAATGTAAATGTTTGTAAGGGAAACAAATATTTCATAGTTCAATGACATATTTGTCATGACTGACATATTGGTACAAAAACTGCACCCAATAAGGTCTATAACACCTAGAGAAAGATCAGCGTCAGCATTCCCATTTATCTCAATAACAGATGCTCAACTGGGGTTTTAAAAATAATAAGTCACCATTAAAGAATTGGGTGAGGAACAAGCCACAATTTAAACTGATGTTATTCAATAAAAACTTAATTCACATTGTTCCACAGAGAATACTCTTCAGAATATATAAATACCTAGTTAGATGTTACACAAGCATGCTTAAATGTTGTAATATGGCATATCTGACAGCGTACATTAGAGTAAAGCTGTGACAGGGCCATAAAGCACAACTCAAAAAGCTTTTACTCTCATCCTCTTCCTCTCTCATCACTCATTCGATTCGCTACAGAAAACGCAGGACACCTCCATCTGGTTTTCATTGTTCTCAGCAGATTCCCTCTTCGGGATTTACTGCGCAATCCTTTCTTTTTCTCCTACACACATTCTCGTCCCTGTTGTCGTGCCACGATTCCCTGCGGCTTTGAGCAGGTTGCATATTCCCGAGGTCATGGATGGATGGGTCTAGTGAAGCGTTCATTCTGCTCTGTGTTCAGTGTTTCAGCAGTGGGATGTGATTTGATGAGTACATCCGATCAATGTAGTCCTGAAGATTACTCCCACCGGCAGTGAATGCTTCACAGACCCAGAATTACAGACTATAGGCTCTTCAGCCACGATATTACAGGCTCTTCAGACATAAAATAACCATTGTTACATACCATTAGGCAGTCCCTCCAGGAAAACGCGGGATTTTTTTGTGATTGTTGGGGGCTAAAATGCTTGATTATGCGGCACGTTTTGTTAAAAAATGCGATGGAATATGCGGGATATTTTTGCAATTTTATGCGATGAAATTGCGGGAACTTGCAAAAACTGCGGTTTGATGAAAAACAGAAAAAAATAAAAGGTGATTCCCCCAACATCCTGTTCTCACTAGGCTACTACCTTAATGTAAAGAGTAATTTCCTATTACTTCCTATGATAAGCAAGCATACTAAATCACAGAATATTTAAGTTCTCATTCTGTTTTATTTCAGACCTTAATTAACACATGGCTCAAACTTACAAAACATTGAGTCAAACAAGTTCTGTAGCTTTACAAAAGGAATATGAGTTTGTAGAAATGCGCTATATAAAATAAACGTATTATTATTAATATCCAACAACTTCTATAAAAATGAATAAATAAAATATTTTTAAAAATGTGTGCTTCTTCCTGCCTACTTCCGCTGCTGCTTTAACCATCCTTGGCGGTGGCAAAGTGAAAGTGGTTTTCCAGCGTCAACACTGAGTTGCACGGAGTGCAAAATATTTTGCCCCCACTGTCATGTAACACACCGGGAAACTGCTTTGCGCGGTCTTTTGCGCTTATTTTTATTGGCAAATGAGAATGATTTGTGTGCTTCATCATGGTTTCATGGTTTGCAGATGATGTTCACGTCGCGTAATTACGTCACTTTACAAGGTTCCCATGGCAATGAGGGGAAAATAATGGCGCTTTACTAGTGTGAAGTAAACGCAACATTTTTCAACTTTCTGCTAAGATATATGTGACTTTTTTGCAACGAAAATGCAGGGATTATGAAATCATGCTAGCCCCGCATATATTTTGCTTGCTGAAATCGGCAATTTATGCGGTGAAAGTGCGGCGTATTTGAAAAAATGCGACCCCCGCATAAATATGCGGACTTTGGCTGATTATGCATGAAATCAGGCGATCGCATAATCGCGTTTTTCTGGAGGGACTGATTAGGGTGATATATAATTTCATATTAATCCTTACTGACCTTGAGGATGCTTTACGTCCATCCATCCATCCATCCATCCATCCATCCATCCATCCATCCAAAAATATGTGAAAATGCAGGGTTAATGTCATGTAATCATTAAGCAAACACAACAAACGTGTTAGACATCAATTACAACCTTTGCTCGTAATGATTACAATATAAGGATAATACAATATTAGGATAATATTTGAGAGTTTTGTGCCTTGAGCCTTCTGAAATCCATTTTATTTTTTCCCAATTTCTCCATCCATCCATCCATCCATCCATCCATCCATCCATCCATCCATCCATCCATCCATCCATCCATCGCTCTTTAGTTTTGCAGTAATCCGTTTTTCTTTACCAATTCAAATAACATGCATCTGAGAGTCACTTCAGAGCATTTAACCATTTCATTTGATAAAAGACATTTTCTGAGTGTATCTGCCGATAGTTTTCTCCAATGAAACGCTTGTGAAGTGACTCTCAGAGCAGCTCTGAAGATGAAGTTAAAGTGTTCATGTCCTTATCTAGTGAGATAACACACGCAATCTTTAATATTCACACACAGTGTACAGCCCTGCTTCTGACTTCAGCCAAATTCTGTGGCATTCCACACTATTTACTGTAGTAAGAAGAACACAAAGCTAGTTAAATGTTCAAATTAAACAGGCATGACCATAAGAGAATGTACAATCACTCAATTTAGTGTTCCAGTTAGGGCTGCAAAATCGATAAAATCGATAATAATCGATGATGAAAATCGTCGACATTTCTCATTATCGATTAGTCGGGTCTGCCCACCGTGCACAGAAAACTTCTGCCAGTCCTGTCAAATTACAGCACTAAATAACGCATTTCTATGGACAAAAATGCATCTAAAAATGGAGGAAACAGAGTGAGCTGCTGCAGGAAAGGTACATGATTCCAAGCTACCCAAAACATGAGAATTCTTTATTTTAAGCTACAAGCTAATGCACTAAAGGTGCTACAGAGGATCATTTTGTCGACTGAGAAACACGAGTGTTTACCACCGGCATTCGCTGTGTCGTGTTCGTGGATTCATTATGTCGGACTCACCGCAGGTAACTCATAATCTGCAGTTGTTACTCCTGTCTCCTGACAAAAACATTTCATGCGGCGCCTGTGGAGTGTGGAAAGTTAGCGGAGCGTGCAGCCGCTCTTGTCTCTCACAAGGAACGTCACGGCAGTGATTGACAAGCCAGAGGGCCAATTGTTTACACGATGATTGCATAAACGATTGGCTGATGTTTTTAAGGCCCTACCTCATGCACAGATGATGTATATTAATATTATTCCTTTCAGTGCACCTAATAAATAGTCTTTTATCAGTTAGTAAAGACAGTTTCAAGTAATATTGCAAAAATGTATAAAACAAAACATCCTCTGTAGCACCTTTAACGTAATAACTTGCCCTTTGACAGATGCATGTGCGTCCTCAGCGCAAAATGTTCATTCTACGGTTATATCCTTATCTGTAAATGGTATAAATTCATGCAAGCATTTCTGTTTTGCATAAAGTCTCATCCTGGCAGTCTGCGTTAAACTTGATACTGAACGAGCGCTGGCACGCACACCCGCGTCACACAGACAGAACACAGGAGAGAGGGAGAAAATAAATATTCAGTGCAAATATATTAATTTTGCTGAAATA
This sequence comes from Chanodichthys erythropterus, assembly GCF_024489055.1. Lineage (NCBI taxonomy): Eukaryota > Metazoa > Chordata > Actinopteri > Cypriniformes > Xenocyprididae > Chanodichthys > Chanodichthys erythropterus. Next base: position 3,926,270 of record NC_090225.1, read on the forward strand.
TCTGTTGTTTAAAGTTAAATTTATATTTAAAAGTCAACATGTCATTCAAGTATTTTATGAGACTAGTAACTGTAAAGGGATAACAACATGTAACTGAATATAAATGTAAGACGTTTATTATAGCCTAAATTTAAAGGATAAACAAATGACAGTAAGAGGTGATTATGTCCACAGCTGTTCTAAGCTATCAGTATTGGTCATTACTAAAATCATTTTTCATGTTTCTGTAATGGTTAGTCCACCAGTATGTGTAATCTCTTTAGTCACAACAGTATTTCTAAAGCTACAATATAATTATTGCTGTTATCCATGAATTTTCAATTTTACTGTTTTACAAGAAAGGCAGGGGAAAAAAGTAAAGCACTTTATAGTTTTGTTGTTGTTGTTGTTGTTGTTGTTTGTTGTTGGTTTGTTTTTTCAGATGCCCAATTACAGTCAACAACAACAGAGTCTGCTATTACATTTTTTTGGGATATTATGTGTGAATAATGACTATTTAGTTGTTTCAGTTTGTTATTGACTAATAAATGGCAATAACTTTTTTAGTTTTAAACAAGTTTTTGATAGATTCCTAAAAATATTTGTGTTCTCTTTTTATTATGACAGGTAGCCTAATAAATTAAGCACTGTATGTTTTCATAACATTCAAATGGCACATTTGTTTGAAGTACAATGGGCAGGATGTGCAATAGTGTGTTTTTTGTCAATAAAATAAAAAATAATAAAATTAGGATTTTTATCTGATTAATCAATTAATCAAAAAAATAATCAGCCAACTAATCGATTATCAAAATAATCATTAGTTGCAGCCTTAGTTCCAGGCATTTTGACTTGGAGATGATTTTCTTTTTACCAAAAATGCTAGTTAATGTTATTGCACCGGACTAAAACTTACTGAATTTTCTCACACATGGTATAACAACTTCCCAAAAATAACTGGATATTTTTTGTACTTTTTGGGATTCTTTTCCCCTACCTTGTTACACTTGTGCTGTTCCTGGTCCAAAAAAAAAAAAAAAAAAACTACTTGTAAATCTATCAATTTTCTATATTATCATTAAATATTGGATTTAATCGTTTTGTCAACTTGTTTACTTTCAATAAGCACAGGTTTTGTATTTCTTTTTTGAGCTGATTTATCATATGCATCATTGATCTGAACTCAGTTGAGGTGAATAAGCACGTGTGAACTTTTTTCACTCACAAATGGAGTTGCATAAGCTCAGATCAATGAGGCCTACAATCAATCAGATCCAAAAAGAAATGCACTAATTGAAAGAATTGAAAGAAAACAATTTGACAAAAAGATTTAATCCAATATTTGGTGATAATATAGCATGAAAGATTTAAAAGCAATTTAAAAGTCTGGCCATTTTTGACTCATTTATCATATCCAGAACAAACTGACAAGTGAGAATGAAATGAAGTCATGTTGCAAAACACTTCACATGGTTTTTCAGTGACAGTCGCTGTGTGTTTATGCTCTAGAGGAGAGACTGTCATAAAATGGTGTGTCAGTACAGACAGTAATCTTCCGTAATCTGAAAGTCCTCAAGGAGCGTCTGAATGGTATCAGTGAATAACGATAGCGCAGGAGAAAGCGAGGGTGGTAATTTTTGGACGTGCAACAAACAGTCTAATGTGTTTACAAGCATCAAAATCCACATATGCTGCATAATCGATCCATTCCACCTGTCCAAGTGCATTTGCAGCAGATGTATTCTTATCTATGCGTGTTTGTTCACTGATTCCCCGGCAATTCAAATTTAATTTCATAGCTGTTGCCCTTGAGAGATGTTTCTGAGCCTGTTGACTTACTAAAGTACTCATGAACACACTTTTTTCTGAGAGTTTTCGTAATGCAGCAGAGATCTAAGCTGTATAGATGTTCAGATTGCACATGTGTGGGGTCATTTCTGATGCGGATGGATGGATGGATGGATGGATGGATGGATGGATGGATGGATGGATGGATGGATGGATGGATGGATGGATGGATGGATGGATGGATGGATGGATGGATGGACGGATGGATAAAAAATAAAATGGATTTCAGAAGGCCCAAGGCACTTCAAAACTCTCAAATATTATCCTAATATTGTATTATCCTTATATTGTAATCATTACAAGCAAAGATTGTAATTGATGCCTAACACGTTTGTTGTGTTTACTTAACGAATACATGACATTAACCCTAAATAGGTCATTCAAAAATAGACGGTTTAATAGGGTTAAAGGGTTAGTTCACCCAAAAATTAATTACTCACCTTCATGCCGTTCCACACCTGTAAGACCTTCATTAATCTTCGGAATATAAATTAAGATATTTTTTGTTGAAATCCGATGGCTAAGTGAGGCCTGCATAGCCAACAATGACATTTCCTCTCTCAAGATCCATAAAGGTACTAAAAACATATTTAAATCAGTTCATGTGAGTACAGTGGTTCAATATTAATATTATAAAGCGACGAGAATATTTTTGGAGCGCCAAAAAAAACCCAAAATGACTTATTTAGTGATGGCCGATTTCAAAACACTGCTTCAGGAAGATTCAGAGAGTTATGAATCAGCATGTCGAATCAGCAGTGATTTTAGCAGTTTGGCGGTTTGACACGCGATCCGAATCATGATACGATACGCTGATTCATTTATGCTCCGATGCTTCATGAAGCAGTGTTTTGAAATCGGCCATCACTAAATAAGTCGTTATTTTGTTTTTTTGGTGCACCAAAATATTCTCATCACTCTGTAATATTAATATTGAACCACTGAACTGATTTAAATATGTTTTTAGTACCTTTATGGATCTTGAGAGAGGAAATGTCATTGCTCCCTATGCAGGCCTCACTGAGCCATCAGATTTCAACAAAAATATCTTAATTTGTGTTCCGAAGATTAACAAAGGTCTTACAGGTGTGGAACGGCATGAGTGTGAGTAATAAATGACTGAATTTTCATTTTTGGGTGAACCCTTTAACTAACCACATAACATATAGCTGTATCTCACTGCCACATGGACATTAACATTTAACACACTCATCTCTGGCTGATAAACTGAAACAAGCATTTTCTGTAAAGCTGCTTTGAAACAATATGTGAAAAGCACTATACAAATAAACTTGAATTGCATTCTGATATGATCACACATTGATTAAAGCTACAGTCATCTAAAGCTCCACTAGTGGCAACAAACAGAATTACGACAACTAAAAGGTAGAGAAGGCATCAGAATAATCCAGGTGATTCATCGCTAATGTTCCTCAATTTAAAGCAGGGGTCTCCAATCCTGCTCCTGGAGGGCCACTGTCCTGCAGAGTTTAGCTCCAACTTGCCTCAACACACCTGCTTGGAATTTGCTTGCCTATAATAAGACCTTGATTAGCTGGTTCAGGTGTGTTTAATTAGGGTTGGAGCTAAACTCTGAAGGACAGTGGCCCTCCAAGAGCAGGATTGGAGACCCCTGATTTAAAGTGAGGTTATCGAATAAAAAATAATAAGTAGTAGAATAAAACATAAGAAGAATAAAATATGAGTAATGAGTATGAATCCGTGGCTGTTTTTTCATAGTGTCAGAGCGGTTCTTGGACTGTGTGGGCATCCAGCGCTTCTGCACTTCTGCACACATTTCAGCTGCTGGCCAAAACATGTCACCTGCAATATTACATGTCCTCTAGGACACAGACAGCCAGTGCAGGGATGAGGCAGCTCCTCAGGACAGTCAATAGCAGAATCTGTTCAAATCTGTTTGCAAAATTGAATTCAGTAATAAAAATCACGGCACCACATAAATCATCTGAATGTTTTAACAAGAGTTGTGAAGCAATATTGTCTGGAATGACATACTTCGCAATTACACAAAGTACAGGCATCACCCCATTTCTGATTTCTAAGGAAGGCATCATATATTGCTTATACTCAGAACAAGTACAAAAACTAGTGTGCAGCCATCCTATAAACACATGCAACACTTTAGCAATACCCTGTCAACCACATACAAGTTTTGCATGGGCAAACACTTCAATTTAGTTTGCAAACTACTGGGTAGAGCAAATAACACAGACTAACCAACCTCCAAATTGACATTTATAACAACATTTATTTACATCAAAAACCAATACAATCATGTTGCTCTGTTAGTGAGCATTCAACTAAAAGCCTATTAACAGAACCCAGCAGGAGTGTCACAATGAATTCCTTTGTGGTTCACTACATATATCTAGGAAACAATAACCGCCTAAATGCATTTCCACACATGCCGAGAGCGCTGAGTTTGGACACACCGACAGCTAATTTTTACACAGGCAAATGGAAGATGGTGTGCAAGAAAGGTCAAGCATTTAGTGGGAATATTTTATGCTTATTAATTCAGCAATAACAGCTTCCTTTATGTCAGTAAGTGCTCCTGAGAGAAACCATTAATGCATTCAGCAGTGTAAATATCAGCCGAGCGCTCTTCAAATATGCCGAGGATAGTTTGAGTTGCATAGGGGAAAATGCCTGATGATTTGGCTTCATGCTTGGACTACATTTATGAGTTTATTCAGTACAGAATTCTTTTAAGTTGAGGGAATGTTTCAGTGCAGGAGATGGGAAGTAGAAGTTTTGCTCAAATGATGTGGAGAAAGACAGTACAGAAAAAAAATGCATGATATATCACACACAAAAAAAAAAAAAAAAAAAAAAAAAAAAAATATATATATATATATATATATATATATATATATATATATATATATATATATATATATATATATATATATATATATAATTATGCAGAATGCAGATATATATATATTGACACATTAAAAGACCTTGCTCTTTTCAAACTATCTAGCTGGTGGCAAGATCTGTTTTAAGAAATCACAGAAAAATAATAATTTGAGTGAATGAAAACTGTCTATGTTTGGCTATATCTGTGTAGTGCATTAGAGAATCCCTCAGGATGGTTGCTATGGCAACTGCTCTCATTTTAAAAGTTTCTGATGGGAAAAAAAAGTTATTCATACATTTGAGGATCATTTATAGAAATGGGAGCTTGGAACGAATAGGATCAATTTGGTTCAATCCTCCAAAACACAGGCAGTTAAATTAGTGGTGTTTGCCAATTCAAGCTTCGCTATTACTACTGCTCATACTGAGTGTTACGATTCAAACACTGAGTATTTACATTTCTGTATAAATTTCATCCTGCACCCTAGAAACTCCCTAGCAACAACCTAGAACACCTTAGAAATTGCATAACAGCACACTGACAACCACCCACAACACCCTAGCATTTTAACAGCGACTTTTGCATGAGCAAATAACTTACATTCCCTTGAGAAAATGTTCACATAATATGGATGATTTTCTGAATAGCTTAATATAAGAATATAGAGATTTTGCAGGTCAAAATGCGATGAAACCTATTGCATCATGAAACCCTCTAAGCAAGCAACACAGCAATAAATCATCATGTATAATCTCTGAGAGAGCCTTCATGTGGAGCCATATGAGTTTCACTTTAATATGTCTGTTAATACACACTTTAATATGTCTGATTCCTATTTGAACTCATCTTTTAGAAATAAAAATCTTCTGTTTGATTTAAGACTTATTCAAAAGACTTATTCTTAAAACAAACTTCACATCTTACAGGTCAAACTTCATAGAGTAATTTTAAATGTGGTAATTGCATTGTCAATTTATAAAAAAAATTAAAAAAAAGTTTTAAAATATGATTTAGACTAGAGAACTGAATAAAATGAATGTTGGGAAACATCTCGATCATTAAAAGGGCAGATAAAAGAACACAGTAGTTTATTAAATAGTTCTTTTGCAAAACTTTCTAATTATTTGACCATAAAATGTAATCTTTTTTTTCTTTTTGGCCAATGAACAGATAAAACCAAGTGGTGGTAATACTGATTAGATTACATAAGGGAACAAATGAGTGGAATTTTGTATTTTTAACAGTTTATTTGCCAAATAAAAAGATTTTTTTTTGTGTGTACAGAATGTGGTTCAATATGTATCATGTTGCTTTGGTGTCGATGTGTTTTCAATTGTGGAGTTTTTTCTTGTTGTTGGTGTAATAACTTAGAAATATGGAAAATATGTAATTTTGATTATGCACTTTGGATGACGGAGTTAATTATCTAAAGTAATTTGGCTTCTCAAGTAAATGTATCTTGATTCAAGAATGTTTAGATATTTGTACTGGAAAACAAGACAGAAATACTGAGGAAGAACATAATTTTTTGCAGTGCAGCTCTTTCTAATTTCCTTTTAAACCTTCTTACTGTTACCTGATGATCCACGACTGTTTTTGTGTTTTGTGATGGTTGTTCATGAGTCCCTTGTTTGTCCTGAGCAGTTAAACTGAGCTCTGTTCTTCAGAAAAATCCTCCAGCTCCTGCAGATTCATCAGTTTTTAAGCATTTTTGCTTATTTGAGCCCTTTACAGCAGTTACTGTATGATTTTGAGATCCGTCTTTTCACACTGAGGGACTCAAACACAACTATTAAAAAAGGTTCAAACATTCACTGACGCTCCAGAAGGAAACACAATGCACTAAGATCTGGGGTGAAACAGGATGAAGATGAACAGGATGAAGAGGTCACAATTTTTCTTATTTTGTTTAAATATCATTGTTTTTCATTTAGTACTTACCTTCGGAAGCAACAGAAGATACTTGCATGTTTCCCGGAAAAAAAATTAAGTACAATTTACCTTGATATTCAAATTCAAAAGTTTTCACCCCCCGACTCTTAATGCATCGTGTTTCCTTCTGGAGCATCAGTGAATGTTTGAACCTTTTTTAATAGTTGTGTTTGAGTCCCTCAGTTGTCCTCAGTGTGAAAAGATGAATCTCAAAATCATACAGTCACTACTGGAAAGGGTTCAAATATGCAAAAAATGCTTGAAAACTGATGAATCTGCAGGACCTGGAGGATTTTTCTGAAGAACAGAGCTCAGTTTAACTGCTCAGAACAAATAAGAGACTCATGAACAACCATCACAAAACACAAAAACAGTCGTGGATCATCAGGTGACCACACACAGTATTGAGAATCAATGGTTCACATACTTATGAATGGGGTTATTTTAATAAATTCAGCTTGTGAACTAAATGCAAACATCTTTTATGTAAAATATCTTACTCAGGACAGTACTAAATAAAAAATAACATGCATTTTGTATGATCTCTCTTATTTTATTAAAATTATTCACATTTTCACAGATTCTGCAAGGGGTTCACATACTTTTTCTTGCCACTGTATGTAAAAGGGTCAAACATGTCTGCTCACCTCCTGTTTTAATCACACAGATGAGAGGAAACACTTTACTAGTCCCACATCACTTAATCCATAACTTCTTCTGTCCTCTGGCCTCCAGTGAATTCAGACATTCTCACATGCGTATGCTAGCATATGAACGAGTATATGTTCATGTCTTTGTGTGTTACGCCACACACAAGAAGCTTTTAAGATTTTATTTCACATGAATCCACCTTATCTTTGCCAGAGACGATCTGAAATCCCTTGCTGAGGCCGCTGGCAGTATTTGTGAAGTGCATTTTTGGCCTGAGGGGAAACAAGCTCATGATGCTCACGCTCATCAGTAGCATGACAATTTAAAGAACATGATATGACTGTGCCACATGATAATGTATGATAAAAATCAGTTGACTGAAGACTGAACTTCCTACACAGAATTAAACATTTGTCTGAAAATTTAAAATAAAACCAAAAATCCTTAAAAAAAAAATTGAAACTGGAAAATTATGCAATAAGATTAAACTGTGTATGTTAACCAAAACTCAACTATCATATCAAACAGTTTTTGATAATTCTGATCATAGTCTAAATACATTTCTATAAAAAGTGTTGTTCACTGTGTTAATATTTTACACACTTGAGATGTTGTGTAACTGGATCATGACCTATTATGAATGAAAGTACATTAATGAAAGTAAGTTAACTGCAACCAAGACCATACACGAGACCTATATAAAATACTGTTCCATATCGTATTTTACACAAGTCTCATGTTTGGCGTGTTACTGGTTGCATCTGTCTGGGTGTTTTAAACAACACCCGCCAATCTGTGTGGCTCTGTTTCTGCTTTTACTCTTGGATCTTCTCCTGCTTTGTTCTTTCCCAGCAAATGGAAAGTGGGAGATGAAAGGGAGGGGAAAAAATCATTCTGTCCCAGAAGAGTGAGAGAGAGACATAAAATAAGGCAGAGGCGTGTTACTCAAGTATGCCTGTAGCCTCCATAAGCGTGCAAATACATACACATCACTAATAATAGAACATAAATAATAGGGCTGGATATTGACCCACATTTCTCGATTCGATTTGGATTCACAAGCTTGCGATTCTATTCGATTCCGATTCAAATCAATTTGATATCGATTAATTTGGATATATATCATGTACAGTACCATGGAAAATTTTCTCAAGGAAAAAAATCTCTCAACTAATGCTTTACTATATCATATTGAAGGCTAAAATGAACTGATTTGTATACAAACATGAATCAAATATTAAAGAACAGTAAAAAAAATAAATAAATACGAAATATGTAAAAAAAATAATAAATATGTAATATGGTGCACATATTTAGCAAAATGCATCTCTTTTTCTAGCTGACTAACGAGTTTATGGTCACTGAATGGTTTTCCTGAGGTAAATATAACATTATGTGACATTGTTTACAAGTTTTATTGTCATCTTTCTACGGTTGAAACACTGATTGAGCGCTTACATGAGATAATATATGGATTTCGGTAAGTTGTATGTTTTAACATACCTTCTGATGTTCATTCATGTTTATTTCGTGCTATAACTAGTAGTAAAGAGGAAGAGAAGATCCGTTCACATGTGCTTCCCTTGATCTGAGGCACTACAGCTATCTTTCATGCCACATTAAAGAGTATGGAGCTAGAATTATGACAATACTATTTGAATTTGAATTGTGTACAATTGGATTATAGACAAGTGTAATTTATTAAAATTTAATATTATGTGGCATTTTACATAGTTCTGAATTTTGAATATTAAGTGAAGTTCACAATGTAATTTCGGGAGGAGTGAACCCATCTAATCTTTCAATTAGTAAAACTCAAACATAATCTCAAGAGGAGGGAACCCTAATCTTTCAATTACATCCAGAGCATATAAGCAGCTACTCACCCTGCTCTGGCATCAGTTGTTTCGATATCCCTCCACCTCCCCAACTCCACCACATAAATTAGGCATCTCATCTATCGTACTCCTCTTCCATGCACTAGTAGTCCCTGGGGGGTATATCCAAGCTCGAGTTGAAGCTGCTTCCTCGAGCCCCTCCAGCAAGCCAAATACGTTTAACCTTATTAGCTTTGTTTTGATGGCAGAATTTTATAGACATGTATTTTCAAACAGCAGATTTTTTCTTCTGAAATTTTAGACTGCAAATATCCAGTTTTTAAAAATACAGCTTCAAGTTTTCAAGATGAAGAAGAAATTCAGAACATCAAATTCAATATTGTAAATTCAAAGCGCAGAAATTCAGATCGTACAGAAAGTAGGTCAGAGGCCGTCCGCAGGGAAGAGTAAAGGGTCTCAGAAAAGTCGAACGGAACATTTCGGCCAATTACAGAGCTGCAGTTGTTTTTCTGAGGTGAGTCTGTGCTTAAACATTTATGAGCTGTATTTATATGTTAGGCTGGCTTTTTCAGCACTTGAAACATTTGTCTAAGCCTCTCTATTGTTTGTTTTACAGTATATTTGGTGTGAAAGTTATTAGCATGCTACTGTGTCTACACAGGACGAGAGCGACATGAAAATTACGCTGTGCAACACTGTGTTTATGCCGGACGCGATCGCGCCACATCACAACAGCTTATAGTGACAGCTGCGAAGAGAGTGGACTGCATCAGAAATAATGGGAATTTGTTTGCTGTTGGGGATTTGACCTGTCGCGTCAGGCCGCGCCACATTCAGTGTAGACAATATCACTGGTTATAATCAATGGGTTCTTGCCTTTCTATTGAGTAGTATAGATGCACACTGTGTGAACATGAATAAATGGCTTACAATAATGTGTATTGAGCGGAAATTAATGGTATAATGTGTGGAAGTATGAACCATTGTATGTGGGTAGGGCAAGACCCATCCACTTTATAAGGCCAATGATGTTGGACCCACTCACTTTTACCATCTCTAATTCAGCGCATCTGTTCACTTTTCAGAGCACCATCAATAAAACCATTCTACTTGAGGAATGCCCTAATAAATATAGTCAACAAACATGTAAATAACTATGAAATAAAATATCATCTGTTTGCGTGTGAGGCGCCGGCACGATCACTTGAACCAGTCACTTGAGTACTTATAGCCCCGGAAAACTATATTCCATCATTAATAGCCTATAAAAGCATCGTATTAAACTGCAGATGGTCAACTTTATTTTATGTAATAAAGAAAACAGACAGGATAGCCTACTGCTAAAACAAAAAAACTCAATAGGCTATACAGGCTACTACTTGTCGCAGATTATGATCACTTGTCAAGTGATCGCGCCAGCGCCTCACGCACACACAGTTTGATCATTTAAACTTATTTACATGTTTGTTGACTATATTTATAGGGCATTCCTCAAGTAGAATGGTTTTGACTGACAGCGCTCTGAAAAGTGAACAGACGCGCTGAATTAGAGATGGTAAAAGTGAGTGGGTCCAACATCATTGGTCTTATAAAGTGGATGGGTCTTGCCCTACCCACATGCAATGGTTCATACGTCCACACATTATACCATTAATTTCCGCTCAATACACATTATTGTAAGCCATTTATTCATGTTCACACAGTGTGCATCTGTACTAGTCAATAGAAAGGCAAGAACCCATTGATTATAATCAGTGATATTATCTACACTGAATGTGGCGCGGCCTGACGCGACAGGTCAAATCCCCAACAGCAAACGAATTCCCGTTATTTTTGTTGTGTTGTGACACGGTGCGTCGCGTCCGGCATAGACACGGTGTTGCGCCACGCCACCTGCATCCGGTGTAGACATTATATTACTGATTATAATCGATGGGTACTATTGTCATGTCGCTCTCGTCCTGTGTAGACACAGTAGCATGCTAATAACTTTCACACCAAATATACTGTAAAACAAACAATAGAGAGGCTTAGACAAATGTCTCAAGTGGTGAAAAAGCCAGCCTAACAAATATCTGCTGTTTGAAAATACATGTCTATAAAATTTTTCCATGAAAACATTTCAGTTGTGTTCAATTTCACATGTTTAATATTCAAGTTTTAAAAAATCTAATTCAGAACTATGTAAAATGCCACATTATATTCAAATTTATTAAATTACACTTGACATTAATTCAAATTTGTGCAATTCAAATTAATATAGTATTGTCATAATCCTAGCTCCATAAAAGAGTGCCAAAATGGTATTTATTGTTTGAATTTCATAATGAAAAGGACAGTAATAAAATATGAAATTGGAGACTTTGTTTCATATCAAAACTAAAGCACAAAGCTAATTGCGATTTACTGGATGGGATGTGCTCGACCTTATTCTGTTCATTTATCAACTGAAAACAGCAAGATCGATTCTTGGGATTTAATATTGGTTCATAAAAATGAGAATCGATTAAAATCGAGGAATCGATATTTTTTACCCAGCCCTAATAAATAACACTGTATGGGTATCAGTGCTCTCACTAGACCTGGATCTACTGGTCTATCCAAAAGCTTAGTTTTGTTACAAGTAACAGCCATATTCACAATATAACTTATTACAGACCTGCAAACGCACAAGATGTAAAAAAAAGATGACGTATACAAATTAAATCCCTGTAGAGGTATCTGCGATCATCCTCCCTCAGAATTTTGATTCTGGCATTCTGCTGCACTGTGCAGAAAATAAAGGGAAAAGACACCACTTTTTGGCACACCAGCTAAAACTTGCTTGACAAAAACTTTTTTCTTCAGTCTTTTGACCTGTACAAGTCTTTCAAGTGCCTGTTTTCACTGCTTAGCAGTGTGCCTCTTTCTTATAACATTATCTTCCTCTTCGGCTTCAAGCCTTTTCTTTACAGCACTTGAGGATGCCTGGCAGTCAAACTCGATCCTCCTCTCTCGGACTCTAAACAACTTCTAATGTCGCTGACCCTTGACACTCGTTCCTGGCGAATTGATGTTGCCACAACAGCCTCCTGTCTTCTGGACTGTCTACTCAACCTTTAGCCAGGACTAGCTTCATCTGCACCTCAACCCTGACTCAAGCTGGGCTACAGAAATAGCGTCTTCCTCTCTAAGCTCTTTCATTCTGCAAAAGAATTGTCCAGATATCAGCTGGCTTCAGGGCTCCTTTTTCACCATCATTAAAGTTTTTTAAGACTGACCCCAACTGCATCTGTCAACTTTAAATAATCTGCCAGAGCCGGTGTTTCAGTTTAAAGCAAAGACTCCAGCAGGCTTGCTGATTGAAAAATAGATGTCTTCTGCCCCATATGACCTAATGTAGTGGCAGCTAATTACATGATATGTGACCAAAGTAAAGCTCACACACAAATATTAAAGGTGCCATCGAATTGAAAATTGAATTTACCTTGGCATAGTTGAATAACAAGAGTTCAGTACATGTAAATGACATATAGTGAGTCTCAAACTCCATTGTTTCCTTCTTCTTATATAAATCTCATTTGTTTAATAAAAGACCTCTGAAGAACAGGCGAATCTCAACATAACACTGACTGTTACGCAACAGTCGGGATCATTAATATGTACGCCCCCAATATTTGCATATGTCTGGATCTGTGCACAGCTGAATCATCAGACTAGGTAAGCAAGCAAAGACAATAGTGAAAAAATGGCAGATGGAGCGATAATAACTGACATGATCCATGATATCATGATATTTTTAGTGATATTTGTGAATTGTCTTTCTAAATGTTTTGTTAGCATGTTGCTAATGTACTGTTAAATGTGGTTAAAGTTACCATCGTTTCTTACTGTATTCACGGAGACAAGAGCCTTCGCTATTTTCATTTTTAAACACTTGCAGTCTGTATAATTCATAAACAACTTAAATTCTTAAATCTCTCCAACAGTGTAGCATTAGCCGTTAGCCAGAGAGCATAGCCTCAAACTCATTCAGAATCAAATGTAAACATCCAAATAAATACTATACTTACACGATCAGACATGCTGCATGATGAACACTTTGTAAAGATCCATTTTGAGGGTTATATTAGCCGTGTGAACTTTGTTTATGCAGTGATAGAGTCGAGAGCTCGGGAGGGGGCGGAGAGCGCGAGATTTAAAGGGGCTGCAGCATGAATCGGTGCATTTCTAATTATGCCTCAAAATAGGCAGTTAAAAAAAAATTTATTAAAAATAATCTATGGGGTATTTTAAGCTGCAACTTCACAGACACATTCAGGGGACACCTTAGACTTATATTACTTATATTACATGCTTACTTGACTAACCAACAAAGTAACTTGATTTATCAAGTTAACATTACTGTAGCAACTAGTTACCTAAGGTTAAAGCATTACATCGTTGGTAGCAAACTAATCTCATAATTGTTGGTAAAATGCTGTTATCTTGATTCTTATTAGCCAAAAGACTTGACATCAAAGATGTTTTATTGGGAAAAAGATTGCAACAGCTCGAGAGAGAGAGTCTATGTTCTCACTCCAGTTTTTTGGAAAATTGCCTATTTATTGCCTATGGTTTGTGCTTGCAATTTCACCCCGACCCACAATTCACATAAATTAAATTTTTTGATTCAAAATGGCAAATTTTGCAGAAAAGCAACTAGTTTGCAGGTATGTTATTACCATATTATGAAAGTTCAAAGGTGCAATATGTAATATTTTCTGTCCGCTAGAGGTCGCTAGAGGCCTATTCAAAACAAAGGCGTAGCTTGATGATGCCAAGTTTGAGCGCGGAATCTTGGGACATGTGGTCTTTACTTCAAAGCCGCTGGAAATAAACAGGATAGGAATCTGCAAGAAATCATGTTTATAGATGTGATTATTAACGTTACTGTAGTATGAAGCAGAGCAGGAGTGAGTGTTGTGGAGCTGAACGAGGAGCTGGAGCGATTGATCAACACACGCCTCATGAGCTGCGGGACTTTTATTATGCCACAGTCGCCGGCGCCACTTCTGCTTTTCCGGTCATGAGTATGACATAACACAGCACTGTTTATCATATTAGATACATTTGAGTGTGTTGAAAATGTTATAACATTACTTTGAGCGTTCGCTCGGCGGCTGCTGTGAGACACTTGTTAGAGATAGATAGATCGATTTTAGCATATCATACAAAATGCTGGATGGCTTGTGTTGATTAATGGGATGCAATTAATTTTAAAACGCATTGTATCATGGAGAAAACTCTATATTACTGTTACAAAAAATAAGGCTGCATCTGATTATGCTATGTTAGCTACTTCACAAAATAGTGTTTTTCTCTGAGGCACGGTAAAGCATGGTACTCGCAAAAAATCAAGAAAATTTGATTTAAACAATAAGACTAAACGTGTTGAGCTATATAACAACAATTAGTTTTCTGTCTATAAATATAATCAAACATGTAATATATTAAAGCGTCATTGGTGTTTCCATGGTTTCTACAAAATAAAACCGAAAACCGAGGCTAACGCGGGTATGACGCAATTGACAGGCGACTCCTCACACGTCCCATAGCCTTGCAGTTTTCTCAAGATTTACGAATAGTTGGAAAGATTTGGGATATTCTAAGTACTCAAGTGAACAAAATATATAACACTGGCCTAGTGGTTTTTGGATATTTTACCGCAAAATTCTTACATATTGCATCTTTAATTAAAATAATATAAACTGCAAAATCAGCTAATTGCAAACATGACCACCTAAGACTGTCTAAAAAGTATGTCAGTGAACTGACAGCAAACTTGCAGCCCACAGACATGCAGTGAACAACATGAATGACATGAAATCAGAGATCAGAGAAATCTAATATTTTTTTCCCTTTATAGCCTGCAAGGACTACTAAATATGTTTCTCTGGTTTCTGAGCATGTTCAGCTGAATTACAAAACACTGGATGAGGTTAGAATAATATTAAATTTCACTTAAATTTCCAATTTTATTTTGTTCTATTTGTTGGGATTTCAATGAATCTAACTCCTGAAATGAAGCTGCTATGACAAAGACACAGAATCAGCTCAAAGAGTCAGAAAGGTCCTGATGCTTAAAACAATGACATAATCTGATAAATGTGTAATCCCAGATTTATACAAATCGTGAAGAGTTCCCTGAACCTTTCATATAATCTCCATTTAAAACATTCATCTCTTACAGACACAAAAACAATCACATTATCCTTAAAGATCCCATTCATGAACATGCTGGAAAGACAGAGCTGAACTAGTACTAAATTACTAGTATCAAGTACACTATGTGGCGATACAGTTGTTTATATTATGCACTTTCTGTTGTAGGATGTAAACAATGTGTTTGAGATCAGGATAAGTGAGATACAAATGAGTATTTCTGTATTAAATCAACTGGCAAATGACATGCTGAAGATAAACAATGCCCTTTTCTTTAATCTCAAGCGGATTTAGTCTGATAATCAGGGGATAAAAAAACACACAAATGCAGCACATTTTCTGTACACGAATCTGCACACAAATCTTTTGTTTCAAATCAGTGGTTCAGAGCGTGTATCAAACTGCCAAAGTCACTTGAACCATTGAAATTTCGAAACACTTATGACGTAAAGCATTGTTTACTGAAATCACGTGACTTTCACGCTCCGTACCACTGATTAATAAGGTAATCAGAAATTGCTGTTTACAGCAATTTCTTAATCAGAGTATTGTCTTAATCAGGTTAATTTTGGAAAATTGTTGTCCATGTAAACACACTGACTGAATTAACATTCTGCAAATACTGATGCATGTGTGTTTCTTCATGTACAGAAGAATCTGCATGGCCACCACATGTGAAAACTGTGCCTACGCTCACTCATCTTCATTATTGATGATAATCAGAGGAACTGTTCGAGTCTGGAGCTCAGGGACCGACAGGCATATGAGCCATGAAAGCATTTGAGTCAAAGCGCTGCGGGAACTAGGTGAGTGTCAGAATATATAAATCTCACTGTTACTGTATCATGCCTAGAGACGTTCCTCATTCCTCATGCACGCACATGTATGTTTGTTTGCGTGGGTATATGTTCATCACAGTCTCTGTAAACGCAACCGTCAGGCAGAGAATCAGACTGTGAAAAAGCTCTCATCATTCCCGCTGTGTGTGATTTGCTAACATTGCACATAAGATCTCATTAAACATGAATCTTATCTCCACTACACATCGTCCTTTTATTTGTACTGATAATCAGCCATAATTAATATCAATATTTATTAATGCGTTTTTAAAATCAAACACTGTATCTAACATTAATTAATGCACTGTGAACTAACATGAACAAACAATATAGAATTGTTAACATTAACAAAGAAAAATTGGTAAATGCTGTAAAAATGTATTGTTCATTGTTAGCTAATGCATTAACTAATGGGAAGAGTTACCAAATTCATTTTTCAAAAAATAAATGCATTTATTGTGGGTGAATGTATGAATTTTATTTCTTGGATAAATTTTCCTTTAAAGAAATGATGAATAATTACATCCTTTACTTGGAAATGTACTATTCTAGAAGCATATTCACCATTTTATAAGCTTGATTTAGAAACATCAAACACGATTAAATGGGTTGAACCGTGACAGAATCCTCTTACCTGCTGATGAAGAGGAGGGCAAATAAAGAGCTGGCGAAGGTCATGGTGAGCGAGTGAGAGCTTCAGTCCGCTGGAGTCTATCTGAAGAAGAACAGAAGAAGGTCATTGAAACGATCACCACTCATGCTCTCGTTCTGCATGCACAGGGTCAAGACATGCTTTGACACACTCAGCAGAATGACTGTAAAAGAGTCTTTTGAACTACTGAATTACTGGCTCTTTTGACAGTCAGTGTACTTATGTGCTGCTGGATGCTTACATGGGTCATATCATACATTTATTTATACATCATTTTATATTGTAAGGTCCATTAAAGAATGATAGTGTGGTTAAAAAGTCATAATGCATTTTTATGACCATTTTCCACACACTCAGATTATTAGAATTAAATAGACACAGTCATTTTTTAGTCATTTTCTCAAAAAAAATATAGAGTATATGTTTTCACCATCTTATAATCATTAATCCTAATAAATTAAATATCTTCTTTTGTGTTCAACAGAAGAAAGAAATCCATACAGGTTAGGAAAAACCAGAGGGAGAGTAAATGATGACAGAATTTTCATTTTTGGGTAAACTGTTCATTTAAGCTACAGTGCTAATGAAACAATTCCCTGAAAAACCAGTGAAACTGACTCCCAGTAGGCATCACAGATGGCACCAGCCATCTTCATTAGAGCAATACTCTCCATTTGAGGGAACTACTTGCTCTTGAGAGCAGACAGACATATTATTTACCCTTTAGGCCAGTGAAATCTGCTCGATAATGCACTGCAGAGTTCAACACACCTTTCAAACACCAGCCTAACAAGTCAGCAGCTGATACAAACAGAAGGTATTCCCAATCAAGCGGAAGTCATTCCACCATAACGACTTTCCCAGAAACAGCTCCAGCATTCATCTACACATTAAGGTAATTGAAAGAAATCTTAATTCTAAAATTGCTGCATTACGCTGGAGTCGCGTTATCTTTTTTTTTTCCTCAAATGCACCTCACTGGGAGGATGAAAGAGCATGAAATGTCTTCAGAGATATCAAACATCCAGATGGCTCATCCAGAAGGGTCTGACTCTTGCCATTTTTCAACTAGGGAAGCAAAATGCATGCTATGATATGAAATAAAGAATGTAACATAGAGCGCAATAGAGTATATATAAAGTGTGAAATTTTGTCACTCAATGATCCAGAAATAAATACTAACCGAGAGTGAAATATGAACCATGTGAAACATGGAACGCATTTAACAGTTTGGAACGAAACCATTTTTAACAATTTTTAACATGGAAAGTATCTAGTATATTCAACTGCATGTACATTCAATACCAAAAAGTAATTCTTCAAGTAATAAAAACTGACTATTTCACCCATTATATATGTGTATATGCTTATTAGAAAATTTCATTGTTAGCTTTGCTTGAACATCAAAGCATGTGGAGTTGTTGCCTATGTAGAACTTTTCAAATCGGTCACAACTGCAGGTGAGATGCTGCCTGAGACCAAAACAGCTCACTAGGTTTGGGAACAGAGCTAAAGAGACAAACTGTACAATACACACACTTGGCTTCACTTACAAACACACATGCATCCCTCTAGCAGATATGATGCACAGATGCAGCAGATACCGATAGTGAAATTTGCTGTATGTGTTTGCAGTCATCTAGCTAAAAGCTCTATGTTTAGATAGCACAAGAAATCGTGCCATATCTGCGTCCTTGATCATAATCTCACAGCCGCCGGGTCACACACAGTCATCAGATCCGGGCTAATGTGTGTCCGTCCAGCGGATCCTTCGGCTCATTGGGAGTTTGCAGCAGATTGTGGCCAGAGCCTGAGGAAATTGGATTGGTGCAATTGTGACTTTTGAGTTTAAGTTGACATGAAAAGGGCGAAAGGAAGGGGGAAAGTGTGGGCTTTGGCATCATGTGACAGATCTAATGTCCTGTCTTACTCTTTTCATTACTCTCTTGCCGTTTCGTCTTTCTAAAGAGCAAGTGAAGACCGTATGCAACATGCAGACCATGATATTCCAATCCAGCTAATATGTCTGAGGTGAGAATAATCAATGCTTTTTCAACTTTATAACAAACACATGATATTAGGGATGCTTCAATCAAGATTTCTGCAGCCGATACCAACTACCGATTTCTTGTAATCGTGATTGGCCGATACCGATCATTCAAGCATTATATAAGTGATTTGCAAGCTCTCTGTTGACTGTCACTGTTAGCCCCTTACACCCTGAAAGCAATTTCAATGATTTCATGCTATTTCAAGTAGGGGTGGGACAAAATATCGATAGGGCAATAAATCGTTATCTTTCTCCATGTGATATGAGAATCGATATGCTGGCCCCAACAAAATAAAAAGGTGGTCTAAATAACTTATTCACTTATTCTTTTTCATGGGCATTTTGTTTTCATAGTTAGTTGTCTATATATTGATTAACGCAGAATTGCTGTATCATGATATTATCGGTATCGTGAGCCAAATATCATTTTTTGTATCGTGAGGTACCCTGTGATTCCCACCCCTAATTTGGTCATTAGGGTGAGTAAATGATGACAGAATGATCATTTTTGATTGAGGTAAAATATGCTAATAATTTGTTCACCTCATGCTCTGCAAGGATAATATAAAGGCTTAGACAGATTCCTCACTGAAACATTTAGTAGGGCCTAGGGGTGGGTGCTATACTGGTATGAAAATGACTACCGGTATTATGTTGTGCCATGATATAGTTTTGCTATACCGTGGGTACCGTTAAATATTCATGAATTTTAATTTTGCATTTATATTGTTTTGTTTAATTTTGTACTCTTTACAACTTTTAACACTAGTAATGACAATACAGAGTCAACGCTGAACTTTTTGTCCTCTACTGTGTCCGGCGCCTTTACTACACAGGCATTAGTAACCAAACACAGAGAGCAATGAAACAGTCAAAATGAATCGAGCACAAACCACCTACTCAAAAACACAACAGCAACAAACAAGCGTGCATATAGACAATAGGGGTGGGAGAAAAAAACTCTGGATCGATTCTGAGCTTATTTTTTAACCGCAGATGCGTGATGACACTGCGTGTGCTTGGTGCGTATCCACTGGCATTGAGTATTTTCAATTAATCCCTACTGAAGTTAAGCATGAAGCTCGGAAAGTTCGGAAAAGCTGAAGCACATTACATTCATGAGATTCATTGCACAGGATATGAGAGAGCTGTGAGAAACGAGTGCTTTGCTTGACATTACACTTGTAGTTTGTGGTCTTGCCCGCCGGTAGGCCTATTTTCCTTACTAATGCTCTATGAAGGCATCATTTATGTTGTTTAGAATGCCATCAGCTTATATATTAAAATATGAAACTCACTGACAAAAGGCTGCTCTCGATTTCCAATTCTCACGTGCGCTTTGTGAAGAGCGCTCACATGTGCGGCTGTGTGTGACGAGTGCTTGAATGTACTTGCTTCTCAAAATGCTTTTATGACATGAAATTGATATAAACAGTCATTTATGCCTTAAAGTATTAAACAGACAGAAAACTTTTTATATTTCAAAAGAGATCTGTGCATTAGTCTGGATGCAGCTTATTAGATCTCCCGCTATAGCATCAGTAATAATCAAACAACCAGCTGAGAAAGTGAAAAATCACTCACAGTGTAACGAAAGCGGGACTCAGAGTGAGATCCAAATGCAAAGCTTTATTAAATGTTGAGCGTGGTCGTACAGGCATGGTCAAACGGGGCAAACAGGAACATCAGAGACAGGCAGGAACATAGTCAGAGAACAGGCAGTGGTCAAAAGGCAGGCAGCTAGCAATCACCGAACAGTAGAACCAGACAGGGATCAGGAACCGGAACCGGAACCGGAACCGGAACCGGAACCGGAACCGGAACCGACAGGACAAACGCTTAGAAATGTTACACTGGGAAAACAAGACCTAGCAGTGAGGTGATGTGTGTAAGAGTCTTTTATAGTCCTGGTAATGAGCTGCACCTGGGTGTTGTGATTAGTGATTAGTGTGAAGTGTGTGCAGGTGAGTGGCAGAGAGGATGATGGGAGATGTAGTCCGGGAACTGACAGGAACAGACGGTGATCATGACACACAGCTCTTAAATTGAAAATGTTCTGAAAGCATTCTTTGTTTATTGCTTGTAATATTTCATTGTCCCTCTTTATAATTTACTAGGTGACTCACTTGCTTGTTTTGACACTTTAAATAGGGTATGTGCCTATATAAAATTCTTAAAAAAATACATTAATACAATTGTATGTTAACTTGTAAGTATTTAAAAAGTACTTATAATTCCATATGTAACTAAAAAAATAATTAATAAACAAATTCATTAATAAGAAAGTATCAAGAATCCTTTTGGAATCGGATTGGATCGTGAGGTGCCTAAAGATTCCATTTCCCACCCCTAGATAAGATACATACATTGCCTGTAATTTAACTAAGATCTACTAAAAAGTGGTTCCAATTTTTTTTTTCTCATATCGCAATATAATATCGATATCGTCTGGACAGTGGAAAATATAGTGATATGAATTTTAGCTCATATTGCCCACCCCTAGTAGGGCCCTATGATTTCCACGATGCAGAACACGTGGAAGGAATCGTGGAATCCAGTCATAAAAACAGATTTAACTGTATAATGCAGAACGTCACAGAATTTGTCAAATTTTTGATGAATAAATAAAAAGTAGGTCAGTATAGGGGCGGGCTCTATATTGGTATGAATGTGACTACCGGTATTATGTTGTGCCACAATATGGATTTTGCTATACCAGGGGTACTCAATAGGCGGACTCCGGTCCATATCCGGACTAGGCATGTGACAATATCAAATTTTCATGTTGTGATTTATTGATGAAGCTTTTATCACGGTATACGGTATTATCACGGTATTAAAATAAGTTGCAAAATCATTTTCTGTCATGGTTTAACAGGTTTAAGAACTCTTTTTGCAATAAAACAAAAACAACTCTGACTGAAATTTTCAAACAGAATAAAATGCAAAAGAATTAGGCTATAAAGAACAACAGATAACACTTTATTTAATGCATTAACTAAGATTGAGCAATAGCTACATTTGTTACAGAAAGTGTTATTTTTTGTTAATGTTAGTTTAGAAACACAACTGATCATTGTTAGTTTTATCTCAGGTCCATTAAATACGTTTTTTTTTTTTTTAGTAATGTTATTAAATGGTAACTAAATAAATTAACATTAATTAATAATAATTAATACTTTATAAGTATTTGTATTGTCAGTTTAGTGATAATGAATTAACATGTTAACTAATGAAGCTGTATGTTTTCAAAGTTTTACTGAACAATAACAAATAATCAGAACATTTCTAATCATTAGGGCATGTTGTAGTCCAGATTAAAATATAAACATGTTTAGGTTTGAAAATAAATATCCTTTTAAGTCTTTTTTAAGTATTCAGTATTTGGTGCTGTGATGAACAACACTGAGATTACAAAAAAATGAATGGCTGTTTGAAGCATTTTAAAAACTTCACTAGCGCAGTTACTTTGTTTGCACGGTTTCCGTGGTAACCGCTGCACGCTGCTGTTCCATCAGCGCCCTCTGCTGTCAAAGAGTGAACGCGCACTTTCATTCAGCTCGTTTCCTTCACTCGTTCAGTCATGTGCTTCTCGTGCACGTTGGGATTGTTTACATCTGAGCGTGTGTCCTTTTGACGCAGAATACAGCGGTGTTGTGCATTTTATTCAATTGATGGGTAAAGTGTTCTTAATTGCCTTATAAAAAAATTAATAATTGGTAATAAATTATTATTTACGGTATTCTGAAGTGCCGACTATTACAATATCGTGCATATTCATTATCGCGATTTATCGCATTACCGAATATCGGCAGTCTAATCTGGACCCAGACACAGTTAAATCTGGACCGACACCAAAACCAACATGCTATTTTAATCATAATCCAAACAAGTTTTCAGTGCAGTGCGCAATTGTGATTCCACGCTATATATCTTTGAGGCTTCTACTCGGACTGGCTGATTCATCTATGTCCGATCACAATATGCATTCGTGCTCACCGTGGGAAGCACAAAACCAATGTGTTTAATCTGCAACAACACAGTAGCAATCATCAAAAGTGGTAATGTGAAACATCATTGCATGCACATTTTGAACAAAATTACCCTCAGAACACAGAGTTGAGGGCCACAAAAATAAACCAGCTGAAATCATCCTATGAAGCTACAAGCAGTGTAATAGTTAGATCAGCCACACAACAGGAGCGAGCAACGGAAGCCTCACTAAGAGTAGCATGGGTCCTGGGAAAACACAAGAAACCCTTCTCTGATGTTGAAATAAACAAGGAGTATATGAGTGAAGTGGTGACTGCTCTGTTTGAAGGGACTCAAAAGGATAAAATAATCAAGAAAATAAGCCAAATACCCTGTTCTAATTCCACTGCTGCTGATTATTTGCTTGAACAACTCTGCTATAAAAACACAGACAATGCACAACTCATGGTCTTTGTCAGATTTTTTGATGAAGAGAGAATTTCATGAAGATGATTTGGGTCTCACGAACCTCCATAGACACACAAGGGGGGATGAGATTTATGAAGCAGTGACACAGATGCCTAGAGACAGAGCGATAGACCTGAAGCATGTTGTTTCCATTGCTAGTGATGGAGCACCATGTATGATTGGGAGAGAGAGGGGATTAGTGTCATGCTTGAGAGCTCACCACCTTGACCTCATGGCATACCACTGCATAATTCACAAGATGGTTTTGTGTCTTGTGCCTTGGAGAAAGGTACTCGGAAGTCATGACAACAGTCATGAAACTTGTCAACTATCTGAGAACATCCTCTGCTCTGCAACATAATTTGTTGCGCTCATTTCTAATAGAGGTGAATGCAACATTTGATGATTTGTCCGGTGGCTTAGTAAAGGCAAGGTACTGGAGCAGTTTTGGGCACTGCGGAAAGAGCTGGAGACATTGGATCAGAAGAGTGCAAAAGCCAAACTGCTTGAGGATTTCATGAAGAATGATGAGGAAATGGAAATTGTTGCTTTTAACATTACTTCCCATCTCAAAAACAGAGATGCAAAAACAGCACAGTGTGTCCTCATGTTAGCTGTCCGTTCTTTCCAAAGGAAGCTGGGGGTGTTCAAATGTGACTTGCAGCAGGACCTGCTTCACTTTCCAAGACTATTGGATCAGACTGCAGGAAAACATCACCATTACAATTCCTGGACAAGCTGATTAAAAATTTCCAACGTCGCTTTGAAGATTTCCCTCTGGGAAAACAAGTCTTGCTGTGCATCGAAAATCCATTTCTTGTCAAAAATGTTGCAGAATTCTCAACTGAAGCCACGAAAGTCTTCCCATCGACCAGTGCTGCTTCTCTGCAAACAGCTCCAAGAAAATCTAGCACTGCAGGAATCTCACTGTGACCCTGTCACCTTCTGGACAAAGATGGTTACTGCAGCAGGTGTTCCTCTCCTGCAGAAGATGGCCCTTTAAATTCTCACAATGTTTTTCCTCAACATACTGCTGTGAATCTGCCTTTTCAACCATGAACATGGTGAAAAACGCATACCGCAGAACACTCACCAATGAACACTTACGTCAGTGCCTTCGCCTGGCCCTCACACCTTTAAACAAGTTAAGCCCAAGTTTAAACAACTGGTGGCACAAAGAAGGTGTCACCTTTCACACTAAAAGGCCTTCCTTGTCATTTTTTGTGTATAGTTCAAAAGTTCTGAGGATTGCCTCTTTTCTTTTTCCTTTTTTTGCTGGAGTTCTCTATTTGGAATTTGACCATCACTTTTCCGGACCTCTGACTGAATGGAAATTTGGTAAGTGGACCTTTCAAGTAGAGCTGTCAAAAGTACCGACTTCGGTACCTAGTCGGTACTGAAATTTAAAAAATGTGATGCTTTGAGCGCTGTTGAGTGGATTCGGAAAAATCTCTGATTGGCCGTTGTTTTCATGGCTCATCGGATATGTCTGTGATAGGCTTCAATGATCAACGCTGTAAAAATGTTGTAAATAGTCATCAATAAATCTCTTCATCTAAGCGCTTACACAGATACACACGGGAGCATTTGAAAGCAGGCGTCTATCGCAGATCGGTCCACTGTTAGACACCTGCTTTCAATCGCTCGCGCTCCCACTTTCAAAACGCTTTCAAATTCAAACACTTCTGTGTGCTTTCAAATGCTCCCATGCGTTGATCATTGTAGCCAATCACAGGCATATCCTATGAGCGCGTCAACACAATGGCCAATCAGAGGTGTTTACGAATCCACTCAACAGCGCTCAAAGCGTCACATTTTTAAAATTTCAGTACCGATAGGTACCGAAGTCGGTACTTTTGACAACTCTACTTTCAAGTTTATATTTGAGTACCCCTGTACCGTGTTACATTCCTGAATTCTAATTTTTCATTTATATTGTGTTGTTCAATTTGGTACAAATTTTGTCAGTACTAAAAATTATACAGAGTCGAGGCTGAACGTTTAACATTTTTGTACCTTACTGTGTCCAACTCCTGTGTCCAAATTAATAGAGCACAAACCGCCTACTCAAACACACAGCAACAGCAACAAACAAGCGTGCACAGTCAACTGCAGTTTGCAAACTTGTGAGATTTAACAATAGGCACTGCAGAAGCGAACAAGATGAGCATCAGCGGGAAAGTTATGTTGAAGAGCATGAGGAAGAATTGGTTCAAAAAGAAGGGAGGATCCTCTGTCGTATTGGAAATGGTTTGGGTTCAAAATCTCTGACACTGACTAACAAACAATACTATGCAAGTTGTGTCGCCATTTTGTTGTAGCCAAAGGTGGAAACATCAGTAATCTCTTTAACCGCTTGAAAACTTTGCATGTCTGCAAATATGAGGAATGCACCTAAATGCGTGCAACAGATATTCCCGGAGGCGGAGAACACACAAAGACAAGCATGGTTCCCACTCAGCAATCAATAAAGTCTTCATTTGCTGCCGATGAGCAAAAAATGGAAGGACATAAGTGCAATAACACATCACATAGCGAAGGACATGGTACCCATTCAACTGTAGAGAAAGAAGGTTTCAGAAAGTTGATTCAAACTCTGGAGCCAAAATACGAGATCCCTAGCCGTAAATATTCTAGCCAAGCATGCCTGCCACAACTTTACACTGAGTGTCGGGAAAGAGTTCATATTTTCCTGATGACCACACCGGGGAAATAATCGCATTGGGTCTGAGGGATGCACTTTTGTGTTGGGGTTTAAAAGAGTCACGTCAAGTATGTATGACAACCGACAGTGGATCAAAGCACTGCAGCTGAACAACTGGACAAGAGCTAAACAACTACATTCTGGCAATGGCACCAGACAATGAGACTGATCCTTTGGAGTGGTGGCAATTTCATGGATCTAATTTCCCACGTGTGAGTTGTCTGGAAAAGAACTTTATGTTGTCTTTATGCATCCCTGCCACAAGTTCACCCTCTGAGAGAGCATTCAGCACTGGGGACAATGTCATCACATGTAGCAGAGTGGCACTGAAGCCAGAAATGGTCAACAGGCTGGTGTTCCTGGCACTGAACTTGTGAAGAAGTTGATGCAATGTGAAGTTGATACTTGATGGTTGAGGATTGAAAAGTTTACTTTGAAAAACTTACAGTGTTTAATATATTTAAGTTTGTATTAAATGTGATTCCAATATGAATTTTTGCTCATATCACCCACCCCTATGTAAAAGTGAATTTTACATAATAGGTCCCCTTTAATATAGCCCTTACACCAAATCAATTTGCTCTGGAACAAGTAACAGATTATTAAGACCAAAGATTGCTTGTTTGATATACCCAAAACGAATTATATCTCATGTTTAACCATTATCTACATAAGAGCCAGCAGCAAATTCATGAAGGACTGGCCAAGATAAAGCTTTTTGACCATTCAAGCACAATAATCTAAGAAAAAGAACTGAATTTCAGGCCTGAGCCCGGCAGGGCGAGTAACAGATTGAGTTCTTTTTCGAGGCTTATTGCACTTAATAACTCTTTTTAACATCAAACACATCCAATGCTGTACTTTCTCATGAAATGCATGTTTCTTTCAAAGTTGCTCTAAGATGTTAATAAGTGCGAAGCATGGATACATTTTACTCCCTGGAGTGGAAGCAGAGTTCCGCACACACTTCCCGACACCTGCATCAACACAAATTAAGAAATTACGGCTCTTATTAGAATGCTCTTATTCTTAAAGTCCCAGTATTAATAAATTGTGGTACTGTAGAGTTTTTAATAGCAGGGTATCACGATACCTTTCGAGCACCAGTATATCATGCAACAATATATTACACAATTAAACGGTTAATTCACCAAAAAATGAAATTTCCGTCAGTGAGTTCTCGCCCTCATGTCGTCCCAAACCCGCAAGACCTTCGTTCATCTTCAAAATAAGAAATTAGAAACACAAATTAAGATATTTTTGATGAAATCTGAAGGTTTCTAAACCACACATATGCAGCAACATCATTGCACCTTTTGAGGTCCAGAAAGGTATTAAAGACATCATTAAAATAGTCAACATTACTACAGTGGTTCAACCTTAATGTTATAAAGTGACAAAAAAAAATTTGTGTGCAAAAACAAAACAAAAATAACGACTTTATTTAACAATTAGAACTATTGGCATTAGGGCTAGCTGATTTTCCTGATTTTTTTCGATTAATTCGAATGTAATGTTTTGCCTCGATTTTATTATTTTTTTAAAACGAGAAATCGCAATTTTGAATAAAAATGTTAGCAAATTAGACATGTTGACAATACAGCAATGAAAACCGCATTAGGAGAAGAAAATGATCCAACTTCATGATGGTGCTGGCGCGCATGATTAACCGCTCTCATGTAACACTCTATGGACGTAGAACACATCACTATTCTTAAGCGGCTGTTCATTCAGAAATGCATTATTTAGCATTTTCTTATTTTATATTATTTCTGAGTATATATAGGATGTGTTTAAGATAATTTTGTACAACATTTGCCTTCATATTTCAGGCATATTTTCTGCAAAGATATTTAACAAATTGTTTTACATTACACCATGTTGATCACTTCATGTGTGGTGCACTTGGAATGGAACTTTTAACCAGATTGTTAATAAAGAGAATGTTACTTAAATCATATTGTAGTTATGTTTTTAAGTTGACTATTAAAACAGTAAAAAAAAAAAAAGTAAATAAATAAAAATAAAAATTTGTGAATCGGTCGTTCTGAAAAAAAAATCAAGATTTAAATTTTTTGCCAGATCGCCCAGCCCTAGTTGTCATAGAGTGCCTCAGGGATGACGCGTTTTTGTAGGCCAACCCGGAAGTTAGTGGCACACGGGTTCCCTCGGGTGAAAGCCTATTCATTTTTCCCATAGACTTTGGAAAATCACAGAAAATAAGCTTTGTTTAACAAAGGGTTATGACACTTACACGTTTTGTCTATCAAGATAATCTTTACAAGTTAACACAACATTTATAGATTTTGAAACCTAAGGTCGTCAGATATAAAAGGCTAACAGTAGGCTATAAACGGACTACAGCACACCGTGGTCGCGGATCAACATCGTCACCACCAAGCTTCCTCAAGCTTTATTTAGAAGACAACTTTATTTAAAAACATGCTCGGTGATTATGATCTGTGCTGTTATTAATACTTATCCACTTTTTCATGAGAAATGCTGTCCAAATGTCCCGTTTTTAATGATGACGTCTAAAGTCCCCGTCAAAGGAAGTAGTCCCTTTTAGCAATTTGTTAGCAACCGCCAATTTTAAGACACAATAAAAGTTAAGTTTAAGACAAAAAAATCCCAAGTGGGTTATAACTGGTGTGTTTTATATCATAGATCAAAACGTGAAAGTATTTAGAAGCTTTGTTAACCACAGACCTTATTTCAGGTGATTTAGCAAAAACCCATTCAAAAAACCCATAGACTTGACGGCGATGGAACCGGAAGTCCTAAAATGCTAACTCGCTTCCGGGTTTTGCCTACAAAAACGTGTCATCCCTGGGGCACTCTATTCTCAGTTGATGTAGTAAACGCCGTGCAGGCTTCCATGTTTACTTCTGAATGCTGACTCATTATTGGCTGGCTCCAACATCACACACATCGTCGTGCTGTTCATGTGAACAGTGTCGGCCAATACTGAGCTGGTGTTCTGACGTAAATACAAAATAGTTTTTTTTACATACATTTCTGGACCTCAAAAGGTGCAATGACATTGTTTCCTATGCGTGTTTCAGAAACCCTCGATTTCATCAAAAATATCCTAATTTGTGTTCAGAAGATGAACAAAGGTCTTGCCGTTTTGGGACGACATGAAGGTGAGTACTTAATGACAGAAATTTAATTTTTGGGTGAAGTAACCCTTTAATTGTATAATTAAAAATTATGTTTTTTGTTAAAAATTATAGGTTTATGTTTTGATTATTAAAATTTAATTAAGCCATTAAAATGGAATTCAGAAAAAATTTAAATGGAAAACAGAATTCGGATGGAGAAAAAAAATTATACATGGGAAGAAATCAAATGGATTTCATACATACAATAACAAAGAAGACAACTGGAACTCTTAAATTTAGACAGTGCTCTCTAGCCAGTAGAGTTGTGACGTTCGCGAACGAACCGATTCTTTTGAACGGCTCATAAACATGAACGATGGGAGCCGAGTCGCGGCTGGAGGGGAGCCGTTCTTTCTGTCGTTCTTTTTTCCTATGCGTGTTTCACACAGATGCACACAAATGAGCTCCTCCGCGAGACAGAACAGTTATAGGGGGAGGGGCGCACCCAGCGCAGGCCAACCCTTTATAGCGTGATGATATTAGTTATTAGTTGTGCACGCATCCTTCACGTGAGTACTCCAGTGGAAAAAAACCCTGCGTTCCTCTGTCATTGGGTAGGAGCGGAGCCATGACGTGTGCACGCTGCCGTCACATGCTTTGTATTTATTTACATTGCATTTTGTGTTCATTTAAAACTTGTTCTTTTAAAAACATTAAAAATGTTCTTTTGTGATACTGTTCTTGTATTGAAATTTTTCACTAAAAGCTGTTTTGCACAGACATTCACTGCAGCCCACTTTGTTATTGTTCATTGACTTGAAGGGGCTGATGTCCTATTTGCAAAGTTTACAGTAGTAATAGTATGTAGTATGTAGACATTTCCATTTTATTTATTCTAATTTTATCTACTTTAAATATTTTTTGTTTTCTATCAAAATGTTCTTGCGTGGAAGTGTTTGTAGTAAAAGCTGTTTTGCACAGAAATTCATTGCAGCCGGCTTTTTTTTTGATGTTTATTTGTGAGTAGGTATTGTATGAATAACATAAGTCAACGTAGCTTTACACACACACACACACACACACACACACACACTTTGTACTTAAGGTAAATCCAAAATAGTGATGTCACTGTCTAAGCAGAGGGATTTGTGCAACCCTATGGAATATAGTCCACACATGACAAATGAGGTAATAATCAATATTTCAGAATAATTCAAACTCAGATATTGGTGTGTGATATCCGAGTTTTAATTATTTGACTACAAATCTCACCTCATCATTCCTCCCAGTGATTATTTCCAGGATAAACTGAGATGCCCCCAAGCTGGCTTCTTAAAACTGACTAAATATTTAAAAAGAGCCAAAAGAGCCGTTCTTTTGACCGGCTCTTTGAAAGGAACGGATCGCGAAGATCCGGATCCCCTCAAAGAGCCATAAATCCCATCACTACTAGCCAGTTGACAAAACAATCTACAATCTGAGGCATTATTTCTCAGGTGTCATCTATATGAAATTATGGTAATTCCGACCTGACGGGAACACCTCAATCCAGAAGTTTAGCCTCTTACAACAGTGAAAAATCCCACGGATCTTTCATTCAAGTGAGGATTTATACACAGGGGAAGGCATATGCGAAAAAAATAATGGATCAGCTCTCACACTTTCTGCAAGATTTCTCACTCAAGTTTGCAAAGAACCCAAAGGTCAAGGCAGAGGAAGCTAGAAAACCGAAATCAAGACAAGTAAGACCCACACTGCTGAGTATGCAGAAAGAGCCAGAGAGCTTGTTCCACTAGAAGGTGGGATATAGAGAGACAGCCATGTAGATCAACATGACAACCCCCCCATCGAGCAAGAGATAATGTGATTGATGGCCAATCAAGCCTGTAAGACTGATGGAGTTTCTGCTTTAGGCAGGCCATCAATGATCATATCACATGTCCCCCGGGTGGCATAATTGTTATCTTGTTTTTGACCTTCAGTAGGACAGAATACTGCAGTCATTCATAACACCAGCAGGAAAACCTCTCAACCCAACTATATCTCAGGGTTTGTGCTCCAGACATGAATGATTCC
This sequence comes from Chanodichthys erythropterus, assembly GCF_024489055.1. NCBI lineage: Eukaryota > Metazoa > Chordata > Actinopteri > Cypriniformes > Xenocyprididae > Chanodichthys > Chanodichthys erythropterus. Next base: position 3,957,450 of record NC_090225.1, read on the forward strand.
TCAGATCATGTGTTGTTGAGGAGAATGTGTTACTTTATAAGTCATCAGTCGCATTATTTTCATCTGCTGGACGATACAACAGGGCAATTAGCAATTTACAGGTGAAAATCATAAAGCTTACATGGCCTTCAAGTGGAGTCAGATATGTTGATAATTAACAATTCTGACCACAACAATGTCCAAGCAAATTTACAAGTGGGAACCTGTGTTATTTTAGTATATACTATTAGATTTTGTGACTATTTGGAGTTATACCTTACTTTTTATATTTTCTGTTTTCATTTTAATTTTACTTAACATTTTAGTCATTTTGTTGTTGTTTCATTTTTATCAGTTTTTTATTTGTCTTTGCAGTTTTTCAAACTAAAACTAAATGAAAATTCAAGCTGAAATAAAGTTTTTATAACCCTGGTTGGAAGTTGGAACCTCTTAATTCCAGATGATAATTATAGGCGTGTCGATGTGAAACACTGCAGCAAACAAGTCTGTTGTGAATGGTAATTGAATTTGCAACATAACTTTAATATTCTGTACTCTATTTCAAAACTATTTAGACATCATATACAAAAGAGCTCACATACAACAAATGTACATTTCATGGTTGGCTTTATGCAAAATAATTTTTTTGTTAAAGGGGTCATGACATGTTTTTTTATTTGACATGGCATTACTATTTTAATATGTTTCTTGAGTCTCACTCAAGAGTCTCACTGCACAAAAAAAGATGATGATGCAGCTGCTGTCAGATCTAACACAGTTGCTGCTTCATCTTTCAACAAAAGTTTCTTTGTGAACTCTCCATTACACTGTGCCTCATTTACAAAACAATATGCTCCGAACAAACATATAATTGATTCAGGACACCATTAAAATAAACCATCCACTTGCTCACAGTTCAAATAAACCATCCACTTGACTCAAGCGTGTGAAGTATGTCAGAAAGTGAACATGCATGTATACTGCATATCCAGTGTAGACAGCGTCAGTAATTATAATGGGTTTTTTTGGTTTTTGATGCGACGCAACACTCACTTCCAGTGTACAGGCAAATGTCAGCCGTTAAGTAGTCTCAGCCTCAGACATCATGCTCACGGACCACTGGCTAAACGTCTGATGCATATGACACACTTAACTGGAAAAACTTCAGGATTTTTAAAGTCTTCATCTGGTTGGCTGAATTCTACAGAATGTCCGGGAGACGCGTGTTTCGCGTTCCTTTAACGGTCCGCCTGGATACAAATGCAATGCAGGTTCATGTCAGTCAAACGTCCTCTTGGGAGGTCCTTGGCCAATGGAAGCTACGACAAAGTCCAGACCTTCTGCCGTCAGTCTGAAGATCTGGCTATGCGAGACTAGCCGTTAAATGACTAAATGCCAGTGGGTGGGGCTTATGGTGAGATGATGTATAACTTCATCAATGTCATTATGATATGTCACTAAAGGCAGCATTAGTGAAGTAACTGGAGCATAAACTGCAGGATGACTTACACAAAAGTTTAATAGTTGCACTGAAGTATGAGCAATAGTTGATGTGGCAAACACTAAATATAAATACCACTGCCCTGATTCTAATGCTCTCTCTATATATTATGCTGTTTTCCACTTTACTTTATCAGAAGTTGTAAATCCAGCTCCAATATGAGAATTCAGTCATTTCTGAGTGCCTGATCAACTTCTACATCCTCACACAGGCAATCTCACAGGGAATATGACACTCTGAAAATCCCGGTTCTGGAATTTTGATGATAAGGTGAGAGACGATATCCCCCACAACTCTCTTCTAAAAAAAAAAAAAAGTCATTTATGTTAATCCTCTTTATTCCCACTCTTACATTTGCTCTGCATGTCATGCTTGACTCAAGAACTGCTGTGGGACCGACATCAGCATACAGCCATATGACAGTAACACTATGCAATTTTATATTACATCTTATCGTGTGATTATTAGATTATGTGCTCCTTCCATATTTTTTTAAAAAGGAAACATTGTGCCAAAAGCATTATCTGTCAATTAATTCCGACTAAATTTCCATTGTATATGATTGCACTAAAAAAAATAGTAATGCAAGACAACCACATTATCCAAATCTTCAAATGCATAACGTGCCAAAAAAGTGCATTTGCCAATGACTGCCAACCAAACCCCTCTACGCCTTATGAGAATGAGATTAATTCCGCTTCTTATTATCTTCTGAACACAATTGGCATACATGTCACAGACATATCATTATATAACGTTCAACAATAACATATGTAACGTACAGAATTTGCTCTGCACACTAAATTTATTTAGTCTGAAATGGATAACTGAATACGAACCGCGCTTTATGTTACATTGATTGAACTGTTGGGTATATTATTGTAGTCTAATCCAATATAATATAGGGAGTTCACAAAAAACATATTCCTTAAAGTATCATTCTAATCATTTTAACATTTAACTTAACTTCGTAACATTTAATGTGCAAATTCTAATATAAAACTTACTAATTTTAAAGCTAAGTTTAACTGCGCAACACACAACCGTCCAGTTCACCGGAAAAATCAGAAATCCAGTCAAAGCTTTCCTCTTACCTGTGGCGCCGCGTGTACACGGGCATTTCTCAGAGATATCAGGATGATCTGACCTGCCTGGTCCACAGACACATTGATTTTCACTTGACATCCAAATAAAAGTAGTAATAAGCAGTACTTTACTCCGGTTTATGGACGCACGTTAAGAGCAAGCGTCCGTGAAGCCGCGCGCGAGAGCAAATGATTCCCATGCGCGCGCTCAGACTGGGATCACACGCCTCCCGCTTTTCCCCACAAGAGAGAAGATTTGCTCACTCAGTGTTTGTGATTGACAACCCTGTTTACTATCAAGGGTGACTACTAGTAGGCTACAAAAGAGTGGGTACTGTCTGTGATCAGGTAACCGATTTAACCAGTCTATGGAAGCACATTTGTGCCACAATCTTAATTACGACATAAAAACTCATAATTATGACACAAAAAGTTTTTTTTTTAAATACACAAAAAGTAGTCCTAATATGTTGAAATTATGAGATAAAATCGAAATGATTACATACAAAGTTTATGAGATTAAAAATTCGAAATTATGACTTTCTAGGACTGTCATAATTATGACTCAGAATGTAGTAATTTCGACATTTTAAATCATAATTTTTATGTTTCATCTCATATTTTGTGTCATAGGCTGTCATAATTAAGATTTACAGTACTGCACAGAGCAAAATCCCCAGAGTTAAATCAACTCTGCTCTACATATGGTCCCTCTCTATATAGTGTTAAAGTAACACTGAAGTAGAGTTAAAGTTAATGAGATAGTTAAGTGATTAATTAAGTTATCATTGAGCATTAGTGATGAACACCTGCTGTTAACAAGCAGAATCACTGAAGAGAAACATAATAACTACAAATGACTTCCAGCCACAGCTTTAGATGAAATCAACTGAAGATAAAAGACATTAAATCTCTCAAGATCTGAATAAACAACTCCACAAAAAGCACATTATCTCAATAACTTCAACTCTGCTTCAGTGTTATTTTAGCTCTATGTAGAGAGGGTCCATGTGTTCTCTGAGCAGAGTTGATTTAACTCTGTGGATTTTGCTGTGTAGCATGATTTTTCATCTTATGTTGCAGAAATGGCTTTTAGTGACCATAGCAGCTAAATATCAGCTTTGTACTTTAAGGAATTCATTTTTATTCAAAATGTAGAATGTTGAGCCACTCCTGGTACTTTCATCATTTGAATGTTTTCAAAAAGTGAAACTAGTTGTCAGTTATTCTGTTGATGTACCACGTCACGTCAGCCAAACTGGCTCTCAAATTGAGCTTTTAACTTCTTAAATTTCTGTATTCAAACAGTATCGACACCAAGGTCATGGGTTTGATTCCCAGAGAATACATAAGCTGAGAAAAATGAATGCGATGTAAGTCACTTTGGATAAAAACATTTGACAATGCATAATGTAAGTCTAGCACTGACAATTGTATTTGATGTTGTGCGGGTTCTTCAGGTTCATTTTTTCCTTAAAATGTGTATTCATTGAATATGGAAGAAAACCCTTGATACTTTAAATATATTTGACTACAGTGAAAGTCAAACTCACAAATGAAAATCATGCTGTAAGGCTTAGATGTAGGTTGTAGTGTTTTTGTCTCTCTTCCATTGACACACAAACACTCACTATCAAACTCTAACCTTAATGAATGAAATGATAATCAGCAGAAATTGAAACAAATTCTCATTTCCATGCATCTGCACTTCCTTTGTGGTTTCTAATTGCGTCTTCACATTGTCCATGAGCTTTCAAGTATGTTTAACTTAAACTATATTTGACGTTATTACATAGAGAAATTATGGTTTATTGTCACTGTTGCTGTCTTGAGAATGAAATGTTTGCAGTCAGTTGTTTTGTTGTTACTCTGAATGAGCTTCTACTCAGTATTTGAGCTACAGTTTCTTCTAACACATTCAGACAGAAAAAACAGTTTCTTTGCATTTCAAAAACGTCTATTTCTATCACATCTAACACCTGTATCACACATCTTTAACAAACTTTTAATTTTTCTAGTGCACTGGATAGATCACGTTAAACATTATTTGTTTTTTTATGCATATTTATGACACTTTTTATCTAAATTGGTACAATAATATGCATGAATATTTTGAATTAGGTTGAAAAATAATTGGATCCATAAAGGGGGTTTTGAACAATATTTATGCAAGAACAGAGAGTCTGATGGTCCCTGCACTGTGTGAATCTTTTAGCTTTAGTTCACACACAGCGTGAATATGAAGATTCCTTTGTCACAGATAAATACATGACATCCGATTTAGTCCCACGCACTAATCTGGACTGTATCCCCCTCACTCTCTCGACGCACTATGCTCTTTATCCCCAGGCACAAGGCATCCCTATGCATTAAACATCAAAGACACTTGAGATCTCTGCTCAGATGCTACTAAGAGGAAATTTTTGGGAGGAAAGGCAGAAAATGAAGCGTCTGCCCTCCATCTGCCATCTGCCTCTGCTGTGACAAGAGTTCCATGAATTCCACATCACACCATATCAACAACAGCAGCAGCGGTCTGAAGTCCTGATAATGTCTAAATCTAGCAGCGTTGAATTATGCATCTGAGTTTATTGTTGGAGCAGAAGCTGGTGAAATCAAGAGCTTCTGGCTGACCTTTTACACCTATTAGGCATAACATTAAGAGCACTGACAGGCGAAGTGAATACTGATTATCTCTTCATCACGGCACCTGTTAATGGGTGGGATATATTAGGCAGCAAGTGAACATTTTGTCTTCAAAGTTGATGAGTTAGAAGCAGGAAAAATGGGCAATCGTAAGGATTTGAGCGAGTTTGACAAGGGCCAAATTGTGAAGCTAGACGACTGGGTCAGAGCATCTCCAAAACTGCAGCTCTTGTGGGTGTTCCCGGTCTGCAGTGGTCAGTATCTATCAAAAGTGCTCCAAGGAAGGAACAGCGGTGAACCGGCGACAGGGTCATGGGCGGCCGAGGCTCACTGATGCACGTGGGGAGCGAAGGCTGGCCCGTGTGGTCCGATCCAACAGACGAGCTGCTGTAGCTCAAACTGCTCCAGAAGTTAATGCTGGTTCTGATAGAAAGGTGTCAGAGTACACAGTGCATCAGTTTGTTGCGTATGGAGCTGCATAGACCAGTCAGGGTGCCCATGCTGACCTCTGTCCACCGCCGAAAGAGCCAACAATGGACATGTGAGCATCAGAACTGGATCACGGAGCAATGGAAGAAGGTGGCCTGGTCTGATGAATCACGTGGATGGCCGGGTGCGTGTGTGTCTCTTACCTGGGGAACACATGGCACCAGGATGCACTATGGGAAGAAGGGAAGCCAGTGGAGGCAGTGTGATGCTTTGGGCAATGTTCTGCTGGGAAACCTTGGGTCATGCCATCCATGTGGATGTTACTTTGACACGTACCACCTACCTAAGCATTGTTGCAGACCATGTTCACCCTTTCATGGAAATGGTATTTCCTGGTGGCTGTGTCCTCTTTCAGAAAGATAATCCTACAATAGTCTTAAACAATCATGGCCGCCATATTGAAGGGTCGTTCCAAACCGAAGTGCTCAAAACTGGCCACTTCAAAGGGCCTTTTGAAATGAAGGATTTTGAAGGGTGCAACTGATAGACACTTCAGGCCCCCATGATCCTTTGCACAGAAAATGGCATGGTCCAGTTCAAACAGGTTACAAAACATTAAGTAGTAAGTAGATTTAGAAAATGTTAGACGAACATCCCGCTAAAATGTTTCAGAAAAAGAAAAAAAAACGCTCCATGAAAGATGAATAGAGTTTTTGTGCTAACGTTATGAGAACCAGGGGCCCATTTCAGAAAGGAGGTTAAGTGAGAACTCTGGGTATGTTAACTCTGAAATGAGGGAAACTCTGGGTTTTCGGTTTCAGAATGGGAGGTATGTCAAACCTGAGAAAGCAGGTTAAGTCAAGCCTGTTTCTGAAAGAGAGGTAACTTATACTCAGAGTCAGTTACCATGGTAACTTACTCTGAACCTAACCTGGTCGGGAGCAGGTTTTCTTTGGTAAACTCAGAGTTTCCTTCAGTCTCCTCCCCTTTTTAAAGTGCTAGTGATGTTTAAATAGTTCATTCATTCATTCACACTGCAAAAATGCTTTTCTTACTGAGTATTTTCCGTCCTATTTCAAGTATTTCAAATATCTAAAAATTATTAAATCAGGATGCATTTTCTATATAAGAAAACTATACAGCATCAGATTTTTTTTTTTCCCTGGGGGATCTAAATTAAGTGCATTTTACTTAAGTAAAATGATCAATATCTGCCAGTGTGGTAATAAAAATAATCTTAATGCAAACGGAAAACAAGATTATTCGGAGTGTCTATTACTAAGTGCAAATTTACAGTTGCTCCGCCCACCAAAGACAGACCAGGTTAAAATTGACACACATTCTTGTGACTTCAGTGGTGTAGGCAGTAGTGTGTTGGATGCGGAGAATTAACGCGTGATGCCATTGACTGGGTTCGAATCTGCCTTCTGCCGAGCTTGCTATTCTCCCTTTTCATATCACATCAGAAAGGCATTTATTTTCAATAAAAATGAAGATTTTCTAAAAGTGGAAGTAAATTGCCTAACGAGTGTTTAATAATGATAAAATCATTTACACTCTTACTATTGCATCCTGTTAAATTATTATTTTTTTCTTCTTCTTTTTTGCATGTGGGAAACCATGATAATTAATATTAGTTCAATAACTTACCATTCTACCAGTTTTCACCTTTGATATTTTAACATGCTGTTGCTATAGTGAATCATAATATCGGAGCTCCATTGATCATGGCTTTTCATAGTCGTGGTGCGCGCGCTTAACTCAGAGTCAACCTACTCAGAGTCGACTGAACTAACTCAAATCAGCTGTTCTGAAACTGAAAACTCAGAGTTTCCCATCTCAGAGTAAGTCAACTCAGAGTTCAAGTTTCAACTCAGAGTTGGTTGAACCTCCTTATTGAAACAGGCCCCAGATAACTTTGAAAGAATGTTCTATTAACGTTACTGGAAGAATGTTTGTTTATAACTTTGAGAGAACCTTTCCAGAACTTTCTGAGAATGTTCTCTGTTCAGAGTCGCTGCGCAAGTTTCACACTGACACAAATCACAACAGAAATGAAAGCATTATATAATCTTCTCTAATCTTCAAATGAGGAAATTGTTATCATGCGATTAGCCTCACAAGTCCAGTCACCAAAGTAAGGTTGAGAAAACCCGATGGAGTTGCTGCACCACATGCATAATGCAAACACACTTTCTACTGAGAGCGTTTTCCACATAATTGGCTTCCATACCATTGCTGTTGTCTTTGTGTTTTTGATTCTATCTCCTCCATCTCTCTTGCTCTGTTCTCTCTTTTATTGATGATTAATCTTCCATATCTTTCTCATCATCCTCTCTGAATCACTTGCACCTCTTTCGTTCTTTATCTCTGTTTCTCTCTCTCTCCCTAATATCAATTCTATTTTCCCTCTCTTTCTGCATCCTCCTTTATCCCTGTGTTTGTTTTCCAAGCTCTCGTTCTCCGTGACACTATCTCAGTCCCCGGGGTTAAGAGGTTTTCTGCCATCACACATTCTCTGTCAGAGAACTGGAGCTCATCGTCCTGCGGCCTCACACACTGCAAAGATACAAATAGATTAAGAGAGAGACGGCAAAGAACAAACAGTTCTTATCACCTCTGACTGGGTGAGACAACTCACCACACATCTCAGGAGAAAAGCTAGTTAGTTTAATATTCTCAGTTACAGAAACTGTGTATGGAGTTTTTCATCAGCCTCGGTTCTGGAAGCATTTTCCTATAGGGATTCTTAACTCTGTCCTCACCATTGATGGAATTTTTCTGGCAGTCCAATCATCCATCCAAAATCGTGCGCTTTCTGAGTAGGTACTACATTTGAATTTGAACTTACCAAAACCGCCAAAAAAGTGTGCTCAGTATAATATGTATTTGTGTAGTATGAATGAAATTTGGAAGTACTACATCCACCATGTTGTTGCTGTCACGTGATCTATACCAGCGTCAGCTGTGTCACTTCACTGCCATTTACAAATCCTTTCCTGTGGCCTCATAGTAAAGTGTCCATCAGATGCTGCTCGCCGGAAGGTCATCTTGGTACTTTTCACCTTCTGTTTTTTGAATATTATGTATTCAGACATATTACTTTGTTGGCGTTCTGGTTTTCGCATACTATATAGTAATGAAGTATTCGATTTCAAACACAGGGCATGTTTTCACTGTTATCTGGTAGGGGGCGCTATTATGCATCTTCTGAAAAGGTACAGAATCTCCGGATCAAAACACAGGCAAAGAACAAGCAGAAACAGTTGGTGCATTCCTAATGGGATATATCGCCCTCCGAAGGGCAATTCGGAGTGAAAACATTCATGGCCGCCATATTGAAGGGTCGCTCCAAACCAAAGTGCTCAAAACTGGCCACTTCAAAGGGCACTTTGAAATGAAGGATTTTGAAGGGTACAACTGATGGACACTTTGGACACCCATGATCCTTTGCACAGAAAATGGCATGGTCAAAATGACATTGTACTTCAACAAAAATACTTTACAGCTCCGTTTATTAGTCCATTCAAATGCTTCAAATACATAGACACAATAGACATTATCTGAATCTGAATCTGATTTTTTAACGAACTTACCCACATTGATAAAAAAAACATGAAGCTAGAATAAAATGTTTTGTTTGTTTGTTTAAAAGCAAAGACTCTGTTCTTTCTTTTGATAAACATTGTATGTGTATATATATATATATATATATATATATATATATATGTGTGTGTGTGTGTGTGTGTGTGTGTATGCGTGTGTGTGTGTGTTTCTATATTTTTTATTTTTTTATATTGCACGTTCAGATTTTCATACAACAAAATATTCTGGGGGCCATGAAAGTTTTGTGAAAACTAACTATCAACTAAAAGAATTAAAAAGTCTTTGTAAAAAAATTTTTAAAAAATGAAGCAAACCAACCAGCTACATGGTGAATCACAACACTGATTTGCAGCAAAAAGTATAAAAAATTTGAATCCCTACATGTGTAGGGAGAGACAGAAAGCAATAGGAGAGGAGAGAGGGGAACAGACCAGGAAAGGACCATGAGTCGGGACGTGAACTCACATCACCTGAGGCACAGCTGAACCATATGTCAGCCACAGCAGTCATCTCTAATTTAGGATAATCTCCTCTCTTCATAGGCTCAGTGTTATTAGTATCATTGAGATAATAATATAGTTTTTATTGTTTGAACTAGTTTTTATTTTTATATTTAAAGTTTTAGTTTTTTGTGTGTGTGTGTGTGTGTGTGTGTGTGTGTGTGTGTGTGTGTGTGTGTGTGTGTGTGTGTGTGTGTGTGTGTGTTTATTTATTTTTTTATTTATTGGTAACACTTTACAAAAAGGTTTCATTTGTTAACATTAGTTAACTATAGTTAACATGAACAAACAACAATACTTCTACAGCATTCATTAATCTTAGTTAATGTTAATGTAAACATTTACATTTTGAAGATCAAATGTTGTATTTGTTAACTAACATGAGCATAAACATTTTTAAATATTAACATAACTAAAGGTTAATAAATGCTGTAAAAATGTTGTTAGTGAATGTTAGTTAATGCATAAAAACTAAGACCTTATTATAAAGTGTTACCATTTTCTTTTATGTCTATATCATTGTCATTAAATTTTAATTCAGTTATAGTACATTTAGTACATCAGCACAAAATTTTCTGGAATTTGCTAGCTGGCTGTCTTTAAGATGAGAGCACTTTAGACTAAAATCTGGCATTTTAAAGACTCTTATTCATCATCCCTCTGGCTCACTAGGTTTGTGCCGCGTTCAGATTGGCATAATAACAGAGAACGCTCTGAGAATGATTTCATGACAAGCTCTTCAATGCAAATCAGCAATGATATTTATGTAGACACATTCACACACAAAAATAAAACAGAAATAGCGTATGTGACCCAAAGTATTAAAGGTGGCCTAGAATGTTCTTTCACAAGATGTAATATAAGTCTAAGGTGTCCCCTGAATGTGTCTGAAGTTTCAGCTCAAAATACCCCATAGATTTTTTTTTATAAATTTTTTTAACTGCCTATTTTGGGGCATCATTAACTATGCGCCGATTCAGGCTGCGGCCCCTTTAAATCTCGAGCTCCCTGCCCCCCCGAGCTTTCGACTATAATAATATTTACAAAGTTCACACAGCTAATATAACCCTCAAATGGATCTTTACAAGATGTTCGTCATGTATGCTGCATGCATGCTTTGGATCATGTGAGTATAGTATTTATTTGGATGTTTACATTTGATTCTGAATGAGTTTGATAGTGCTCCGTGGCTAAAGCTAACATTACACACTGTTGGAGAGATTTATAAAGAATGAAGTTGTGTTTATGAATTATACAGACTGCAAGTGTTTAAAAATGAAAATAATGACAGTCTTGTCTCCGTGAATACAGTAAGAAACGATGGTAACTTTAACCACATTTAACAGTACATTAGCAACATGTTAACGAAACATTTAGAAAGACAATTTACAAATATCACTAAAAATATCATGATATCATGGATCATGTCAGTTATTATTGCTCCATCTGCCATTTTTGCGCTGTTGTCCTTGCCTGCTTACCTAGTCTGATGATTCAGCTGTGCACAGATCCAGACGTTAATACTGGTTGCCCTTGTCTAATGCCTTGAACATGGGCTGGCATATGCAAATATTGGGGGCGTACATATTAATGATCCCAACTGTTACGTAACAGTTGGTGTTATGTTGAGATTCGCCTGTTCTTCAGAGGTCTTTTAAACAAATGAGATTTATATAAGAAGGAGGAAACAATAGAGTTTGAGACTCACTGTATGTCATTTACTGAACTCTTGTTATTCAACTATGCCAAGGTAAATTCAATGTTTGATTCTAGGGCACCTTTAAAACATGAGACAGACAGTAAGAACATACCTGTCTACTACTCAAAACACCCTTGCAACTGCACAACAATACAATAAAAATGTCAATACAATCCGCACCCCTATAGCATCTTTTTTTCGACCACAATAAAAGATCTTCAAAGACTTATTGACTAGGTTTGAGTGTTAATTGGCAATTAGAAGCCTTTGATCCACAGCAACGCACGCCTCACTAACCGCACAGACTCTCTGCAGTATCCTGAGGTTAATTGTCTTTTAGTGCTTAGAGATCAGCGTTGTGATCAGATACTTCAGTTCATAGATCATCCCAATCAACCGGTGTGTAACAAGCTCTCCTTAACCTCTTATCCTACAAAGATTACTGATGGCCCTAGATGATTGTTGTTTACATTCAATGCTTGCAATACTCTTACTTGATCTTAAAAAATGTGTATCATTAGAAAGACTTAGGACTCCAGCTTTGATATGTTTACAACAAAACTTTGTTACAATGATGTGAAATCAATATGCAAATTTATTGGGGTGGGGAGCGTAATTAAGTAGTTCAATGTATTATTATTTATTATGTATCAAATGCAGAAGGGAATTTTCTGGAGTTTAAAACAAAGCAAACTTTCTGGAAAAGTTCACTCTGGATGTTAAACACCTTCGAACTACCATTGGTCTGTATGGCAATGACATAAAAGGTGGGTGTGGTTCTTTGAGGTGTAAATCTTCTCTGATTAATTTCTTCTATGTCAAGGTCAAACACAAGTAAATGCATGAACACACATGCTTTATAGGAGAAACTGAAGCTGTCATTCTAATTGAAAGTGACACTGACTGTTTTTTCATGTTTACTGCTTTAAAGCAATCTATTGTACAATTTGCTGTATAAAGAAATGCGATGTGACTGGAGCGCCAAATTGCACAGTTACTGCAAACATCCACATCGCTATGATCAGATGCTCTCTGAACTGCTGTTTTCTCACTTCTACCATTTTTTGTTTGCATCGGCGTCATGATGTTCGCTAACAGAATATCTCTGCGAAGGTGTTTCAAACTTCTTTTTACCCCTAAGCGAAAAGCAAAAAAGAACTTAGCTGTGAGTATATTGGGGCCTTAAAATGTCTGTAATGTCAAGAAAAACATGTTTTTGAAACACTTTATTTTGCAAGGAACAATATTGTGAGTTCTAGGCAGAGGAGAAAAAATATACCCAGAATAGAGATTATTATTTCAAATAATCATCAGCTAAGAAGATGAATATTGTCTTCTTCTATTTTCTTCCTTTCAAAGAGTTTTGCTCATTTGTCATGTTTCTGTTCAGACCTCAGACCAACCGTCAGCTCTTTACCATGTTTTTTTCAGAGTAATGTTTTTCTGATGCACATCTTACATAAGCAGTGACATTTCAAAGCTCTCCGGCGACTCATTAGGGGCCAAAACCTGGAGCGCGACTCTTGCGTGTCCTCTGATGTGAGAGGCGCTTTCACAGACTACTCAACCGTCTGACGCTCTGTTTACAGGGTTTTCACACGCTTCCACCAATATATTTCAATCACTTTAACTCTATGGTTGCTGGATAACTTACCAATGCAGTCCAATATGCTACTGAATCTGCAGATTGAAATGTGAATCGGTTCAGCTGATTCTTTGAAATGAAACAATCCGAAAGAAGAATTTGCACACAAATTAATATCAATATACTTTATTTTACTCTATTTTTATTACAATGTATTTTTTTTAGCAAAGTTGTAAATGCACAAATTTCAGTAACGCTTTACATTAAAGGGTTAGTTCACCCAAAAATGAAAATGATGTCATTAATGACTCACCCTCATGTCGTTCCAAACCCGTAAGACCTCCGTTCATCTTCAGAACACAGTTTAAGATATTTTAGATTTAGTCCAAGAGCTTTCTGTCCCTCCATTGAAAATGTATGTACGGTATACTGTCCATGTCCAGAAAGGTAATAAAAACATCATCAAAGTAGTCCATGTGACATCAGTGGGTTAGTTAGAAGTTGTTGAAGCATCAAAAATACATTTTGGTCCAAAAATAACAAAAACTACGACTTTATTCAGTATTCTCTTCCGGGTCTGTTGTCAATTTGCGTTCACGACTCCACTTCTTCTTCTTCTTCTTTCCTGTTTAAGCTATTCTACATTGTTTGTATTTTAGTATTGCTATATTTTTTAAAATGGTGTGTAAGTGTGCATGTCGCGGATGTCCTGATCGCCAAAAACAACCACGGCGACGTAAAAGTGCATTACCAACGCCGACAGATGAAAGGATTCAATGGAATCAATTCAATGGAAAGAATTCCGGAAGAGAAGACAATGCTGAATAAAGTTGTAGTTTTTGTTATTTTTGGACCAAAATATATTTTAGATGCTTCAAAAACTTCTAACTAACCCACTGATGTCACATGGACTACTTTGATGATGTTTTTATTACCTTTCTGGACATGGACAGTATACCGTACATACATTTTCAATGGAGGGACAGAAAGCTCTCGGACTAAATCTAAAATATGTTAAACTGTATTCTGAAGATGAATGGAGGTCTTACGGGTTTGGAACGACATGAGGGTGAGTCATTGTGAAGAGCAGGGCGGACGAGAGCCGTGGGGGAACGGCGCGAGGTCTCTCACGGAGGAGCTCCGGAGGCATAAAAGGAGGAGCGATGTCAGTGAAGGACGAGAGTGGACCAGGCCTGGACTTTATTTTATGTTTTATTATGTTTGTGTGGCCGGCAGACGTCCGCGAGGGTCTGCCGGCATTACTTTCGTTTTGTATTTGTTTATTTTGGTATTAAACTTTTGTTGAACGTTCGCCGGTTCCCGCCTCCTTCTTCCCACATTTACGAACCTCGTTACAGTCATTAATGACATAATTTTCATTTTTGGGTGAACTAACCCTTTAAGGTTTCATTTGTTAGTTAACAGGAGCAATACTTCATGCATTTATTGATCTTAATCCATGTCCATTTTAACATTACTATACTAAAGCATTTTTAAAATCAGAATTTGCCTCTATTAACATGTAAATGCACTAACATGATTAGTGCATTTACTAACATATATTTAAAAAAATATATTATTAAAATATTACTCTCACTGATCCAATACTTCTCTTAATGTAGAGAGAACCTGAATATTTCTGAAACATATTTTTTTTGATTGGCGGATGTTTGAAAGGTAGAATATGGCTTCTAATGGAGCAGTTAAAAGAGGTGAATTAATTCAAACATGTCTACTTTTTAAACACTGTAGTCATTAAAGGTGATAGAGAGGATTTTTTTCGTCGACTGAGAATCCAAAGACTGTTACTGATTTTTTTAAATGAGTGGGAACGCCTCCCAAAACTCATGCACAAGTATTGGAACACGAGTGTTTACCGCCGGCATTCGCTGTGTTGTGTTCGTGGATTCATTATGTCGGACTCACCGCAGGTAACTCATAATCTGCAGTTGTTACTTCTGTCTCCTGACAAAAACATTGCATGCGGCGCCTGTGGAGTGTGGAAAGTTACTGGAGCGCGCAGCCGCGCTCGTCTCTCACAAGTAACGTCACGGCAGTGATTGACAAGCCAGAGGGCCAATCGTTTACGCGATGAACGTACCTCATGCACAGATGATGTATATTAATATTATTCCTTTCAGTGCACCTAATAAATTGTCTTTTATCAGTTAGTAAAGACAGTTTCAAGTAATAAAGTAAAGACAGTTTCAAGTAATATTGCAAAAATGTATAAAACAAAACATCCTATTTAGCACCAAATCTAACATGAATGTATAACAAAAATTTTAAAGTGTTATGGAAATTTCAATTACTTTTTCAGGGCTGGAAAATGCCATTTTAAAATGACCTGATATTTTTAGGCTTTCCATGACTTCACACAAACCTTTTATATGTATAATAAACAAACCATATTAAACCAGATAACTGGCATCCATCTACTACCTATTTTTAATGTGTTTAAACAAAACACACCTCACACTCAATCTGTCTTGAGATATTACTGTAAAGCCAAAAAACAAGCAGCACGGATGCTGTGACTGACAGATTTGATTGACAACTGACATTCTTTCCAAGATAACTGGAAGAGTCTGAGTCTGTCCTATAAGCTGCCTCTCACCAGGGGCCTGCTGGGTAATATCAGACCTATTTCAGCTCAGGGCAGTAATGAGGACATCCATTTGCATCAGTGCTATCTCCAGTAAAAGGAGCATCATGGGAAGCGTGATGCTCAGGTCTCTGCCAGCACAGCGAGTCCTTCACAAGCCATCACAGAGCTGTCAATCACACAGATGTTGTATTCTTCTCCATACTTAAAAAATTCATGTAATGATGAGATCTTTAGCCCACGCTTATTTATGTTTCATGATGAGATTTTACTTTATATGTGAATTGAGACACATAAAACATGGTGCTATCGTTCACTAAAACTACTATGATAATGCTACAGTATTCTTTGACAGATTCTGGAGTATCATGCAAATGCCTCATCAATATGGTAATCATTCAGTGCAATGGTTAGATACTTTCCCTGTACTTTAGTTTTTCCACTTTGTGTGTGTGTGGGTTTGTGTGTGTGTGTGTGTGTGTGTGTAAATATTAATAATATCATAAAGCTACATTTTACTCTCATTGATCCAATGTGCTTATCTGAATGTTCAGGAAAAAGTCAGAAAAATTAATTTTCTCAATTGGTGGTTGGTCAAAAGAATTAAAATGGCATCTGATAAAGTTAATTTTTTAGAGTTTGTTTTAGACATTATTACAGTGCCGGTCTGAAACCAGAAACCAGGTTAACGTTCTGATCACTCTGTGATTTTGGGCATCAAAATGTAAGATCATACATTGTAAATGATAAAGAGTCTGGAAGATTATGAAAATGTGAGACAGAAATGAATATGTGCTCTGATCTCCCTCAGTGAAGACTGTAATATCATGAACGCAGTGTTTATCAGTCTGTCTGTAATGAAGCTCTCTATTCAGAAAGTGACCTGGCTCTCTTATCGCACTAAATGAGATTATTTCTTTACGGCACAAACACATTTCACCAGAGACTGCACTGATCTTCTTATGCAGCAGGAGGCAGCGTTTAACTCACGGCCAGATTCAATCAGATCAAGTCTTGTGTTTCACTTAATTGTTTTCCTGATACCTTGACAGATCTGAGAGTGCTGAAACGAAAGATTTTTAGCACAACCTCTTCTTGAATGTTAAAATGTTGCTTTAGCAAATATATTAAATGAAAGCCTTGGACTGATGGACATGAGGCTCTTAAGTTCACAGCAATTTCTCAAAGGTCGACATACACTTTTAAAAATAAAGTTTTTTTTGCTATTTATGGTTCCATGAAGATCCTTTAACAACTATGGAATCTCTGGGTTCTTTAGAATGTTGAAATGTTCTTAAAGGGTTAGTTCACCCAAAAATGAAAATTCTGTCATTTATTACTCACCCTCATGTCGTTCCACACCCGTAAGACCTTCGTTAATCTTCGGAACACAAATTAAGATATTTTAGTTGAAATCCGATGGCTCAGTGAGGCCTCCATAGGGAGCAATGACATTTCCTCTCTCAAGATCCATAAATGTACTAAAAACATATTTAAATCAGTTCATGTGAGTACAGTGGTTCAATATTAATATTATAAAGCAACGAGAATATTTTTGGTGTGCCAAAAAAAACAAAATAATGACTTATTTAGTGATGGCCGATTTTTGAAACACTGCTCAAAGCATCGGAGCATAAATGAATCAGCATATCGAATCATGATTTGGATCGCGTGTCAAACTGCCAACGGCTGAAATCACGTGACTTTGGCGCAGATTCGATACACTGATTCATTATGCTCCGAAGCTTCCTGAAGCAGTGTTTTATATAGTCTCAGTTTCAATTTCTCAAACTGTGCTCAGATTTGTCAAGATACCAAAGTGCATTAAGAAGTCGGTAAGACTATACAGTAAGATTTCATTTGTTAACATGTTTTACGGTGTGTATTTTGATCTTAACACCTTTTAACCTTATTATTTATTATTCTCAGGTTAGGTAAAGTAAGTCGAGTCTGGCCCAAATTATAAGCATTTTAATAAATTACTTACAATTTGGTCAGAAGACTCCTCTGTGGTACGTTCTTATTCAAAGTCTTAAAACACTATAAATCAAGCTAAGGTAGGCAGCTTTTGTAATCAATTAAATTTCTTTTCATTGGTTACTTTTCTTTTATAATAAACAAAAATGTAAAGGCAAATAAAACGTCATCATTAAAGTATAAAATACAGTAATCACTCTTGAGTCAAAGGTGTAGTCCGCTCTGGGCTTCCCATTTTCAGCTTGGGGTTTCTTGTTCTCAGCTGTGGGCTTCTAGGCGTCGGGGGTACTGACGTATCAGTATCCGAAGAGGCAATCAGTCTTTTATACTCGTGTTGTTTATTGCAGACGTTTGGTTATCTTCTTGAGTGACGTATGTTGTAACTTTCCCAAAGTTTCCAGACTCTTCTCAAGGCCTTTGCAGGTGCAAGCTGTCTGGCTTTTGTGTCCTTGAACTCCAGTAAACTCAGCCAAGATGGCTGATGTCCTTATAAGGTTCTAGGAGTAGAACCACAGTTTTCTGTGTCCTTGAGCACACACACATAGAACCACACACACTTCTGTGTGCTGCAGTCCAGTTCTGCTCCTCCTTCTCATGGACAGGCACAAACAATAACTCTACATCTCTGGCCATACAGTATAATACATTTCTTAGAAACAAACAAATATAAATAACAATAATATTGTAAGCAATGCCTAATATTTAATACATTGGCCAAATGTGTAGCAACAGACATCCAAAATCTTACCAAGGAGGCAGGGTAATTGAATTTTCTTGATATAATACAACAAACATTAGATAACTACATTAGTTAACATGAACTATGAAAAACACAAAAATATCTTAGTCAATGTTTATCTCAACATTTACTAAACAGATCAAAAGTTGTATCTGTTAAACATGAACATTTTTATTAACTAACATTTAGCCTTCAAAGGTTAGTAAAAGCTGTAAAAACATGATTAGTTAGAGAGACCTTATTGTGAAGTTACCAAAAAGTCAGATTCTTCAGAAGCTCCACATTCATTTTACAAATGTCCATTTTTATTTCCCCTCAGGACTTTGGGGTGAAACATCCAAGATAAAGTTCAGTGGAGCATTTAGCTGAGACATTTCTGAGCTCTTAAATGTTGCTCTGAGAGCACAGTCTTTTATGGGTCAGTCTGACACATATCGGGTCTGTTAACGCGGCTGTGCTGAAGAGCGTGACACGAAGCTCCTCGGGGAGTGACGGCGGTCTCACCTTTAACTGGTGAAGTTCACATCACTTCCAATCCTTGTCTTCCTTTGTTCTGGTAGAGACACACATGTCTACATTATGTTAAAATGAGAATGAACAGAGGTTAAGCTCTCGAGATTGTTGGTTTATTGAAAATTGTTTGACTGAATGTTTTGAATGGTTCAGTGCTTTTCTAAAGTTAATGATCTTTTAACAGTTGGAATAGTGTTTTATAAGTTGTTACAGAAAGGAAAAATAGATTAGATGAATTTGACTGTTTATATTTATTGAATGATTATCATAAGATAAAGATTTTTAATGATTTATTCAACAGTTGAGGCATTACTGAAGATCACTAAAATGCATCAGTGTTATACGAAGAACAGAAATCATTTTTCGATGATCTTTTGAATGAGAATTTTTAATTGGTCATTGAGACAAATCACCACTTATCATACACTCTAAAAAATGTTTTTTGGGTCAAATATGGACAAACCCAACCGTTGGGTTAAAAAATGCATTTAAAAATTTAACCCAATGGTTGGGTTTGTCCATTTTTGACCCAAACTTGGGTTGAAACAACCCAGCATTTTTTAGAGTGTACAAACCTCAACAATGATGACAATCAACAAAATATTCAGATAAACAGATAAAACAAGCTGCTAAAAAGTCACAACATCACAAATAAAAGCAAATAGACTATTTGGACAAATCTGCCGCAATGCAGGCTGAGAGTTTTGTCCTATGCTGGCTCCTGGCATGCATTGTGGCATGAAGCTTTTTGTTGATTGTCACCATTGTTGAAATTCATATGCTGATTGCTGGATCTAATGATACAGTGTTTTTTTTGCACATTTTCATTTCTAACTGACTGTTGCAGCACTGCAGGATCTCATGCTGTATGTTCAAAGAAATCCATTTGGTGCCTGTTAACCAACATCGGCAAATCAGGGTCGCTGGATGAATGTCATGTCACAAAATTAATATTCATAAGGAAATTAAAACATACTATTCATATCATTCCAGCAGTACGCCACGGTATGAGAGTCAAAGTAGAGTGTGTTTGGGCTCTTGCAGGCATATGATCCCCGACTTCAACCCCCAAGGTGTTTTTACTCCAGCATCAGCAGCAGCAGCAGTGACACTCAAACTCAAACTCCACCTGAGAGAGAAAGAGAGAAACACACAGAATTTGTGAGAGACAAGCTTTAAGTCTCTCCTCTGGCATTCTGTATAAAGCTTCTTGTTCTCCCTCAGCTCATGTGGCAAGAGGGCCAGAGGAAGAGAGAAATGGAGTTCACTGGAGAAAAGAGAAGAGAAAGAAAGACTGGAAACCCCCCAAACAAACTCTGCTGGAGGGACAGAGCATCTGCTTTAGTCTGAGACTCACACAGATTGAAAGAGTGACAGACATTCACTCAGAGTAACAGTAATGAGGACGATCATGTGTTGCTGCAGCTGCAAGATTTATAGTTAAACTATAGTCAAGCCCTTTTGATAAAGTTAACTAGGCTAAACAACAACTTACAAAAACTAACTATATATATATATATATATATATATATATTAGGGGTGTCAAAATTAATCGTTTCTACGGTGCATCGCGATGCAGACGAGGACGATTCGGTTTCGGTTCAGTAATAGCCCATAACCGGTTATAATGTACTGACGCATTTCTGACGTCAGCACCGCGTGCTTAGTCGCGGCATACAAATGGCAGAGGGAGGCGAAACGCCTGAGCGTGCAATAAAAAATGCTCCAACCACTTTAAAAGCCGACATTTCGGCACATTTCGGCTTTTATCAACAACACGGTAAGCCCGACCTTGACAAGACATACGCTGTGTGCAAATCATGTCACGCAAAAATAAAATATGCAGGGGGTAATACTAATACCACCAACATGAGAAACCACGTCAGTCGTTTTCACCCCGAGCTGCAAACGCCTGTCAGTGCCATTGTGGATCCAGCTCAGCCAAAAATTGATCAACTTATATCAACGTTGCCGCCAAACTCAGTGAGAGGGCAGAGAATTACCAGAGCAGTGGCATCTTTTATTGCAAAGGATATACGGCCCTTTTCTGTAGTGGAAAACCTGAAAACCTGCTGAAGTGCAGATTTAGTTTTTTGTATATTGATTATATTCAAGTAGGTTTGGCCTCTTGTTTATTTTGGTTTGTAATTTAATTTCATGTTTATACATTTGTCAATATTTAAATGTTTTACAAGAAAGTACACTGCACTATATAAGTATTTAAGTACACTCCCTGCATTATGCACTTTTAGTACTTACATTTGTGTGTTCTAATCTAATGCTGCTGTTGTGTTCTGTGCCCAGACTTGAGTTTTATTTGATGTTTGATACATTCAAGAAGCGTGTTTCAGGTAAAATTAAGGGTTCAGTTCATATATCTGACTGCTTGTATTTATTAACAAAATTGTATACATGTGAAGCAAAATTGAAAAATAAGGATGCAGTGCATCATCAATGCATCGTGATGCATCGAGATAATCGAATCGAACTGAATCGATCACTTGATAATCGTAAACGAACCAAACCGTGAGACCAGTGTAGGTTCACACCTCTAATATATATATATATATATATATATATATTTGTTTTGACTGAGGGCTCCAGTAAAATATATATAAAGCACAAAAAAAAAGGAAAGAAAAAAAAAGAAGCAAAACTCTTCTTTTAACTACAATGACCAATTGGTAACACTTTACAAATGACTGAAGCAATAAGCAATTATAATTTCATAAGAACGACACATGATTCAGTTATGCATGACAATATCTTCAGTATTTGAGTGTGTGCTTGTATTTGACCTTAAAGCATTTCTCTGAATATTTCTTTGCACTCAAAAAATAGACTGTTGGATTTACTTGAAAAAGCAGTGTCAAGTGGTTCCACGCAAGAAATAAATAAAGCCTTATATCACTCGTGAAGTGAAACTAACTAGCTGCAATGATTGTTACTATTTAACACCAGGGTTACACCTCTAGTCCCAAGCAAGTGCAAAGCGACCATTTGTGTTTATAAAGCATATACAGTTGTATTTGTTTCAAATATGACCAATCGTTTCTCTAGATAAGACCCTTATTCCTTGTCTGGTATCGTTTAAAACCCTTTGAAGCTGCACTGAAACTGTAATTTGGTCCTTCAACCGTCCATTGAAGTCCACTATAAGGAGAATAATCCTGAAATGTTTTCATCAAAAACCTTAATTTCTTTTCGACTGAAGAAAGAAAGACATGAACATCTTGGATGACATGGGGGTGAGTAAATTATCAGGAAAATTTTATTTGAAAGTGGACTAATCCTTTAAGACCCACTGAGACCACAGGATGAGCAGAGCCCCCTCCTGGCCTCACTAACACCTCTTCTAGCAATGTATGTTTTAGACCTTTTCCAGAGGTTTCTCATCCAGGTACTGACCAGGCACAACCCTGCTTAGCTTTATGGGGTGTGCAGGCGAAAGCTTCAGGGTGATCACTGCTGGCTTGAGCAGCAAGTCTCCTCAAGCATCTCATAAATGTCTGGTCCAGAGATTGCAGGCTTAGGGCATGAGTTATTGAACATTATGCCCCGCCTCCTTCGATTTGATTGGCTCTCTCAAACATTTTGACATTGAAGAGTGCCTGCTCCACTGAGCCTTAGATTTACTCAAGTAGGCTTCTGGAAGGATAGACTATGTACATACATTTACATCATTAATTTTTTATATAGGCCTATTTATATAGCAATGGGCCCACAGTTTCTCGCTGCTCCAGATGGCCAGTCCACCACTTCGTACAGTCACTTGAGATGTCTGCCACCCAAATACATTTTCTCCAAAAACAGGAGGCATGTAGTTGAGTGTGACAAAAGCTGCGTTAATGTTCTCTGTCATCTCTCATCTGTGTTTTCTTTGATCAGTCGTACCTCCAGCGATAAACTGACACACCAAATCAGACTGAGAACCAATGAACCGTCTGCAGAAGAAGAGACGGGACGGCAGGAGTTCATAATGACATGGTGCACTGAAAAACAGAATCTGTAAAATTTAACGTAAATAATCATAATTTAAAAAAAAAAAAATCAAATATGGCAGCAACATTTAGGCTTAATAGATTTAACTTAAAACTAGATTTTAAAAAAAAAATTAGACAAACTTTGATTTTTAAGTGTGAAGAACTTTGAAGTTTTTTGAAGTAGTTTGAAGTTTAAAGTTGTTTTAATGCTTAAAATTTGAAGGTTTTGAAGGCAATACAGTCTATCAGATAGATAGATGGTTGCCAGGGTGTTTTAGCATGCTGTTAACCATTAACCATTGGCACCATTAACACATTGCAAGAATATTTTAACATGTTGTTAGCATGCTTTATCACATTGCCAACATATTTTTAACATGATTTAGCAATTTGCTTGCAATGTTTTAACATAATTTAACAAGCTGTTAGCATGAATTAACACATTGCTAGCATGTTTTACCATGCGTTAATGTTCTCTGTCATCTCTCATCTGTGTTTTCTTTGATCATTCGCACCTCCAGCGATAAACTGACACACCAAATCAGATTGAACCATCTACAGAAGAAAAGACGGGATGGCATGAGTTCATAATGACATGCTGCACTGAAAAACAGAATCTGTGAAATTTAAGGTAAATAATCATAAATAATAATAAAAAAAATCAACAAAATCAAATATTGCAGAAACATTTAAGGCTTAATAGATTTAACTTTTCAGTTTGAAGTAGTTTGAAGTTTAAAGTTGTTGGTGATAGATAGATAGATAGATAGATAGATAGATAGATAGATAGATAGATAGATAGATAGATAGATAGATAGATAGATAGATAGATAGATAGATAGATGGATGGATGGATGGATGGATGGATGGATGGATGGATAGATAGATAGACAGAGACAGATTGATTGATTGATTGATTGATTGATTGATTGATTGATCAGACACTACACTCTAAAAAATGCTGGGTTAAAAACTACCCAAGTTGGGTTGAAAATGGACAAACCCAGCAATTGGGTTGTTTTAACCCAGTGGTTGGGTTAAATGTTTGCCCAGCGTGCTGGGTAGTTTTATTTAACTCAACTGTTGTATAAAACTTACTGTATTGCTCGCTTAAAATGAACCCAACATATGCTGGAAATTAATATTTATTAATATGTTTAATAAATGAGCATTTATTAATAAGATAATGAATAATAAACAATAAACATTTATTAAATTGCTTATTAATAAATGTACAACTTTTGATTATTATTGTTGCCTCTAGTAATTATGTGTCTGATTTTTAATTTCTCACCTATTTTGGATTCATTTTAATCCAGTCATTTTTAATCAGTAGTTGGGTTAAATAAAACTACCCAGCAGGTTGGACAAACATTTAACCCAACCACTGGGTTAAAACCACCCAATTGCTGGGTTTGTCCATTTTCAACCCAACTTGGGTTGTTTTTAACCAAACATTTTTTAGAGTGTACAATTAACACATCACTACCATGTTAGACCATTTGGTAACATGTTTTAACATGTTGTTAGCATGAATTAGCACATTGCTAGCATGTTCCTAACATGATTTACCACATTGCTACCATGCTTTAGCATTTTGCTAGCATGAATTGACACATTGCTAAACTACCTATTTTACCATGTTGCTGGTATTAATTATTAAGCTTTTTGCTAGTATGATTTAACGCATTGCTAGCATGTTTTAGCATGTTGCTAGCTTTCTCAAGCCAACATACTAAATTGCTATTTAAACTTATTACTTCCCTAATGCACATAACTGATTAGAAAAAAAACTAAGAAGAAACTGTTTTCAATGAAAAAAATTCGTTGTTGTTTGCTATTGTTGGATCTCATGTGACAGGTTGCCCTGTGAAAAGTGAAACTTGAGAACTTTAGCAAGCTGATTCGGCCATGATTGGGACCTTATGTAAAGCAACACTGTCTCTTTAAATCTGAATCAGTGACTCATTTGAGCAGCACAATAATGGGCTTCTCCTGTGATGCTTTACTGAGCGGGTCAGGGAAAAAAGAGGAGGAGAAGAGAAGATTCTCTCATCTCTGTTTTTGAGACACATGGTGACAGTGCCGTCTCTGATGATTAATGGATGACTGCGTGTCAAGGTGAATCTGAGTCTCGTTCAATGAATTTCCAACACACTCTCAGATGAAGATGGTGGTATCTATCGACCAGCACAAATCCCTCTTTCAAATGCAGCTCAACAGGAGTCTGTGACCCAGCAGAAGAAAGTGCAGTGGCTTTTCAACACACACTTGTGCATGTATTCCTTATATTAGCAGATTTCAGTGGGTTTCAGCAGACTTACAGGAATCTGTGCGTCCCTTGAACAAGACTTTCAGACTGAGCCAAATGTCTTGTGTTTCTGTAGTCCATCAGATGTTGCCGCTGATGGGGAGGGACGCTGTGTGACATCATGGGAAAAATCAAGATGTTCTTTCTGATTCATACATCCTTCATGAGTCATATGATTACAACAAACACATTCAGGTATTACATTATCTTTCAACCCATAATGCACTGCACACAAGACACTAGATACACAGAAACTTAGTGTGCTGAAACTAAGGGTTCAATACAAGTAAAGATCAATGACTTTTCTATTTAATTATAAAATACAGACTGTTTTGAGAGTGTTTTGAAAGAGTTTTTACTAAAACAACATTGTGTTCACATGAGACTACACTGTGAAACCCAATAAGTTCAGAATACTCAAAACATTTGAGAAAACTTATTACCTCAAAACATTTAAGTAAACTAAAGTTGGTAGAACTTATTTTTTTTGTGACAAGTGGGGCAGGGCTGAGAGCCATGGAAGCGGATCAAGGCCAGTGTGGTGCACAGGTGTCTCTCACGTCACCAGCATCCCTTTCCAAACTCATCATAATGTTAATTACAGTTAATTTACATAAACATCACATTCAGATCTTGGTTAAATGTTACATAGCAAATAACACATGCTATTATAACTATCAGAGAGACATTATCAGAGAGTCATTACATACTTGCATATATGTAATCAAACAACATATGTGGTCTTAAATGTTTTGCAGCTCATCCTCAACCTAACCACAGGCTCTACTCTTCACCACAGTGGTAACCCTACAAAACTAACATAACAGAACCCCCCTGAATTCTAACATAACACAACATTAAACATTAACTTATATCTCCTGCAAAAACACACAAAATAACACTTAATTTCAACAGTTATTTATATGGTCTGACGCAAAGCATGCTGGGAATTAGAAATCTGCTGCAGCTCAACTCAATCATATTAAGTTCAGCTTACTACAATAAAATTTTTATTTCATGCAACTTTTTTTCTATCAAGTACAATGAACGTTCATTATTATTTGAGTGAAACAAACTCATTTAATTTAATTAATTTCACTGTTCGGTTTTACAGTGTAGAGTGATAAAATCGCTCACTAACCTTGTTTATGTAAAGTCACATACAATTTTTCCAGGATTTTTCCACATGCAAGAATAGCAGTAAATATCTAAAGAGAAGTTCATCCACCTAGAAAAGCAGTCCCACATGAAAAAGGCAACAAATCAACATGTTTTCAGATAATAATTCACTTTAACTTAAACATGAACTGAAGATTTTTGCTGTAAACCAAACAGAATGCCTTGTCATTCAGACTTCTATTGTAATTCTGTTTTTACGTACTGACATACAAGATTCCTATTAAGTTAGCTAAATGCACATATGAATATACAGATAACTGCACATACGAATATTCAGATAACTGCACATACGAATATTCAGATAAATGCACATACGAATATTCAGATAAATGCACATACGCATATACCAATAAATGCACATACGAATATTCAGATAAATGCAAATACGAATATTCAGATAAATGCACATATGAATATTCAGATAAATACGAATATTCAGATAAATGCACATATGAATATTCAGATAAATACGAATATTCAGATAAATGCACATATGAATATTTAGATGAATGCAAATATTCAGATAAATACGAATATTCAGATAAATGCAAATACGAATATTCAGATAAATGCACATATGAATATTCAGATAAATACAAATATTCAGATAAATGCAAATACGAATATTCAGATAAATGCACATACGAATATACAGATAAATGCACATACGAATATTCAGATAAATGCGAAAATTCAGATAAATGCACATACGGATATTCAGATAAATACGAATATTCAGATAAATGCACATATGAATATTCAGATAAATACAAATATTCAGATAAATGCACATACGGATATTCACATTAATACGAATATTCAGATAAATGCGAAAATTCAGATAAATGCACATACGGATATTCAGATAAATACGAATATTCAGATAAATGCACATACGAATATTCAGATAAATGCACATATGAATATTCAGATAAATACAAATATTCAGATAAATGCAAATACAAATATTCAGATAAATACACATACGAATATTCAGATAAATATGAATATTCAGATAAATGCACATACAAATATTCAGATAAATACGAATATTCAGATAAATGCACATATGAATATTCAGATAAATACACATATGAATATTCAGATAAATACGAATATTCAGATAAATGCACATATGAATATTCAGATAAATACACATATGAATATTCAGATAAATACACATATGAATATTCAGATAAATGCACATACAAATATACAGATAAATGCACATACGAATATTCAGATAAATACAAATATTCAGATAAATGCACATACAAATATTCAGATAAATGCACATATGAATATTCAGATAAATACAAATATTCAGATAAATGCACATACGAATATTCAGATAAATGCACATACAAATATTCAGATAAATGCACATACAAATATTCAGATAAATGCACATACAAATATTCAGATAAATACGAATATTCATGTAAATGCACATATGAATATTCAGATAAATGCACATACAAATATTCAGATAAATACGAATATTCAGATAAATGCACATACGAATATTCAGATAAATGCACATACGAAAGCCTACATAAAGAACAGGAGCACATGTGAGTATGAACAGCATACCGATCTGAATATCTTAAAGTCATAGCCTTTTTCTGTAAGAACAAGATTTCTTGCTGAATAAATAGAGTACATGTGTTGATTTGTATGCAGCAGCAGTTTCAGTGGTACCGGCTGTTGTGGTGACTGTATGAAGAACTAACATTGTCGAGGCATTTGTTTAAAATATGAATGATTTTGTGAGCAAGACTATTTGCCTGCTGCCACCCTGGAGAAAAAGCATAAAGATGACGGGAAAAGAGTCATGGCGCCTGCGACCACACTGTGACCAAAGAGAGCGAGATAAAGCCGGAATAAAAGAGAGTAATCAAGCATATTCATACTGCTGTGAGCAAACTGAGAAGTTAATGAAGAGACGCATTACAGACTGTTTTCAGAAAGTATTGGTTTTTACGATAAGAAGAACTTAAAGTGGCCCTATAATGCTATTTTAAAGGTTCTTAATTTTGTTTTGGAGGTCTCCTATAACAGGTTTAAATGCATCAAAGGTCAAAAAATGTGTTCATTTTCTCATAATATTTATTGCACATCACATTTTTTTCAGTGATTCTCAAACGACTCATCCGATGCTTCAGCCTCTCTGAAGCCACCTTTCCACTATCTCCGACAAATGACAAGCTACAAACTGATGGAGAGTAGTACGGGAGATCTGAAGGAGTGAGATGCGACAATCGCATACGAATGTTGGATAATATTTATCAGGCTCTAATATTTACCAGGCTGCACTATCAATCCAATAGCCTAGTGGGCAGCACATTGATATATAGCACCATTTTTCTTTGGGTGACCCAAGTTTAAGTCCTGGCTTGTGGACTTTTTCTTATCAATGATTAAAACATTTCATATTTTTTTGGAAACCATATATTTTATCAGGATTCTTTGCTTAGAATTTTTAAAAACAGCATTTATTAGAAATTTGTAACATTATATATGTCTTTACTGTCACTTTTGATCAATTTTAGCTCGCTTTGTTTTAATAATAATACAGTTCTCAGTTTATTCAAGCATGATTTTTGTCTCTGTTTGTCAGTAGTATCATACATTAAGGGCTGTATAATTAATGTGAATAGCAGATCAGATCATTTGATGAGAAATAATTGAGTTCATATTGAGAATTCATATTTAATTTTTCACAATCTAACCAGGCCTATGACCTTCAAACTTCAATCATCTCTTTAAACTGTCCATGTGCTCAAACTGCAGTACTTAAGACCCAAATAACCTTCAGACTTCAAGGCCTTTTCTGCTTTCACACAAGCCTTTGTCAAAGTTTGTCTTGATGAACTTTCCTTCTCTCTGCTCTTTAGGCTTCATTATCTATTCTATATGTTGTCTGAAAGGTCTCGGCCTCTCTCAATTTTCAAAAGAATATTTAATCATATCTGCCTAAAACTTTCCATATCTGCATCATTTGCATTGCGACTGGAGCCGTTGAGTCCCCTGTGTGCCTAAAAACAGATGTGAGATAGAAGAGTCACAGGATTCAGATGATAACAATGTGAAAGAGAGATGATTATGCTATTATAAAGACAAAAAATACTGAAAAATATACAAGTAGCTGTGAAAATGTCAAAGCTTAGTAACTTAACTTGCTCAGCAAATTTTCAAACTGTTACTTTTTGAAGTAAATTGATATTTTCATTAATCAAGGACGCATCAAAATTATCATTTATAATGTTACAAAATATTCTAAGCCGCACAACTGTTTTCAACAATGATAATAATCAGACATGTTTCTTGAGTGGCAAATTATCATATTAGAATGATTTCTGAAGGACCATGTGACACTGAAGACTGGAGTAATGATGCTGATAGATAGATAGATAGATAGATAGATAGATAGATAGATAGATAGATAGATAGATAGATAGATAGATAGATAGATAGATAGATAGATAGATAGATAGATAGATATTGAAGACTTGTCGTGCTGCTGGAGGGGAAGCACATATTTTGATTCAGGAGCGGTAATGATCATGACACTAACATGATTTATATATGCCATCATGCAAACAAACTGGCGTTTTTATGTTGCCGTGTGACCTAGGTTACTTAAGCCGATTGGTTGCAGCTTGCATGCTTTATTTAGCCGACAGCCGAGTCCTTTCTCTCTGTTTTTCACTCACCCAAAAGCCTCATGGGATATCAGGCTAGTGGCATGTCAAACCTTAAGGTTTATTGCATGTAATTTGACATTAATAAAAATGACGCACAACTTCAATCGCTAAAGTGCTATGAACTCCTCTGGAGAGCATTAAACTCATGCTGCTTCAGTGTTTCATGAGGGAAAAGACTGTAAAACATTTGCAAACGAGTTACATCACATACATGCAGAAGCAGTTTGTCATGTCGCATCCACAGCATCTGGAGTGTAGCCTGCTCTGCTTCTGTTTGCGCTTGATCAGAGGCTGTTATTTGTCAGGAGTTAGTGCACTTGTTTTACCAAGGTGAGAATGGTTAATCAGCAAGAATATGGTGTCATTATTCAGCTCAATTCAGTTCAGTCTCTTTGACAGCACTGTAGTGAACGGTCAGGCGCTGTGAATCCCACCATCTGCTGAAGTGAGAGATCAGATGGTTAGGGCTCAACACAGATGCTGAAGACTGACGCCGGTCCAGAGACTCGCTGTCAAGCTGAAGAACCAAAGCCTGAGATGGTGAGGAGACGATCATGTGACGAAACCACTGTGACTTTGTGTCAGCAGGAGCTTCTGGAGCAGCACAACATGACATATCCAACCTTTAAACAGACAGACAGACACAAATAAGTGAGAAGAAAAACAGATTGCATCGTAAAAGAGAAGAAAGAGGCAGAAACTGAATAAAATGAGCCTGAGCTTCAACCTATTCGGACAAAGAATGATCAGAGTAAGATACAACAACCAATGAATAATACAATATAATATAATACAGCAACCAGTAAAATTAATTTTACCACCAGAAGTGCAAAGAATAAGATGCAGACTATGATTTGGTTAATTTGCATAAAAAGAGGTGTTTATGCTGAAAATAATTATAATGACTTGTTAGAGTGCTATACCAGCACAGATCTATCTATCTATCATATTTTTTATGTAATGAAAATATATTTTTAAAAAAACTTTGCTATATATACAGTGTTAATAACTGTGGAAATGCATCATCACAGTCTGTGGAAAGGGTCCATGTGATTGGGTTTTTTCATTTTAGTGTGCAATATTGGTGATGAAGAGCAAAAGAAGAAAAAGAGACAACCCTCAAGGCAGCGAGAATAAAGCAGCAAGACTGAAGGGAGAGAAAGAAGTGTGTGAAGGGGACGGGGGAAAGAGAGAGCTGACACTGATATGATTTCTTGCCTCGGCAGAAGCGGATTTCAGGCCTGGAGTGGCCCATCTGCGGCCTTACATAAAGTGTTTTTCTCAAGTGGGGTTACAAATGTGAAAAAAATTTATAATCTGTCTCACTTAGTCCAGAGAGAGAGAGCTTTAGATGGAGGGTGATGTGAACCGTGAAACAGC
Organism: Chanodichthys erythropterus; assembly: GCF_024489055.1. Lineage (NCBI taxonomy): Eukaryota > Metazoa > Chordata > Actinopteri > Cypriniformes > Xenocyprididae > Chanodichthys > Chanodichthys erythropterus. The sequence goes on from NC_090225.1 coordinate 3,988,874, forward strand.
CAGAGATGCTCTGACAGACAACACAGAGAAAAAAACGAGTGACAACAACCTCCACACCTCAATCATCACATAGTCTATCTATCTATCTATCTATCTATCTATCTATCTATCTATCTATCTATCTATCTATCTATCTATCTATCTATCTATCTATCTATCTATCTATCTATCTATCTATCTATCTATCTATCTATCTATCTGTCTGTTTGTTGTTTTATGATGCGTGGATGGGTGGACGGATGAATAATGGGTGGAAGCTTGGATGGGTGTATGAATGGGTGAATGGATGGATGGATGGGTCAATGGATGAGTGGATGGATGAATGAATGGATGGGTGGGTGTATGAATGGATAGATGGATGAATAATGGGTGGAAGAGTGGATGAGGGAATGAGTAGATGGATGGATGGATGGATGGATGGATGGATGGATGGATGGATGGATGGATGGATGGATAATAGGATGGGTGGATGAGTGGATGGATGGATTGATGGATGGATGGATGGATGGATGGGTATATTAATTGATGGATGGATGAATAATGGGTGGAAGTGTGGATAGGTGTATGAATGGGTGAATGAGTGGATGGGTGGATGGATGGATGGATGGATGGATGGGTTAATGGATGAGTGGATGAATGAATGGATGAGTGGATGGGTGGGTGTATGAATGGATAGATGGATGAATAATGGGTGGAAGAGTGAATGAGTGAATGAGTGGGTGGATGGATGGATGGATGGATGGATGGATGGATAATAGGATGGGTGGATGAGTGGATGGATGGATGGATGGATGGATGGGTATATGAATTAATGGATGGATGAATAATGGGTGGAAGTGTGGATAGGTGTATGAATGGGTGAATGAGTGGATGGATGGATGGATGGATGGATGGGTTAATGGATGAGTGGATGAATGAATGGATGAGTGGATGGGTGGGTGTATGAATGGATAGATGGATGAATAATGGGTGGAAGAGTGGATGAGTGAATGAGTGGGTGGATGGATGGATGGATGGATGGATGGATGGATGGATAATAGGATGGGTGGATGAGTGGATGGATGGATGGATGGATGGATGGATGGGTATATGAATTAATGGATGGATGAATAATGGGTGGAAGTGTGGATAGGTGTATGAATGGGTGAATGAGTGGATGGATGGATGGATGGATGGATGGATGGATGGGTTAATGGATGAGTGGATGAATGAATGGATGAGTGGATGGGTGGGTGTATGAATGGATAGATGGATGAATAGTGGGTGGAAGAGTGGATGAGTGAATGAGTGGGTGGATGGATGGATGGATGGATAATAGGATGGGTGGATGAGTGGATGGATGGATGGATGGATGGGTATATGAATTGATGGATGGATGAATAATGGGTGGAAGTGTGGATGGGTGTATGAATGGGGGAATGAGTGGATGGATGGATGGATGGATGGATGGGTCAATGGATGAGTGGATGGATGAATGAATTGGTGGTTGTATGAATGGATAGATGGATGAATAATGGGTGGAAGAGTGGATGAGTGAATGAATGGATGGATGGATGGATGGATGGATGGGTGGGTGGGTGTATGAATTGATGGATGGATGAATAATGGGTGAAAGTGTGGATGGGTGTATGAATGGGTGAATGAGTGGATGGATGAATGGATGAGTGGATGGGTGGGTGTATGAATGGATAGATGCATGAATAATGGGTGGAAGAGTGGATGAGTGAATGAGTGGATGGATGGATAATAGGATGGGTGGATGAGTGGATGGATGGATGGGTATATGAATTGATGGATGGATGAATAATGGGTGGAAGTGTGGATGGGTGCATGAATGGAGGAATGAGTGGATGGGTGGATGAGTGGATGGATGGATGGATGGGTATATGAATTGATGGATGGATGAATAATGGGTGGAAGTGTGGATGGGTGCATGAATGGAGGAATGAGTGGATGGATGGATGGATGGATGGATGGATGAGTGGATGGGTGAATGAATGGGTGGGTGTATGAATAAATAGATGGATGAATAATGGGTGGAAGAGTGGATGAGTGAATGAGTGGATGGATGGATGGATGGATGGATGGATGGATGAATAATGGGTGAAAGTGTGGATGGGTGTATGAATGGGTGAATGAGTGAATGGATGGATGGATTGGTCAATGGATGAGTGAATGGATGAGTGGATGGGTGGGTGTATGAATGGATAGATGGATGAATAATGGGTGGAAGAGTGGATGAGTGAATGAGTGGATGGATGGATGGGTGGATGGATAATAGGATGGGTGGATGAGTGGATGGATGGATGGATGGATGGGTATATGAATTGATGGATGGATGAATAATGGGTGGAAGTGTGGATGGGTGTATGAATGGGTGAATGAGTGAATGGATAGATGGATGGATGGATGGATGGGTATATGAATTGATGGATGGATGAACAAATGGGTGAAAGTGTGGATGGGTGTATGAATGGGTGAATGAGTGGATGGATGGATGGATGGGTCAATGGATGAGTGGATGGATGGATGGATGGAAAAGCAGTGGGCAAAAATTCCCACACTGCCCATATTTAAAATTATTTGTGCATTTAAATGTGGGATGTAGGGGTTTGTTAGCATAAGCAATAATAATGATAATCTTGTAGCTTGTGCAACATCAAAGGAAAATAAAGAAGAACGTCGTAAGTGAGGCCCATAAATTAGCTTTGGTAATGTGACCGTTAGGTGAACTTTTATTTGATACCGTCAGGAGGGCGCGAGGTTTCGCCTCCCTAATTAGTCAGAAAGATGAAGCAGCAGCGGGCAGCTGACACTCGGCTCTGGATAATTGCTGTCTTTGCTCCCAGATAACTCGGGGTCCAATTCAACAGATGGAAAATCAACAGAAATCATGTAAAACAGCGTGACGGGGCTGAGAGAGACAGAGAGAAGAGGACAAGAGAGCAAGCTAAAAAAAATCAAGTTTAAAGAAAAAGGTAATTTGAGAAATGTGTGTTAACTATATATTTTAAATGGTCTAAAGAAGTGTTATTTCTTTACTTAATTAGGATTATAACCTAGATTTAATTTGACAATTTACATATGAATTAAATTCAGAAGAAGCATTCATTTACTTCATATTTGTAATACAAATTTATATTTGTTTTGAGAAAAAACAAATGGTGGTCAGGTGGGCATGTAGTCACATGCTTCTATCTTGACTGGCACTGTAGCCAAACCAGGTGCGCAAAATTTATATTTATTTATTTGACATTTAGGGCTGCGTTTCCCAAAAGCATTATAAGCCAAAGTTGATCGTAGAACAAATGCCACCAATGGCCTCTACAATCAACTTAGGTTTACAATGCTTTTGAGAAGTGCAGCCCTGGTGCATGTATTTATAAATCTGGACCTTTCAATATATTGCATTTGCATTGTGATGTACTGTATTGCAGTTGGCCATGCAGCAACTATTTTAGATATTTCACATTTAATTTTTTTCCATTTTTATTGATTCTTAAAATGAATTGCCCTTTTAGTGACAAAACATAAACTTTCTAAAGGTTATGAAAAGGAAAGGAAACAACCTTAATGTCTTTCCTAATCAGTAAGAAATGTTGGCCTGATTCACACATGATTGCCCAAGGATGTCATTAATTCAGATGAAGTTAACAGAAGTTTAGGTTGTAGTGAATCATGCTTCCTCTGCAATCATCTGTGTATTGCCATTTCCCTTAAGATCTTTGTTAGCATATACTGCATGTGAAAGCAGACCACATTTGCGCTCTTGCATTTTAATGGTAGTAAACAGGCATTTCCTGCCCCACAAGAGACTGACTGGAAGAGCAACGAAATCATTAAGGGATGTAAGAAAGTGTGGATTTCGGAAGGAGGTATGTGGACTGGAGGTCATTTTTGCTTGTAAAAAAAAGTAACTACCACAATAATAGGAAGTTGTGGCAGCTGCTACACTGCACAAATATATATATATATATATATATATATATATATATATATATATATATATATATATATATATATATATATATATATATATATATATAAATTAAATTTAAAAAATCATATTCTTAATCAGTAGTTTTGTCTTGTTTTCCAACACAATTATCTAAACATCCTTAAAACAAGATGTTTTCACTTGAGAAGCAAAATGACAGAAAATTTGTCTTGATTTCAGAAAAAATCTAACAGAATTCTGTGATGTTTTTACTTAAAACAAGAACATTTTCCCAAATTTCCCAATCCAACCAAACAAGCTGACATTTTGACAAGATTACGAGATGTGTGTTGGTACAGTTTCGCTGTATAAGGGCAATTTATCTTATGAAAACACACTTCTTGTGCTTTTGTGGTCAGTGGATGTCTATGGATTCGAGCAGAAGAGATGTTTGGTCACACTTTAACTGCTTTTATTCAGGTCAAAAGAAGCTGTGAGGAAAGGGAAGCAGATTACTGAAGTCAGCCCTCCGACAGCTTTAGGAAGGTGTCGGGTCAGTGGCCGGTCATGAATGAATAACACATCTGCAATAATGCACTTTTCAAGATCCGCAGTGCAGAGAGATGGGAAAGAGAAGAGAATGCATGTGTGCAACTGACTCAAATAGCCATGTCTCTGGCTAATCAGTCATGAACTGCTCATCAAACTGAACAACTGACTCACATTCCGGCAGCGTCCATCTTGTCAATGTGTGTCTGTATCACTGATGAATACAAGCTGAATGAAGCTGCACTGCAGCCTATCACTGCTCTATAATTACAGGATATTGAAGAATCAAGACAAACGCTATAAAATTACACTATCGTAATGTGATTAATACACTGCAAAAAAAAAAAAAAAAAAATTTCTTCCTCAGTATTTTTGTCCTGTTTTCAAGTAAAAATACCTAAATCAAGATACATTTACTGGAGAAGCAAAATGACAGAAGATACTAAGTGTTGTTTAATAAAAAAAATGTATTAAAATTAAGTGAGTTCATGCTTAAAGCAAGAACAAACATCTGCCATAGGGTCAGAAAATTGATATATTTTTTTCTTGTTTTAAGCATAAGCTACTTTCATTTTGATTAACACTTCAGGCATTTTGCTTCTCTGGTAAATGTATCTTCATTTAAGAATGTTTAGATATTTGTGCTGGAAAACATGACAGAAACACTGAGGAAGTATGCCTTCAGTTACTATGTGGAGATAATTTATGTATGTATGAATTCATTTATTTATTTCAACCATTGACAAACTGAATTGGATTACACCTACTGTACACTTAAAGGGATAGTTCAGCCAAAAATGAAAATTTGATGTTTATCAGCTTACCCCCAGTGCATCCAAGATGTAGGTGAGGTGACATTTTTTCTTCAGTCGATCACAAATTATGATTTTTTACTGCAACCGCTGCTCTCTGTCATTCAAATCATTGTAGTAGATGGGAACTTCATCTATAAGAGTGAATAAACCTTGCTTAGACAAATCAAAATGAAACCCTGCGGCTCGTGATGACACATTAATGTCCTAAGACACGAAACGATCGGTTTGTGAGAGAAACCGAACAGTATTTATATAATTTTTTACCTCTAATACACCACTATGTCCAACTTCGTTCAGCTTCCTGCTATTGAGGTCAAAAAACGCGTTCTGAAGACGGAAGTGATGTCTCGCCCATATACTTCAATGAGCGCGAGACATCACTTCCGTTGTCAGAGCGCGATCAGACCTCACTCACCGGAAGCTGAACGGAGTTGGACATAGTGGTGTATTAGAGGTAAAAAAATGATATAAATACTGTTCGGTTTCTCGCACAAACCGATCGTTTCGTGTCTTGGGACATCAATGTGTCGTCACGAGCCGCAGGGTTTCATTTGGATTTGTCTAAGCAAGGTTTATTCACTCTTATAGATGAAGTTCCCATCTACTGCAATGATTTGAATGTCACCTACATCTTGGATGCACTGGGGGTAAGCAGATAAATATCAAATTTTCATTTTTGGGTGAACTATCCCTTTAATGACTGTTTTAGGGCTGTTAAGAATTTTTTCTGTTATGAATGAATAATTTAAAGCATTTCTGTAAGCTGCTATTTGTTGTATTACCTGTAATATGTGACCTCTGGCCAATAAGGTTATTTTTGTCAAGTCACTTTTTATTTGTACTGTATATACAGTACAGCAAATCAGCATATTAGAATGATTTCTGAAGGATCATGTGACACTGAAGACTGGAGTAATGATGCTGAAAATTCAGCTTTGCATCACAGGAATAAATTACTTTGTCAAATATATTTAAATAGTACACAGTTATTTTAAATTGTAATAATATTTCACAATATTACTGTTTTTTACTGTATTTTTAATTAAATAAATGTAGCCTTGGTGAACAGACGAAACTTCTTTTAAAAACATTAAAAATCTTAGTGGTTCCAAGCTTTTGGACTGTACTGTAGTTTCAAAACAGCTTTACAGAAAATCATGATGTTATGTTTGTAATATCAGAATGCGTAATTGTTCACATTCAGCAGATTGGAGCTGGGCAAATTTAGCAGCAATTGAATGATTGATTGCTGGATACAAATGGTAGAAATGCCATTGACTTTTGCATGCGTAATATGATTTTGCATATATGTGTGAAGAGCTGAGTTTATTTGTTAATTCATCTAACCGCACAGACTGAGATGATTTGCAGCTTGTAAGGGCTTTGAGCGCAGGAACACAGAAAACCATGTTTAGATCAGAGAGGAAGCATGTTCAGAGCGCACAGGCATGACTTTGAGTTACAGAGTGAGACGTCAATCCATGACACTCCAGGAGACAGACTCGCATTGACTGAGACTTGATCTGCTTTATGTCAAACCTGATCTAATTCAGCTGCTTGTCCATGCAAATCTTCCTAAAACACACTCCAGATTAAAATATATCTGCAAAATAAGTAAGGAAACCTAATCCTTTCTGTCTGTCAAATGCCATGCATTAAGATGACAGTCTGTCCTGACATCTTCGAATGGTCAGAGTTCATCCAAGTCCTCCAAGATAATGATTTTGCTGTAAAGTAGTATGTGCAGCAGAAACGTTTTTATTTTTATTTTCTACAAACAGTCAGAAAATAGTCTACATTTGTACACAAGCATGCATGAAAGCTCCAACTTATCATTTTACATAACTCAGGATTTAGTGAGTTTAAGTATTGATTCCAAAGTACTTTACTATTTATTTATCCTTATAATACAGATGTTCCCATAATGCACCAGGATATGAATAATTTATAAGGCTGCATTTTTATCACAGTGTGCCATTATTTTCACTGTTACGTTTGTCGATGTTGTCGTCAAGTTTGGTAACTATAGTTTTGCAATGGCTGGAGTTGATTTGAAAACGATTCGTTTGTGTGCAAAAATTAGCCATCAGTTATCATGTTTTGTGTACCAGCATCACAGAATTATCATAAATACGGGTTTCCTGGTTAGAAATTGCACATGAAAGCCCTCCCATTTTGAAACTTGAATGCGATGAGCTCGTAATCACAACTTCAGAAGTGGGAATTATTCAATTTCCGATAACACGTGAAGGCAGCATTTTTATGTCACAAAAAGTAGGATTTTATACATTAATGTTTCATCAAAAATTGTATGCAAAAACTTGTAAAAGAAATCTCATTGATCAATTAAATGCACATGACACAATGCATCATATTTAATAAAAAGCCACAGCATCATCATGTCATCACATGAAAAAAAAAAAATCCTGAATACATTTACAGAAGGACAGATATCAAAATGATGCTATTTAAAGTTCTGATACTATTTTATGCTAATTAACATGAATCTGCTTGCAACCCACAGATAATTAAGCCTTTTTCAAGATTTACGCTTTTCAGTTAATATTACAATTCCATCGAGTGGAATTGAATAATCCTTATGTAAAAATATGTAAGGATTATTCAGTTATTCAATTAAAATATGTAAGGATTCAGTTTGATGGAATTTTATTAACTATTAATTGAAATGTGTAAATCTTACCAAAAAAAAAAAGGTTTACATAGGATATTAAGAATGGCAGGAATTGATTTTATCAATCCGTATATTCAAATTATTCAAACCGAAATTTATTCAGACACCTTGACACCTTGAACATTTCATTAATTTATTCACACTACTTTAAAAAATGGTAATAAAATATGACAAGTTCTCAGGGTTAAACTATGTCAGAAAAAAATAATCTTAATTATCAGATAACACTGAGGCAAAACATAGTCAGGTCAAAGTGTCCAAATCATTTTTGGTTCCAAATTGTTTATCAATTTTACTGGTAGTCCACTGTGTGAAGAATTTTTGGTTATAATATGTCACAGTTAACTTTATTTTGCTATCCTCACTTACATAAATGAACTATAGTGTCCTGTACCCACTAGTAAAAAATATACCAAAAATATAAAAAATGTCTGAATAATTTTTGGTTTGCCTGTAGATTATCTATTTATGCAAGGTGCTTGGGAAGACATACATGACAAACATCTATTTCTCATTATAATAACATGCATGGATTAATTATTCACAAGAAGGAGAGGTTGACTTGAAGAGCAGTGTGCAAGTCTGAGCTAATAAAGAGTAGGTTATTTATGTATTCATAAGCAGCAGTGAAAAGTTATTATAAGTTCTCTTGTTATGTTATATCAAATTGCCAATTATAAAATGCAGTCTCTTTGAGTGAGTGAAGATGTATCAGTATGCAGATGGACCCTGTCAAAAACAAATACATCACTAACACTTCAGCAAACATCTGTCCACTTCACTTGCTTGTAATAAAGGGTGTTAACTGTTAATTGTATCTGAGCCTTTCATTCTCAAAGCAGTTTGACTCATAGTCCAGTGAAGCCAAAGGCAAGAAACATCTCACATCTGACAGAAAGCTGATCTACTGAAGATGTGCTATATATGAGGTTTTCACTCTGATGATTTTGAAAAGTTTGCCCAACTTTATAGAGATTTTGCAGTTATTACCAATAAAACACTCTTACAAATGAATTCATTTCCCAACAGATAACAATGACCATCCACTTCATAAGCAGCTTTGATTCTAGATGCATTTAACTCATCAAATGTATCCTCTTGCAATTAATTATTATTGTTGGAGTGGGCCAAAATCAGCATTAGCTAGAGCAAAGCTACAACATAGATTCAATGCAAAAAAAGATGCAATACTAGAACTAATGTGAATGATGTGAAAGACCTTCAATTTAAAACTACTAATATTAGTTATTTATTATTGATTATAAGCAGTATAAAATAAAATACCATACAGTGTACTGTATCTGTACTGTATGTACTGTAAAATCGAGCTATTTTTCCTTCATATTCCGACTATATCATACTATATGAGCCATAAAACCTGATCAACAAAAAACACACATACAAACATTTTAAGATTTGTTTTTAAATTTTGTTTGAAGGTTCAATAAATGGTTCTAATTGGACTGTTATTTCATATGTCAGGTTTTACAGGGTTAAAGCACAACACAGAGGTAAAAGTTTAAATGTAAAGAATGTAATTGTTCATTATTTTCTGTGCATTGGCTTAATTCCATTTATTGTGATTTATCCTTATATTTGAGTGGGAATGGGGAACATCATGTTGCAGAAATGTACTTCCCTCTGTGTCTCTAGCTCTGACTATTCTATTCTATTCTATTCTATTCTATTCTATTCTATTCTATTCTATTCTATTCTATTCTATTCTATTCTATTCTATTCTGTATTTCTTGAACCCCTAAAATGCCTAGTAAACCTGATGCAATAAAAAATAGAAGCAGTTGCATTGGGTTACACTCCATTCCATTCCATATTTCACTCAATTACACTCCACTCCATTCTTTTCCATTTCATTCCACTCCATTCCAATCCATTCTACTCTACTCTAATCCATTCCATTCCATTCTACTCTACTCCATTCTACTCTACTCTACTCCATTCCATTCTACTCTACATTCTACTCTACTCTATTCTATTCTATTCTATTCTATTCTATTCTATTCTATTCTATTCTATTCTATTCTATTCTGTATTTCTTGAACCCCTAAAATGTCTAGTAAACCTGATGCAATAAAAAATAGAAGCAGTTGCATTGGGTGACACTCCATTCCATTCCATATTTCACTCCATTACACTCCACTCCATTCTTTGCAATTTCATTCCACTCTACTCCATTCTACTCTACTCTAATCCATTCCATTCCATTCTACTCTACTCCATTCTACTCTACTTTACTCCATTCCATTCCACTCTACATTCTATTCTATTCTATTCTATTCTATTCTATTCTATTCTATTCTGTATTTCTTGAACCCCTAAAATGTCTAGTAAACCTGATGCAATAAAAAATAGAAGCAGTTGCATTGGGTGACACTCCATTCCATTCCATATTTCACTCCATTACACTCCACTCCATTCTTTTCCATTTCATTCCACTCTACTCCATTCTACTCTACTCTAATCCATTCCATTCCATTCTACTCTACTCCATTCTACTCTACTTTACTCCATTCCATTCCACTCTACATTCTATTCTATTCTATTCTATTCTATTCTATTCTATTCTATTCTATTCTATTCTATTCTATTCTGTATTTCTTACTTGACCTCTGAACCCCTAAAATATCCAGTAAACCTGACGCAGTAACAAACAGAAGCACTGAATCTGTCCACTCTGTGTTTGACGTGTCTGCAGTCGTGCTGAGTGTGTGTGTGTGAAGTGCAGTCGTCCTGCTGGGTCTCTTCTCTTCTTGATTTCACAGCTGGTGAGCGGAAGCCTGTCAAAGACAGAATTGCCGTATTAACAAAACACGCTTCATGCTGCGACTTCATCCCCAAAGAGCCCATTAGATGTGGAATTGCAAACCAATATATGAATCAACAGGGAACAAAAGCACTCAGCGTAACTGACCAAATTCAGATTGCTATTAGAATATGTATTGGCAGGCTTAAAAATGAAATTTCTATCTGAATCAACCTCTTATACTTTCACCTTAGATGCTCTACTGTAAATCTCATCATTATTCCAAGTCTTTGGACACATTTAATGAGACACGATCCCATTTGCATCTCATTAAGCTGCAGTTAATAAGTTACCAAACATCAAGGGAAATATGAGATTACGAATCTGATTAAAACTTTTTTTTTTCTAGGGATGGACTGAGGAAAGACATATAGGCATAATATGAAAATAATTTATTAAAATATTTGACATTTTAATGACAGTTTGAAGATCCATTATGAATGCTGATTAGCATCTTTTTAAACTTGTAGTTACTTTTAATCTGTGTGTATATTCCATTACATCTTATTAGTGATATTATACGTTTAAAACTACAGATACTTGATGATTCAGGATCAAATCTGGACTGTTGTAGAAAAACGCGTTTGACCCTGTGCGCTTTCCGTTCAGCGTCCCGTTGCTAAGAGACGAGTCCAAACTCTCGCTAGTTACCCAGCCGATCTTACGCTGTCAACAAAACAAAACAAAACAAGTAAATACATAAACACATAAAAGTCTATATTTGTCTTTGAACTCTTTTAACTAACAGCTGAGCGGCTGTTCTAAAGCGGGCTGAAGACGTGAAATGGATCTTCGTATTCGACAATATTTATTAAAAGCTCAGGAGAAAAAAGGTACCCATTAAATTACTTGTTTATAGTCGATAATTCATTGAATGTGATTATTTTATTATCTAGTATTGTTAGTTGAGTGAAAACGGATTCATGAGGTGCTAATTGTAACACAGGGAAAGTCCAGGTTAAATTAGAGTATTATTATTGTGAATTATATATATATATATATATATATATATATAGATATATATATATATAAATATATATATATATATATATATGTTTGTAATATAATACATTAATTAATACAAGAGTCTATATATAACGAAATTTGTTATTAACTGAAAGACTGCACTGTGTATGTTGCATAACCTGATTTTGCTGAGTTCAACATGTTTCTGGGTCAACAATTTTGTTGATCCTGGAACAACATTCAAATTAACCAATCAGATTTGAGGGACAAGTTTACAGATTATGTCAAGTTTAGGCTTAAAATCATCAATTGGTGCTTCATTAGTGTTATTCATCTATCATTTCCCTCTAATTTTTGGGATAACTTATGGGTAGGGTTAGGTTTAGGGCTAGGAATGGTTAAATAACATCTAACTTAGCAAAATCAGGACTTGCTGTGTATGTTTTCCATGTCTTCTGAGCAGATGCTGTGTTTGTGAGAAAAGCATATGAGCTGATTGGAGCTTCAGGTCCAGCAGCGTCTGACGGCAGCAGGTCTCTGTCTGAACTCAGTGTTCTGTGTGCTGAACAATCTCTACAGGTGAGATAATTAAACCATCCATCACATTCCACCTGCAGCGGTTCACAATTCAATGCTCGGGGGAGGGGCCATCAGACTCCAATGATGAATGACCAAATAACCTTATAAAATTCATACACTACACAGTCAACTAAATGTCAACCAGCTCTCGTTAGAGTATTAGTTGACTGTTAGGTTAGGGTTGTTAGGGTTCAGGTTGGTAGAGTAAGTTGACATGTTGACAAAGTTACTTTTATAGTCAGTAAAGTGGACCAGAGAGTGTTACAGAGAAGCAAAATGACTCAAATCTTGTTTTCTGAAACATTAAAGGTGCAGTAAGTAATATTGACAGCTAGTGGTTGAAATGCATGGAAATGTATGACATGCAGGAAAAGATAGTAGGCTAAATTGTGCGCACGATTTACTAATTCATTCCCTCGATTTACTAAAACGTGTGGACAATTTACTATTTTGTTCCCTGGATTTATAAATCATGCGTAGTCCAAATTCTAAATATCGGAGAGTTGTTTCCCACCCCTCCTCCTCAGACTCACGTTCACGCGGGTTGCCAGATTGAATCAGGACACGTAACAGGAACGAGTGAAATTGGCAATGGAAGGCAAGAAGACTTATGCTGATGAGCGTTTATCAGCAATTTATCAGCGTTTTAATATGCTCCCATTCATAGAGATTTTTAGATGGATGCTGAGGCTTTTTAGGTGGGGTAGAGTCTGCGATCCCTGACCCAGTTCGTTTGCTTGCTTCCATGGCTGCAGTGCGCTGTTTTCCACCAACTGGCAACCCAGGGTGTCTAAATGCTATTGGGTAAATTGGTCTGGGTATTGAAACAATTTTCATGATTCGATTCGATTACTATTCATATGCTTTCAATTCAATTCAATTCAATTACGATTTCGATTCAATTTGATTCGACATCGATTATTTTGAATGTAGTATTTCAGTTACAGTACATGGCAAATTTTCTAGAGGAAAAAAATCAACTATTGCTGTAAACTACACATGGGAGTCAGTTGTTACTACTATAGTAATATTGAAGGTTAAATTAACTTATTTATATACTAACACTTAAATTACACTCAGTGATGTTTTTATTATAAATAAAGTTTAGAATTACAATCATATTTCTACTCCAATTTGTTTCTTTTTTTAAATATAAACATTTAAATCATGGCTGTCATAACATAGCTATATTTATCTTTCTAGAGTTCACTTTTCTAGCTGACTAATGAGTTTATGGTCACTGAATATGTTTTTCTGAGGTAAATGTGACGTTACGTGACATTGTTTACAAACTGTTTTATTGACATCTTTCTGAGGTTGAAACACTGATTGAGCGATTACACGAGACATGATACAGATTTCGGTAAGTTGTTACAGCGATCTGTCACGCCACATTAAACAGTGCCAAAACGGTATTTATATTTTGAATCTCAGAATAAGATGGACGTCATTTGAAATCTGAGACTTTGCTTCATATCAAAACTAACAAAGCACAAAGATTATTGTGATTTATTGGATGGGAGGCACTACATATTCTGCTCATTCATCAACTGAAAACAAACTAGACTGATCGATTCTTGGGATTTAAGAATCCATATCGGTTCGTAAAAATGGATCACACAGACCAAAACAAAAACAGACATTCCGACACAGAACGCACATTTCAAAGTAAGATAACTGGCTGTAGCTTTGTTTTTTAGAGAAACAATTATTTGAACTTAGCATGTTTCCTAAATAACTGCTAATGGTATTTTTGATGATTTAGTACCGTCAAAACATTACATACAGCACCTTTAATGAAAATTAAGTGACTTTGTGCTTAAAAACAAGAACAAACATCTGCCAGTAAGGTTAGAAAAATAAACGTAATTTAAAGTGAAAACAAGTTTATTTTTTAGACCCCATTGGCAGATATTGTTTATTATTTTAAGTGTAAAGTCACATTTGTTAAATGATGTAATTTTGCTTCTACAGTAAGTGTGTCTTGATTTAAGAATGTTTAGATGTTTGTGCTGTAAAACAAGACAAAAATACTGAGGAAGAACATATTTTTTTCTCTCTCTTTTTTTTTTTTTTTTTTTGCAGTGTGACTTTAAAGCAGCAGCTGTTTAGACTTCATTATACCCAGAATGATATGAGAACAAACCATGTCCACTTGTGTGAGATACAAGCTTGAATGTCAGTTCTTTTTAAAAATGTTAAATCTTTATTGATAAGAAAATCAAATACACTGCTCTAGAGTGTTTCTGGTGTGGAGAAATCCCAAGCTCGAGCTGGATATGCATGAGGCTTTTTTTTCCCAGAAATCACCGTAGCACAGAATAAGCCTCTTCCATGCCGGGCGTTTGAACACACACAGCTGAGAAATGCAGCTGAATTTACCCTCCTGCTGCATCTCAGTGTGTGACAGCCAGGGTTTGAGGTTCTTCTCTCAGGCTGAAGACATAATGCTGAGTTAGATAACAGCCACGGCTCTCTGCCGAACTGAAGATTCGGCACTGTTACGCCCCCTCTGGCCTTTAGTGTAGCACAGGATTATTGTAACAACAGCTTATTTGAAAATGTGCTGTCGTTTTATAAAGAGTGAGAATCTCATAAAAAATGTCTATCTATCCTCCACCCGATATTTTGCATAAAGAGAAATCACACATATTGACATGACCATTAAGATTTTGTTGTACTGTGACAGTATTTTCATGACAATTACATGCATTTACCCTTCAAAATCTCATTACTGTAATACAACCTGATCCTTATATGTATTATTTTTTTGTAATGCCTTTTTTTGTAATACTGTAATGGACTATTTTTTCATATTTTTATTTAAAATACAGTGACCTGAACATGCTTTTGACAGGCAGGCAGTTACAGGCAGAGGCTATTTGCAGTGTGCATTAAAAGCTATGTACATTAAGTGCAAATAGTAATTACATGCTATTTGCATTAAAGGTGCCGAAGAACATGTTTTCAAAAGATGTAATATAAGTCTTAAGTGTCCCCTGAATGTGTCTGTGAAGTTTCAGCTCAAAATACCCCATAGTTTTTATTTTATTAATTTTTTTAACTGCCTATCATTATAAATGATAGGCCCCTTTAAATCTCGTGCTCCACGCCCCAAGAGCTTGCGTTTGCCTTAAACACCATAAACAAAGTTCACACAACTAATATAACCCTCAAAATGGATCTTTACAAAGTGTTCATCATGCAACATGTCTAATCGCGTAAGTATAGTATTTATTTGGATGTTTACATTTGATTCTGAATGAGTTTGATAGTGCTCCATGGCTAAAGCTAACATTACACACTGTTGGAGAGATTTATAAAGAATGAAGTTGTGTTTATGAATTATACAGACTGCAAGTGTTTAAAAATGAAAATAACGACGGCTGTTGTCTCCGTGAATACAGTAATAAACAATGGTAACTTTAACCACATTTAACAGTACATTAGCAACATGCTAACGAAACATTTAGAAAGACAATTTACAAACATCACTAAAAATATCATGGATCATGGATCATGTCAGTTATTATTGCTCCATCTGCCATTTTTGGCTATTGTTCTTGCTTGCTTACCTAGTCTGATGATTCAGCTGTGCACAGATCCAGACGTTAATACTGGCTGCCCTTGTCTAATGCCTTGAACATGGGCTGGCATATGCAAATATTGGGGGCGTACATATTAATGATCCCGACTGTTACGTAACAGTCGGTGTTATGTTGAGATTCGCCTGTTCTTCAGAGGTCTTTTAAACAAATGAGATTTATATAAGAAGGAGGAAGCAATGGAGTTTGAGACTCACTGTGTGTCATTTCCATGTACTGAACTCTTGTTATTTAACTATGCCGAGGTAAATTAAATTTTTGAATCTAGGGCACCTTTAAGTGAAAACAGCAGTATTTTCTTTGCACTAAGCGCATATAGTAATAAGATTTGCATTAAGTGCACTGAGTAAAAATAGCAATATTTTATTTGCACTAAGTGTAAATAGAAATTAGATGGTATTTGCAGTAAGTGTAAATAGTGTTAGATGCTATTAACACTTGGCAAATACTATTTGCACGTAAGTACTGTGCGTACATTATAAAACAGTACATGCAATAATATCATTCACTTATTTATTTCACAATATATTCTTCACTTTTATTTATCTTTGAGCTTATATGCAATGGGAAAAGTGGACAAAAACGGAATCAGAAATGGAATCATTTTTAAAAAAAAATTTTAATGTGTATTTTTTTATTACTATTATTATTATTTTTATTTTTTTTTCACTTATTTTACACACAATTTTACTTGAAAATGAGAAATGTTGCCTTGGCAACTTGCTGAAATAAAATAAGTTTAAGTTTTTAATATTAGATTTCAGTTAACGTTTATTTTATTTCATGAAACAAAGATATTTTAATGACTTTTTATTTTTAGTTGTAGTTGTAGTATAGTTTTAGTAACTATAATAACCCTGTTCAAAGGTATAGACATAGTGTAAAATATAAACATCAAGTCCATATGGAAATGTTTTCACATTTCTTCTCATCCAAAAGATTAGAATAGCAAGCAATTGTGTTGTCATATCACCTTAAATGTGTATAAATCATCCCTTAAATGCTGACACAATTCAAATGTCACATTCGACCAACAGAAAATGCAATGATTTGAACCGTCCCATCCCTGAGAAGAGAAAAGCTGACAAAAAGAGCTGAGCTGTTGAGCAGGCTTTTGCTCAATGAGTTGTGAAGTGAGAAATCCTAAAAAGATAACCGAGGGGTAGGCTATAACCCTCATACATATCCGCCCAGAGACAGCACAGGTTATGAGCATTGTGAATTTATTCCCCTCTGAACTGAGGAAGTGTATAATATATACCGGGCTTGTGTGAGGTAAGCTGAACACAAGGACGAATCCCTTGCTTTTTGCACTTAAGCACTTTAAAAAGTTCCAAGGGCCATTATGTGCTTCTTGATGTGGCAAAATATTTATTGCCAGCTGGGAAATATGTTTGAGGCTTAGGGGTTTCATTTGTATATATGTTTCTGATGGCAAACTCTGTTCCAAAAACTAGAATGAACTCTTGCTAAATAGTACCTACATAGACAGCATCCTAACTGAAATTAAACCTCATAAGTGACTGATTAAGCAGAAACTTCATGTACCACACAAATAACGCTGTGCATTTCCAATAGTTTACTAAGCTAAATACTATATAGCATTTCTCCTGTGTTGTGTGTGTGAGAACTTTCATTTTGATGTGTACTTTCTGTTTTCATTGTTCCCTGTGTTTACTTCCTGTGGTTAGTTTCCGTTTTACTTTGTCTCTATAGTTACCCTTGTTTGTTTCCATAGTTTCTGATTACCCTCACCTGTGTCTTGTTAGCCTCTTGTTATCCTGTGCATAAATACCCCTGTGGTTCAGTTGTTGTTTGTGAAGCTCTTGTGTTTCCATTACCTATTTGGCTTATTATCTCATTCTTTCCCTGATTGGATGGTCTTTGTGTTTGTGTGTTTATTTAATAAACTATTGCTGCGATTAGATCCTTGCCTCTCCTCTTCCCTGCTAACCGTAACAGTCTCAAAATGTAACTAAGTTATCGTCCAGCTCTAATCTGATGAATGCAACTATAAGGCATGAAGATATCAAGATATTATAAACATTAAGGTCATAATTTTATATAAAATCCACTTTGAAACAGTGTGTACTGTGAAAAAAGCTTTAATGCATAAAAATACATAGCATGCACATGGATATTGTTTAAATTACTTGTACTTTTAAATTTTAATTTCAGTTGTATTGTGCACATTATTTGTGGGTTTTGATAATGAGCTTGTGTTGTAATCTGCATGCATAGAGACTGCCTCAATAATGTGCAATTGTTTTTCATATCCTGTGTTATTTTAATGTTTCTTTGTATGTTTATAATTGTGTAAATGTTGTTGCCTCTTGGCCAGGACTCCCTTGAAAAAGAGGTTTTTAATCTCAATGGGACGCTCCTGGTTAAATAAAGGTTAAATAAAAATCAAAAAATGCAGGAAGGCTAAAATACTCATTGTCTTGTTGTGTTGTGTTGTGTTGTCAGCTGGGCTGTAGGGAAATTGCACAGGACTGCTTAAAGATGTACTTGGAAGGGAAACCCCCAGTGAATCAGTTCTTGTGTCGTGCATATCTCTGCCAGGCTCAGCTCATCTCTTCACACTCCATTACCTCAGTGGTAAGTCAAAGCAGTATATGGTGAGCTCATTAAAGACTGCTTCCTCTTTGACTTCTGCATACTGGACATGCCAATATGGAAACATATATAATAAATGACTTTAGAGGAAACAAAGTACATTAAGTCTTTTTACTTGACAGCATAGAAACCACATATCAAGGCTATGGCAACCACCCACACATCTTCTTTTCTGTTCTTTTATGCCTGTATGGTAAGATTAGTATAAGATGTTTAAGTCTCTATATTTTTCCTCAGGGGAACTCAGGCTCCACTGAGCCACATGTGGCTCATTTCTGCTTCAGTGTGGAATAAATCTGTCTCTCACATGTCATTTTGTCCTTATTTTTGTCGTTGTTCTATTTCCAGGAGGACTTGGATAAGGCTGTGATGTACTATCTGAAGGCTATTGAGATTGCCAAAGACAAATCCAGGTAGAGTAAACAAAGAAAAGATGATAGAAGCAAATTCTCTCTTATCTCACGTCCTGATTAAAATAAGTCTGAAGTTCCTCAAGAAAAACAACCAAGAGAAGAATTGCTCTTTCATAGGTCAGTAGACTTACAGCCAAAGTATAGTTCACTTTTTACACATTCGCAAGGGTCAGCGTATAGTGTGCATGATGCGAATTTCATCATCAGAAGAGTATGCACGTACTGTACTCGCACCGCACGTACTTAGAAACTATGAGATATTTTATTTCAGGATTCATTCCAAATAACAACATTTATTTGAAATAGAAATCTTTTGTAACATTAGGGGGCCTTTTTTAATGATCTAAGCGCATGATCTGAAGCATGTGGCACAGATCAGAATCTTCTTTTGCTAGTTTAACGACAGAAAAAAAGATCGGCATGGTCCAAAATGAGTTATGGGTGTGCTTTGGGCATAATGTGCAATAAACCAATCAGAGTCTCATCTCCCATTCCTTTTAAAAGCCAATTGCGCTCACACCATGCGGAAAGACTAAATGTTTCTCCAGAAAGCAATCCTTTTATTTTTAATATTTAAAAATGTTTGTGTGCTTCTGTGTGTCCCTGTGTGTGTAAAAAGTAGCGTGTATGTGTTGTGCACCCACCCAACAGTAATAGATCATCCAGGTAACCACACACAGTATTGAGAATCAATGGTTCACAAACTTTTGAACTGGGTCATTTTAATAAATTCAGCTTTTTTTTTTTTTGTCTTATGGATTATATGTAAACATCTTTTATGTAAAATATCTTACTCAGGACAGTACTAAATAAAACATAACATGCATTTTTTATGATCTTTAAGTCAATCTTTAATGATTTTTAAGATTTTGCACATTTTCACAGATTCTGCAAGTGGTTCACATACTTTTTCTAATATATATATATATATATATATATATATATATATATATATATATATATATATATATATATATATATGTATATATATATATATATATATATATATATATAGAATATATATGCCCTCCACAATTATTGGCACCCTTAGTAAATATGAGCAAAGGCGGCTGTGAAAATAAATCTGCATTGTTTATCCTTTTGATCTTTCATTCAAAAAAATCACAAAATTCTAACCTTTCATTGAAGGAAAACATTTGAAAGTGGGGGGAAACTCACATTATGAAATTATGTTTTTCTCCAATTTTTTTCTCCAATACATGTTGGCCACAATTATTGGCACCCCTAGAAATTCTTATGAGTAAAATATCTCTGAAGTAAATTCCCATTCAGGAATATAAACATGAGGAAACACAAAGGGCAAATTCCCTTATTCATTAATCACAATGAGTAAAACCAAAGAATAAGGTTCTGATGTGCAGCAAAAGATTGTTGAGCTTCACAAATTAGAAAGTGGCTGTAAGAAAATACTTAAAACATTGAAAAATCCCCATTTCCACTATCAGGGCAATAATTAAGAAGTTCCAATCAACTAAAAATGTTATAAATCTGCCTAGAAGAGGACATGTGTCTAAATCGTCCTAATGTGAAGTGAGGAGGAGAGTTTGAGTGGCCAAAGACTCTCCAAGGATCACAGCTGGAGAACTGCAGAGATTAGTTGAGTCTTGAGTCTCAGAAAGCCTAAAAAAATGATCAAACAGCACCTACATCCCCACAAGATGTTCAGGAGGGTTTCAAGAAAAAATCCAGGTTTCTTTGCTCATCCAGAAACAATCTCCAGCATATTCAGTTGTCAGACAAGACTGGAACTTCAAACAGGACGAGCTTCTATGGCTTTTTGGCAGCAAACCCACCAGATGGGTTTAGCGCACACATGGATAAAAAGTACCCCATGTCCACGGTTAAATATACTGCTGGATCTTTAATGTTGTGGGCCTATTTTTGTGCTGGAGGTCCTGGACATCTTGTTCAGATACATGGCATCATGATTCTATCAAATACCAACAGATAAAAAATCAAAACCTGACCGCTTCTGCTAGAAATCCAGTAATGGGCCGTGGTTGGATCTTCCATCAGGACAATGATCCAAAACAAACATCAAAACCAACACAAAAATGAGTCACTGAGCACAAAATGAAGCTTCTGCCACGGCCATCTCAGTCCCCTGACCTGAACCCTAAAGAAAATGTGTGGAGTGAACTGAAGAGAAGAACCTCTGAAACACCTTGTAACAGCTACTGAAATGGAAAGGAAATTGTTTTGATTTAAATGTTTCAGCATTATGCCAGATCAT
The DNA here is from genome assembly GCF_024489055.1 of Chanodichthys erythropterus. Taxonomy (NCBI): domain Eukaryota; kingdom Metazoa; phylum Chordata; class Actinopteri; order Cypriniformes; family Xenocyprididae; genus Chanodichthys; species Chanodichthys erythropterus. The sequence goes on from NC_090225.1 coordinate 4,010,124, forward strand.
CAAACGCCTGTCGTCTCAACACTAAGGAACTCCTTCTGGAGTAAACTTTGATACATTAACTCTAGGAAAGTAACAAACTATCAAGGGACATACAGCAAACAGAGCTTGGCTGGATTATGTTATCTACTGTAAACTTGTAATTGGCCAGAGATGGATGTTTAATCACTGCATTTCTTCCTCTCAGGCACTGCCAGAGGAAACACTTCTCAGATACTCTCTGCTAATATTCCGTTCTCTAGTGGATAAATTAGCCACTCTGAAATAGAGTCTTCAACCGTCTTTTTGTTGGATTCTGCATTCCTCAACCATCCTGCAATAATTGCTTTATTTCTCATGGACATTGAGGTCTCCCGTGGCTCTTTGAAAGGCCTTTGCCTTGTGCTCATTACACATTTACTAGGTTTCAGATCTAAGCCCAGCGTGCAGTATAGATTGAGATGTACTGAATAATCGGATACTGATCTTCCCAACAGTGATAACTTGAATAATTAATCGGGCTACTTTCTGCTTCCTCTTCCTGCCTCATTCTTACTTCATTAGATATTATTTCCTGGTTTTCAACGCCTCGCTGTTGTACCTGCAGTCCGTCAGGCTGTTCCTGAGGCCTGGGAAGCGTCAGAACCTGGTATCTTCTCTCACACAGGTGGTCAAGGCTCTAGAGGAGGTTCAGGATCCTGACCATGCATGGAGGGCTGAACTAATGCTGTAGGTGGCTTCACTTTGAAATGAAATTATTGTTTTATGCACCCAATGTATACAAGGAACCCTGTGAACAAGAAAATACAGTTTAATTTATAATGTTTCTTGCCATTTATTTATAATTATTTGTTAAATTTACTAGCAATTTCTGTGAAAATTGTAGCTTTACCTTATATATACATGCACCTTTTATATTATTAATTTTAAATAAATAAAAATGTATTTATAACATATATGTGGGTGAATATTATGAACAATGCCAAGATCAGTGTCCATGTCATAATTCAATCCAGTGGCAAAGAAAAGAAATGCAAAATTATGTTTTGCATAAGAAAATGAAGCATGTTTTTGAAACATTGGGAATGCAAATAAAATATTGGTATATTATATAAATTGTATGCTAGTTTATACATCATAGTAGTTTTTGTTTCATCTAATGCAAGAAACTTCAGGCAAAACCATTGTTTCTTCATGCACTAGTCAATTTTGGGATTTTGGTCTATTTTGCTTCCATAACATCTAAAACATCTAAAATACACATTGAAGTGTTTATTTTATTTCAATTTATCTATTTGCATCTGTAGATTACATTACTCCAGTTAAGATTCATATGTAAAATTATTATATCAAATACAATTAATGCCATTTTCAATGGTGCAAATTAACAATCAATAATTAGGACAAGAGCGCAGCCTTTAGAATGACCTCATGACCTTTGAACTCCTGAAATGACAGCACAGATCTCCAGGGATTCTGCAGATGATTCGGTTCAGAGCTCATAGATACGCTGCACTTTCATTTATGTTGGGTTGCAGGCTTTTTAAACCACTTATACTTATAGGTCAACTTATATAAATCCTTATGAAGTGATCAAACTCTTTTATGATTGTTTTATTGTTGTAGCCATATAATCCTGCAGCACAATGGAAACCCAATAAAAGTTATAAGAGCTTTGTCATTGATCTTAAATTGAATCCGACTCTTTGCCTTGACTCTACAGTCTTTTATCTAAGAGGTTTCATTGGAAATTCAAATGGCAAAGGCCTGCAGTAAAACATAAGACATAAAAATGTGTGTCCAAGTGAATGGAGTCAAGGCTCATATTTCATGTTGTTTTCACCTTGTGTTTCTATTCAGACACCTTGTTGAATGTCTGCTTGATGCTGGGAAGAGAAAAGAAGCAGCTGCCATGGCCAAGGTCACCTCTGATTTTATAGAATCACATAAACTAGAGCTTTATCCCAGGCTTTTCTCCATACAGGTAAATCTTTAGGCACTCTCTTGTGTATTGCATGTCACTTTTGTTTATTAATCCTGCTCAAGCAGCTGTGACCTAGCTCAACGTTAGCTCAGGCTCTTTTTCACCAAAACGTTGGTTTATCTTGTGCGTTTTCTTTATTCTCCACACAACTGCCATGTTTTTGGATCATATCTTATTTAGTTGTTTATAATTAATACACCACCATAAATAAATTCACTTCCTATTTATTCAACATTTTTTGGTCTTGCAGTACTGCTAATATTGTTGCTCATTCCCTCAGTTGATCAGTATAAAAGCATCTGAATGCAATTGTGCTAAAAATGTAGTTACTGTCTCCGCAGGTTCAACACAACCTCTTGGATGTCAAGTTGAATGATGAAAACCCTAAATTGCTTGTGATCTACAAGATCCAAAGGCTTAAACAGTAAGGAGGACTTTAAAGCTTTTTTCCAGTTCACCTTGGTTTGTTTATTTTAAATTGGGTTCATTCTTAATGTTTTTATTTAATGCTATCTGCAAAAGGCAAACTGCATTAGATGTGTTTCCATTCAAAGTTGCGAATTTAAATTATTCACAAAATTGGAATAGCGCATAAATCATTTGCGAATAAAGCAGCGTTTCCATCCCATGTGTTCAAGTGAACAAAATTGTCACTTCCTGGGAAATTGCCACAAAATATCAAATGGAAGTTGCTGCAATCAGGCTCTTTTTTGCTCCATCATAAATGATTTGTGTCTCAGAGCGGCAGACGAAGTGCAATAATCGCTGTCATGTTCTCTTGAGTTCGGATGCTGGTGTTTGGAACGCAATCATGTGAGACGCTTCTGGAGGGAATTAAACCAAATCATTCTGATGACAGACTTTGGATCAGGCATTTGTGAACCACCAAACCAACATCTGAGATGCGGTGATGCGATTCGTCTGCTGGTTAGTCCAGTTATCCAATCACAGCCTATGCTGAGGCAAAGTCACATGAGTTTATTGTTGCGCATTGGTCTTATCAGATAAAAATGTTCTGGCTCAATTGAGTGCATACTTTTTTAATTCACATTTTTAGAATTTATTCCCATCATGGCGTTTCCATCTGTTTCCAGCATTTTTTATGCAATATCCCATAATGCGTATTAAAAAAAGGTGGATGGAAACATGGCTATTGACATTGACTCCTGTGGTTTAGATGTGGTGGGTCTCTCAGTCTGTCATCAGATCACTTTTTTAAAAGCAGTGGATATGAACTCAGAGAAATACTACAGCTGTATTCCTCAAAAAAAGTTACAGGGATGCATATCAAGTGTTTTCATCGAGACGCACACGGACTCTGGGGTCTAATATAATCTAATTAGACATGTTAAAAAAGTCTTGATCTGCGTATGTTTGCAGCTTCTGCCCACCTGTCAATATAATATAGTCATTAGAGTCAGAGGTGGCATAAAATATGCAATATACGGTAACTCAGTTATGTCCACCAAGGCCTTCTGTGTCTTCTGAGGTAGTAACAGTAAATCTCGCCAGCTATGAATCAAAACAGAGCAGAGCATTTACAGTCAGTGCAGTTCTTTGTTCCAAAGAAGGATGGAGGAATTTGCCCCATCATCTATTTAGAGCATCTTCAGAGTTACAAATCCAGGATGCTTACAGATCTATAAGCAGCGGCACCCGCTTCACATCTGTCATCTGGACCGTCATCTGAGGTTTGCTTTCAAGGGCATTGCATATGAATTTCACATACCTGTTAGGATATCTCTATCTCTCAAGTGCATTTCACTTGTTTAGGCGAACTCTTTTTAGCCGCAGACAGCAGGGACCAGCAACATCTCAGAAGGATGTGTTTGTCTGACAATAAATCTCAAAAAGGCCCCTCTGATACACTGTCAGAGAATCTTATTTCTTTGACTTTCTTTTTCTGGTTTCCACAGCTGTTTTTATCCTTCTGGAGCAGCAGGTATATGCATAAATTAGCATTATTAATGCACATTTTTAATACAGCATTGCTGCGTATTTTAACACTATAATTACTGGATTGAAAAGCACAAAGACCCACTATCAATGTTAAGAATTTTCCTACATTTGTTACATTTAACTAGAAATTTACATTTAGGCAGATGTTTTTATCTAAAGCAACATTGCATTGAAGGTACCGTTCGCACATGACTTAGTCACTGACTAGTTTGAGAGACAAAACCTCGTAAGACGCATCTTGGCATAAGTCACATCTTATTGCATTCAAAAATGAATGTAAAATACAATTACATAAAACTAAACATTATAAACACTATAAATGCATGTAAACATTTCCTTTAAATTTATGGTATTCAGAAAAGAACAGGAATGAAAATGCTTTTTGCATGCTTGAAGTTAATTCACATTGTGAATTGTTTTTTCGGTCACTTTGTCACGGAAAGGATTTTCTTTTTCCTGAAAATGCTAGTTAATGTTATACATTTTTCCCCCACCTTGTTACGGGCATACAAAAATATTGGATGCCATCTTTATGTCAACTTGTTTTCTTTCAATTAGCGTAGGTTTTGTATTTCTTTTTGTAACTGATTGATCGTAGGCCTCATTGATCTGAGCTCATGCACCTCAGTGTTTTTGAGGTGAATAAGCTTGAGTGAACGCTTTTCACTCAAAAACTCAGGTGCATGAGCTTAGATCAATGAGGCCTACGATCAATCAGTTCCAAAAAGAAATACAAAACCTGCGCTAATTGAAAGCAAACAAGGTGGGCAATAAAAGTTGCTTTACAATATGTCGCAGCACTTTTCAGATGTAAAAAAACTAATTATTTTCTGGAAGAAAGGGTATACATCTTTTTCCTCGGAAATGAACCCATGACTTTGTTGCTGCTAGTGCCATGTTCTTCTGTTTGAGCTTGCAAAACACTGAAATCAGTGAGACTAAGTGTTTTTGTTTCCATGTTCTTCACAGTATGGTTGATGTAAATGATATAAGGAGAGATGAGGTAAAGGCACTGAAGGAGATTTTCCTGCTGCTGACGCAGTCATCAGAACCCGAAGCGTCTGTCATCCAGGACTCCAGTCCTCCACCGCACATGTACAGCTCTAGTGCTCCACCCAACGTCCCTGAGTCGAGTCCTCCACCCATCACGCTAAGCTCTAGTGCGCCACCCAGTATCCTCAACTCCAGGCCTCCGTCCAGCTCCTGCAGCTCCAGTGTTTCTCTGGATCACGGCCCGTCCATCCCATTGACTGACAGGTGTGTCTAACATTCGGCACTGTCACAGCAACATCATGATGTTAATGTTGAAATGCAAGTGCAATGTTTTTCATACAGATTTCTCATTTCAGTATAACTTTAGGACTGTAAGAATTAGTTTTCATGATGTATCTCCTTTTAAAACAGGAAGTTGGGGTGGGTCATTTGGCTGGGCTCTTCCTTTTTTATATAGCCAATAGGCTTTGGATTATGTATTATTTGGCAAAACATGAAAGCATGAGCAAAACACCAACAAAACGTGATTTGATACTAGCTATTGCTATGTATCATTTAAAATAAATTTTAGGGAAAAGGACATTTTCTTTCGTGAGTGCATGTTATTGCACAAATATTGATGTCATAAGCTTCACTACCAGATGTTTTTAAGAGAAGTCTCTCATGTTCACTAAAGCTGCATTTATTTGATCAAAGCTACAGTAAATATTGTGAAATATTTTTTTAATCCAAAACAGCTTTTTTCTATGTGAATATATAGTAAACTGTAATTTATTCCTGTGATCAAAGCTGAATTTCAGCATCATTACTCCAGTCTTCAGTGTCACATGATCCTTCAGAAATCATTCTGATATGGTGATTTGCTACTTAAGAAACATTTCTGATTATTATCAATGTTGAAAACAGTTCATATTTTTGTGGAAACCATCATACATGTTATATTATATATATTATTTAATTTTATTTTTTGATTAATAGAAAGCATTTATTTCAAATTTAAATCTGTAACATTATAAATGTCTTTCTGCCCTTTTTGATCAGTTTAATGCATCCTTGCAGAAAAAACAATCTGACAGACCCCACAATTTTGAACGCTAATGTACTGTTTATTTATTCAATTATCAAAGCCTGAATATTAAGAGCAACAATTTCAATGTAAGCGCCTGAACACTAGAATCAATGCTGTGTCTGAGAATCTGTTAGTCCATTGATTTCAATGGGGATGGTGCTTTGCAAAGTTATTAAAAAAAGCTTCATCATGTGAACAAAAGTTCAGAAACTTTTGCTGCATCACACGGAATTTCAGAGCAGCACAACAAAAGTTGCGCTTCTGGAAATCGCATTCACTCTCCACTCACTCATAATACATCTTACATTATTCCTATTCCTGTGTAATCACTTTGAGTGTCTCTCCTCATGATTTTTAGGGTTGTGCTCTTGTTAGAGCTGGCGTTCCTCTCCCTGCAGTTACAGCAACATCAGATGGTGTCCGACTGCCTGAAGGAGCTCAGAGCCTCAAATGTCACCGTAAGTAGACCGATGTTTCCTCGCAAAGCGCTTCTTTCCTTACTCATGCTTGCTCCCCGCTGTTTTTGTGAACACAAAGGTCTTGTGTTCTGTTCTTGAAGGTCGGTCAGCGCATAATGATGGAGTGTGTGCAGTGTGAGCTCGACCTCAACAAGCACAGAGACGGAATGGAGAATTACTCCAGATCCAGTGTGGAGGTGCTGCCTACTATTTTCTTCTTCTGGGGAAACATTCATACCCAGAAGGCTTCAATGTTTTATTATTGTGGACTGTTTATGTTTACTGGGAAAAGTATTATTGGGAAAGTATTGGGAAGTGGTGATTTGAAAAGGATATTAATATTGATTCGCAAACCATATAATCAACTTGTGTGCTAGAGGTCTGATTTTTCCATCCAATCTCACAGTTTTTCCCTTCTCCAGAGCTGTTCATATATTCATTTATTCATTCATTTTTTTCTATAGCACATTTGAAACAACTCATGCTGGCCAAAGTAATTTACATAGTAAAACACATCAACAACATTTATAAATTGGACAAATAAACAGTGACACTTTCCATTTGTTAATTTAACTATTAATTAGTTAACATGGACTAACAATGAACAATACTTATAAAGCATTTATTCATCTTACTTCATGTTAATTTTAACATTTACTAATACTTTATTAAAATCAAAATCTGAATCTGTTATGATTATTTAATGGACCTGAGCTGAGATGAACTAATAGTGAACAGTTGTATTTTTATTAACTAACATTAACAGAGATGAATAAATACTGTAGCATATGTGATACAACATCTGTTTAATTTAGATCTGCTTATAATTCATTGGCAAACCCCATAAAACCTCATACAAAACAACAATTTGCCAGCGGGACAAAAACAAAACAAAACAGTTTCCCTGAAATCAATATCTTACAAATATCTGTGTTTCTTATTAAATTAATTATGTTTTAAGTGTTTTGAGATATTTTGTGCTGGAAAATAAGTCAAAAATAGGGAGTAAGGAATTTTTTCTTTAGGAATATTTTTAGGATTTATTTTTTCATTTTTTTGCAGTGCCAAAATAGTTCCTACATGGCAGTTATTGTGTACTTAAAAAATATTTCTATATAGCTTTTTTGTTTTATTTTAGTAATCTTAGTTCTTCAACATTTAAGTTGTTTAATTTTAATAATGTAATATGTAGTATCTAATATTTATATTTATTTTAGCTTTGTTTTAATTATCGAAAACAAAACTAGAAGCCAAAAGAAAACTTAATTGCTGTTAAAATTGAAGTATGTACTGTAAATGACCATACAAAATCTGCACTCTTTACAAAGACTGTCTCCACTACAAAAAGGACACAAGTTCTTTATCTCTTTCAGATGAATATAAAGTTTCACATGCATTTCTGATAAAAGCACCCTGTTTTGAGTGAAGGTCTTGGTTCTTGCAGCTCCAGTTAAGTGTAATCGTCCGTTTGGATGCGTTACTGCAGACGGCACTGAAGGAAGGAGACGCTCGGGTGACTCAAGCGGTGTGTGCGTGTCAGTGGAACGCGTGTCTTCCGCTCCTCCAACACAACCTCCGAAAGAGAGTCAAGAAACCTTTGCTCACACTCGCACGAGCGCTGGACAGCACAGACAGGTTTGTGTGAACTGCAAAAAAAGATGTTCTTCCTCAGTACAAATATAAAATATCTAAACATTCTTAAATCAAGATACTTTTACTGGAGAAGCAAATGTATCTCCAGTAAATGTATCTTGATTTGAGAATGTTTAGAAATTTATACTGGAAAACATAATTTGGAAGAACATCATTTTTGAAAATACATGTTTCTTTCACTCCAGTGCGTTTGTTACACTGTTTACTGTGGAAATCTACATGAAGGGGTTATTTAGGTTTTCTGTTGAAGGCATTAAAAGAATAATTCACCCAGAAAAGAAAATTCTGTCATCATTTACTTCATTTTATGTATTTCTTTCCTATGTGAAACATAAAAAGAGATGTTTAGCAGAATATAAAACATGTTTATATAATGAAAGCAGATAGTGACCAGAGGCTCCAAAATAAGACAAAGAAATCCTAAAATTAGTTACATGCACTATATTCTGTGTCTTCTGAAGTCATGTGATTCTTTGTGTGCAAAACAGACTGAAATTTAAGTAGGTTTATTTCACTTTAGACATTCTACTGACTATAAGTAACTTTGCAACTACATGTCAACTTATTCTACTAACCTGAACCTGACAGTCTACTAATACTCTGAGTTAGTTGACAGGTAGTTGTGAAGTTACTTATAGTTGGTAGAATGTCTAAAGTGGATTATCAATCTATCACTGATAATCTTCCCCTCCGCCATTTAACCCTCTGCTAACTGACTTTTTTGGTGTTGCACGGGAGAAGTAAAGTCATGCATTGTGTGTGTCTGTGTTTGTCCACAGCATGCTACTGGACGTGTTTAGTCAGGTTCATGCTGAGCTGGCCGCTTTAGACGAGGAGGATGAAAAGCTGGAATCTGCCATGAAACATCTTGAGAAAGCCCTTCAGCTAGACAGTCACTCGGAGCATCTGTCCTCCTCCTTACGCCTCCTCCAGCTGCGCTCCTCCCTCCACAGCACTCCCACGCGCACCGAGGACCAGGCCGCCAAACTCATACAACAGGTTTGGACACTGAAGATGAAGAGTCCACTTACAAAACCTCTTGAGTGGCTTTCCTCCACACGTAGACAGCTGTCTTCTGAGGGGCCATTCAGTCAAGGTCGGTTTTGTGCAGCTTGATGGAGTGCGAGAAAACAAAACATCTTGTGATGTGTTTTTCAAAAGACCTATTTTTAACTTGGCAACTGTGTCTTAAAAATGCTGCATGAGATGTTGAAAAATGGCAAGATGCGACACAGTGGCCAAAGCTTCATGTCTGATGTAGGTGTACATAGACTAAAAATAAAAAAATAACAGAGACGGAACAAAAATAATGTGTCCTGTATGAATGGCCCCTTCAACAGCATCCTGAAATGCAACCTCAGTAGCGCTTTGCATTCTGAGAAATGACTTTGATGTAAATTATACATGCCACTCTGCATAAGAATGTTGTAAAAAATTTAAAATACACTACCATTCAAAAGGTTGGGGTCAGTAAGATTTATTTTAAAAATAAATTTCTATTTTTATTCATCAAAGATGCATTAAATTGACCAAAAGTGACATTAAAGATTTCAAATAAATGCTGTCCTTTTGAACTTTCTATTCATCAAAGAATCCTGAGAAATAAAATGTATCACGGTTTCCACAAAAATGTGAAGCAGCACAACTGTTTTCAACATTGATAATATTTAGAAATGTTTCTTGAGCAGCAAATCAGCATATTAGAATGATTTCTGAAGGATCATGTGACTCTGAAGACTGCAGTAATAATGCTGAAAATTCAGCTTTGATCACAGGAATAAATTACATTTTACTATATATTCACATAGAAAACAGCTGTTTTACATTGTAATAATAGTTCACAATTTTTACTGTATTTTTGATCAAGTAAATGCAGCCTTGGTGAGCAGATATTTTAAAAAAGCATTAAATAATCTTTCCAACCCCACTATTTGAACAGTAGTGTATCATGGATGTGAAAACCTCACCTCTAATGCCTTAACATGCTGTTCAGATGAGCAGTTCACTATAGGTTTAGTATCAGAGCTGTGCTCTTTGTACTGTATTGATTATGTAATATTATCTTAGGCTACAGAAGGAAGAGGGCGTGAGATTTTGAAAAAGCGACACCCGCTGCTGGTTAGTGCTGGAATTGCTCTGGCACCTGATGCTTTCCAAACCGTCCTGGAGGCTGACCGTAAAATCAAAGGTTAGAGATTTTGATCTCATTTTACTTTAATTTGTGCGACTACCAGTAGCCTCAGCCTTAAACAGCAACCATCTTTATTAGTGTTACGAACTGAGCTGCATATTCTGTTTTCTTTCTACAGGTCATAATTGTAATGTGATGAGAACAGAAATTTCAACACACTAATATGTGAAACCGGTTTATGTTGTTATTCAAAGGTCTGGCTATGAGACATTATGCTGATAGTAGCGTAGACGTGCCGTTTGACAAATTCCCATGTCAGATCTACATGTGGAATATCAATTCAGCCCTCCTTTAGTCCCATAAGTCAGTGTGTAATCAATGCCTGCTCTCCCTGCCGACGGCCTGAGGCAGACAGACTGATGCGTTTGATCTGTGCCCTATCTGTCGAAGATCAGCGGAGCTTTCTTAAGACTGTTACACACGTCACTGCTGCAGTGATCTGACAGACAGCATTTGTCCTGAGCCCTGACAGATCTGCTGACTACATACAGTGGGTACGGAAAGTATTCAGACCCCTTTACATTTGTTACTCTTTGTTTTGTTGCAGCCTTTTGCTAAAATCATTTAAGTTCATTTTTTTCCTCATTAATGTACACACAGCACCCTATATTGACAGAAAAACACAGAATTGTTGACATTTTTGCAGATTTATTAAAAAAGAAAAACTGAAATATCACATGGTCATAAGTATTCAGACCCTTTGCTGTGACTTTCTTCTGATCATCCTTGAGATGGTTCTACACCTTCATTTGAGTCCAGCTGTGTTTGATTATACTGATTGGACTTGATTAGGAAAGCCACACACCTGTCTATATAAGACCTTACAGCTCACAGTGCATGTCAGAGCAAATGAGAATCATGAGGTCAAAGGAACTGCCTGAAGAGCTCAGAGACAGAATTGTGGCAAGGCACAGATCTGGCCAAGGTTACAAAAAAATTTCTGCTGCACTTAAGGTTCCTAAGAGCACAGTGGCCTCCATAATCCTTAAATGGAAGACATTTGGGACGACCAGAACCCTTCCTAGAGCTGGCCGTCCGGCCAAACTGAGCTATCGGGGCAGAGGAGCCTTGGTGAGAGAGGTAAAGAAGAACCCAAAGATCACTGTGGCTGAGCTCCAGAGATGCAGTCAGGAATTGGGAGAAAGTTGTAGAAAGTCAACTATCACTGCAGCCCTCCACCAGTCGGGGCTTTATGGCAGAGTGGCCCGACGGAAGCCTCTCCTCAGTGCAAGACACATGAAAGCCCGCAAACACCTGAAGGACTCCCAGAGGGTGAGAAATAAGATTCTCTGGTCTGATGAGACCAAGATAGAACTTTTGGGCCTTAATTCTAAGCGGTATGTGTGGAGAAAACCAGGCACTGCTCATCAGCTGTCCAATACAGACCCAACAGTGAAGCATGGTGGTGGCAGCATCATGCTGTGGGGGTGTTTTTCAGCTGCAAGGACGGCTTTTTTTGTTTTTTTCTGTCAATGTGGGGTGCTGTGTGTACATTAATGAGGAAAAAAAATAACTTAAATGATTTTAGCAAATGGCTGCAATATAACAAAGAGTGACAAATTTAAGGGGGTCTGAATACTTTCCGTACCCACTGTATGTGAAATAATCATTATATATTTTTTGTTTTTTTGTAAATGTTATACTTTAAAGAGATAGTTCACACAAAAATGAAAAGTAAAGGGTTAGTTCACCCAAAAATGTAAATTCTGTCATTAATTACTCACCCTCATGTCATTCCACACCCGTTGAAGCACAAATTAAGATATTTTTGATGAAATCCGAGAACTCTCTCACTCCTCCATAGACAGCAATTTAATTACCACTTTCAACACCCAGAAAGGTACTAAAGACATCATTAAAATAGTCCATGTGACTACAGTGGTTCAACCTTAATTTTATGAAGTGACAAGATACTTTTTCTGTGGAAAAACAAAGCATAAAACAACTTTATTCATCAGTTTCTTGAACAAAGGTCTTATGGGTTTGGAATGACATGAGGGTGAGTAATTAAAAAAGAATTTTTGGGTGAACTAACCCTTTCCATCATCATTTACTCACCCTGGTGTTGTTCTAATGCTGTAAACCCTTCTTTCTTTCAAGCTTTTAAAAAAGATGCAAAAGTATCACAGAATGATCTCTTGCTACACGTGTCGTATATTCCAAGTGTTCTACGGGTTTAAGATAGGGTTTGGTGAAAAGCAAAACAAATATCCTGATCTTGGTCGTTGGTCTTCTGTGCTCGACTGCTCATTCGTGAGACTCTATTATATCTGTTATATAAAATTACTCTTAGTGTAAAATAAGATTTTGTTCATATCGCCCACTATGAGGATGTTTGTCATTCTTCACTGTCATGTTGTTGCTGACAGCAGTGCCTGCAGCTCTGTAGCCTGAAGCTCATGATGACCTTAGTATTATTATTAATCACTGTATTTGCATGAGTTTGTTTACAAGTGAACAAGTCTTTTTAAACTATTCAGTCAGTGCCTGAAGGCAATTCATGCAATTCCACCGATACCAGATTCATCCGTGTTGACAATGCTTTTGAAGACAGATTTAACTAATTTTATTGTATTTTGTGGTTCTGTTTTTCTAGTTGATGGAGCACAAGATTATTTGATGCAGCTCGCAGCTAAAGCCCAACATTACATCACCTGTGTGCAGAAGGTTCAAGGTCATTTGGCTGGACTTGACAAGAGCTCAGATGACAAAGAGAGGTGTGTGTATATGTGTGTGTGTGTGTGTGTGTGTGTGTGTGTGTGTGTGTGTGTGTGTGTGTGTGTGTGTGTGTGTGTGTGTGTGTGTGTGTGTGTGTGTGTGTGTGTGTTTTACTCCCCATGTTGCTCGTTTACAAGATGCTAACATTTTGGAATAGTTATTTACACTGTCAGAGAAAAGTTTGGAATAATTTTTGTCACTTCTGCTCCCCAAGGCTGCATTTATTTGATCAAAAATACAGTAAAATTGTGAAATATTGTTATGATTTAAAATAGCTGTTTTCTATTTGAATATATAGTAAAATGTATTTTATTCCTGTGATCAAAGCTGAATTTTCAGCATCATTACTCCAGTCTTCCGTGTCACATGATCCTTCAGAATTATTCTGAAATGATGATTTGCTGCTTAAGAAACATTTCTCATTATTATCAATGTTGAAAATTGTTGTGCTGCTTCTGATTTTTGTGGAAACCTTGATGCATTTTGTTTTTCAGTATTCTTTGATGAATAGAAAGTTTAAAAGAACAGCATTTATTTAAAACATAGAAAGCAATTATTTGAAATTTAAATAATATTTCACAATTTTTACTGTACTTTTGATGAAACAAATGCAGCCTTCGTGAGCAGAAGAGACTTCTTTCAACAACATTAAAAAGAATCTTCATTATTCCAAAAAACATTTGACCGGTAGTCTAGTTAACCATAAGTTTGGGAGTGACTCATTTTACTAGTTTACTAGTTGTTAAATCTAAAAATTGTGCACATGTTTTACTCACTCCCAAAAGCCTCAAAGACTGTATGTGTTCATTAAAACAAGGCTGACTATGGACTTACTGCTTCACACTAGAATTCATCATTATATAGTTCTGTTCTCAAGGCTACGGGCCCACCAGGACATCATTACAGGGAAAAAAAAATATTTTCTTCTGTTTTTCTTCCACGAGGAGGGAACATGTGAATAAAACCAGCAGAGCCAAAGGAGGAATTCATTATTTCGTATGACTGAAGTGAACACGCATAGGAAATTGCAGATTGAAATGTTTGGTCTCATGTTCTTACTGTGTTGTTTCTTTCTTTGACAGGGTGAAATTATGGGGGTCACTAGCCAAGACTTCCCGAAAACAGGAGGTTTTTGATGTGTGCCGGGCAGCCTGTCGCTTCTGTCTGCTTTATGATGACGGACGATGGAAAAACACGAGTAAGTGACCCCCACGAGAGCGAGGGATAACGAAATGATGTAGAGCTACTGTATGTGGTGGATATAGGTCATTTTTCAAAATAAGTTTACAGGAGAAGTATGTAATATTAAACTAATTTCTGGTTTCCCATTTAATGTTCATACTCTCTGTAGGGGAAGTAAGTCATACATAAGTTGATTTCCCTGAAGACTGAAACACTTGCATACGTTTTTATGTTTGCATGTTTGTTGAAGTTAGTATCATAGAAATGACACAATTCACCTTTATTATTTATATCAATTATTTATTGCTTTTATTTTAGTGCATACTAATTTCTACTTGGATTTTGGACATTTCTTTCCTAGATATTAAGTGTAGAGTTAATCCATTTTACCCATCAGAAGTATGTTTTTACTTTATGCACACTTATGTTTGCTGGTTTTATTGATTATCTTCAAAGATTTATTTAGGCTTTCGTTTCAAGCTTTTCTTTAAAGTCTTAAAAATCCAGGAGTGATGCCTAGAACTGATAAGAATGATTCGATCCATCTGTCATTTATCATTAATGTTTCACGAGCCTAAACTAAAGCTTTGAGTCTTCTGAGAGTTATCCATTTCATCATCGTGCCGAAGTGACTGATAAGTTCATCGCATCCTTGGGGCTTCATTGATTCTGAGGAATAGAAAGATAAACAGTGTTATTTATTTACACATATGAATCGAGCTGCTAGTGAATAAGATCCTGATGCTGCATTCAAATCATGTCAGAATTGAAGGCTTGACAAAACGAGATCAAGGCATTGTAATCACCAGTGGGAAGATCATGATGTTTCAATTAGGGAATCATGTCAGAAACAAACTGATCCCAATCTGTCATAATTCTGAATAATGACGGTACAATTCGGTTTGTATGCATTTTCACAGGCTTGTGTGAGAACCACATTTCCAATCTGAAGGTTTATAACATTAGCAAATGAGTTCTATTGATTGAATCAATCATTGCAGGTAAACACAAGAACAGAGCGAGTCCAGAGCAGAGAAACCAGACTGACGAACTCACGCAGAGAGAGCTGCTGCGTCTGTTAGCTGAGGTCCGTTTCATCAATGCTGAGGTACAAACTGCTGCTTTCTTAACTTAACTCTTCCCTCATAATGCATTTTGTAATTATGTTTGATTCCAAACCAGTTAAGCGCAAACCCCACGCCCCAACAGCCAATCAATGATAAAATTCAGGACCCTAAACACTATCAAATGCTAATGAAATCTTTAGAATCAGGTTTGCACTGAACTCTCTGCTGCTGTTCGGTCATTTTTGACTGAAAAAATTTACTTTTTTTTTTTTTTTTTTTTTTACTTCATTGGAATGATACAAAACTTGGTAAAGGTTTTGGCATTTGCTACGTGAACACAACAAAAAATCATGATTTGAAAAGATTACATGGTCCTGAAAGACATAGTCACACTTGTATTGTTCGTGGCCTGGAAACGAATGCAAGACGAATCTCATCTAGTGGAAGTGTTTGGTACTGCGCCCAAACAAAATCTGAATGAAAGCTTATTTTTTGAGATATCAACTTTAAATTTGTAACACAACTTGTATAGATTTATGGCTTTGATTTTCTCACAGTTTTAGAGCAAAACATGTTTTGGAAAATATACATTTCATATAAAATTTAAAAATATTTTTTGTGCATTTTTCTCAATAATAAACTTCTATCACTTTTTTTTAGACTTTTTATTTTTATTTTTTTAAGTTTTTTAACTTGAGCAATAATCTGCCAAATAATCTGTCTTCTTTAAAGAGAGACCAAACTTCAATCTGTGTTTCAAAGATTCAAGATTTACCACAGTTTAAGTTGGAAATTTCATTTTCAGGTCCATGCTCAAAAAGTGAATAAATGGATTATAACTACTGCATATAAATATAATTTTTTGCAGTAAAATCCCCTAAAATACAAAATATTAAATAAAAAACATTATTAAACTAAAATATACTACATTCATTTAATTGAAATAAACTAATTTTTGGGTATTTGACCACCACGCGAGGAACAACAGAGGCTTAAATGGTTTGTGGGGAAGAAATCCTCTGTCAATTATACATAAATTATCATGATTATATCTGCTTCAGAAGTAATAATATGGATTCCATTATCATAATGCATATATAATATTATATTATTATTATTATTATTATATGTTTAAAGAAAATGCTCATCTAACATTCTGTCATCATTTATTCACCCTCACTTTCTTTGTTCTGTGGAGCTCAAAAGAAGAATTTGTAAATTGTGTTTTTGTAAATGTCATATGAAAATGATATGCATGAAAATTAATACATTATCCTCCTTGTTCCACATCATATGGGTTTGTAAGTCAGTAAATAATAATAGAATTTTAATTTTGGGTGAAATACTCCTTCACACATTTTAAGAAATCAAGAAAATGAAGATGTCTCACTCAGTAATGTGAAGTTCTTTTAATGACTGCATTAGACCTCCAGGATCATCTGTGTAATTATGTCTTCAGAGACACGTTTCCTTTGAACTGCACGTACAGATTTGGCACAATGAATTCGGTGTGAGACAAAGAAGTGATGACCTTGACAAAAGCAGAGGCCTGTCGGAGCAACTTCTCTTTGATAGCACATCACTTTGTTCTCGGCGAATATGTTTCCTCTGTTTTTGAAGGGGTTGATTTTTCAAAAGGCGTCCTTTTAATTTGTTGAGTGTGCCATCCGGGGGAAGTGAAAGGATGTGAGTTCCTCGTGGACTTGCGAGGCTTTGATCCTCAGTCATCCTGTGTTAACCGTGTGAGCCGTTGGCTCCCATCAGCCCCATCTGCACAGATGACACTGACTGCAGACACTTGTGAACTGGAAGAGGAATTACAGACAGAACTGAATCCTCATGATTCACGAGTCTCTAAAGACACAAAACACATACTATGACAATGATACTAATGATTTTTCTAAAAATTATATCTGGATAATTAAGTAAACCGAAGTTGCTTCAGTCCAGTTTAAATATTACTAACAATATCAAAGTTATTATGTTTACTTGATAAAAATTAGTGCAGATTTCACAGCAGAAAGACATTTGTACAATTGTACTAGAAGACTTTTACTTGATAAAACAGTCTAAACTATCAATCAGACGACAGGACTGTAGTAGATTGTGTGCGACAGATTTATCAGCAAAGTTTTGATCATGTTTAGCATTAAGAAAATATGCTTTAGAAATATTCGTAATGAATCTAATACAATAGGATTTATAGGGTTGATTAAATACACCAGAAATATTTGTTGTTATAGGTGCATACAAAAAAAATATGAAGCAAACAAGTTCTCATCAAAATTGGCATCCCATAAAGCACAGTATTGTGTTGTCTAGGTAACCATCCTTAAACTCCGCTCTGAGGGGGTGGAACTGAATGGCTCTGCTGTAGCACCTGATGAAAGACGGACACGCCCACCTGAGGATAATGCCCACTGGACCCTGTACAGGTGAACAAAAACACTCTTATTTTAGTATCACTGATATTAATAACTCTGACTCCTTTACACACATCCTTGGCTCTATAACATACTCTCATCTCAAAAACTGATTGGATATTAAGCATGTTATATTAAGCTCCTGCTGCTGATGTGGACCTGAACAGACAAGATAATCACAGAGAGCTGTTCTATTCCACATCCCAGCATGCATTAAATGACTTTCTCAAATTATAAGCCGCATGAAACAATAAGCTTGCGACTCACAGCTAGATAAAGAAAGCTCACAGACACCCTGTGCATCATGAACAGACCTGCTGATCACATATTCAGCAGCATCAAGAACACAGCAGCATTTGTGTGAGCGCAAACTATTACACATGCTGCTCTGATATGTACCGGCCATCCAAATGAGATTAGATGAAATCAGATTCGGCTTTATTGTGTACAGAGTCAGTGTAATTCAGTTAGCAACTAACCAGAAGCTGCAACATAGAATTTAAATACATCTTATGGTATGTGCAAATTGCCATATGATCATTGTGTTGACATAAAGGCATCATAAAAGTGCAGGATACAATAGTAAAATGTTAAAAATGTTGTTGGTAGGTGTGTCAGTATAATGTGAATCAATATAAATTCTTTTTTTTTTTTTAGAGCAAGTGTGATATAAGTCACATACTAATAATGTAATTATCTTATAAAAGTAATGACTTAAAATTGTCTTGATTTAGAACTGCTGCGACATAACTGCTGTAATTGGTTACAGCAGCATAATTGGTTGTCTTTGCCTTTTTTTCATCTTTCCTCAGTGATTGGATTAAGGATTTATCAGCTTATGCCACAAGTAACTTCCTGCGAGGGGCGGAGATTGGGGCGGAGCTATGTGAGGCGTGGTTGGTGGCTAATGCAGCCGTATATCTGTGGAACTACAACAGCTGGCTGCTGGCCACCAGAGCGCATCGGCTTCTCCTGCCCACATTCAGCCGTTTGCTAGAACTACTCAGACAGACAGGGCATGCTGGGTAAGACATGGGCTTGTGTTACTTTATTAGTGACGTTTCAATTCTAACTAGTGCTGATATTGATGTGCCGAAACCTCTAGTACTAAGGGTACGTTTACGCGGCAACGGAAAAGTTTTTCCTTCGTGTTTTTCGCATACAGACGACAACGTTGTCAAAACAATATCCGTTCACACAGATCTGTGAAAATGACTAAAAACACTGTATTCTGCTACCAGGCCAGTAGATGGCAATGCCACTTTGTAAAGAAACACTAGACTTCTATAGACTGAAAATATAACACAAATTCAAAAACGCCATTGTCATATAAATGAACGGCCAAAACGCATAAAGACTTTCAGTTTTTAGTTGAAAACAGTGTTGTGTGTAAACAGCCCCTAAGTATTAAAGTTCAGTGCGTGGGTCAACCTGAGCTTCAGACATGAATGATTCTTCAAATCATGTGTATTGTTGAGGATCATGTGTCTTGTTTGTTTTATTTATTTATTATTTATTTATTTTGTGTAACTTTATTAGTTGTGTTTGTTACATCAGTCCTTACTAGTACTCAATCATTTCTTGCTAAAGAGAGTTGTGCCTTTTCATTTTATTTTTTTTATTTATTCTGTAATTGCATAATTTTATATATTTTTAATAATTTTATTTCATTATTCTATAATTACATCATTATTTTATATATTATTTTTATCATTCTGTAATTATTTATTATTTTATTTTATTATTTTATTTCATTATTATAATTCTTTTATTTTATTTTGTAATTTTAATTCATTATTATATAATTACATCATTATTTTATATATTATTTTTATCATTTTATAATTATGTAATTTTGTATTTATTATTTTATTTTATAATTTTATTTCATTATTTTATCATTCTTTTATTTTATTTTTGTAATTTTATTTCATTATTATATAATTACATCGTTATTTTATATATTATTTTTATCATTCTGTAATTATGTAATTTTGTATTTATTATTTTATTTTAAAATTTAATTTTATTATTATATAATTCTTTTATTTTGTAATTTTATTTAATTGTTATATGATTACATCATTATTTTATATATTATTTTTTAAATAATATTGATTGTGTCTGTGCTTTATTTCAGGGAAGTGGTTCTTCTGGTCATGCTTTGTGACGCTGTTGCTCAGGGACTCATCCAGCCGTGGTATGGGACGTCTATACATGCCGATCAAGAATCACAGGACGCAGAGAAGGGAGACGTTCAGCTGCCAGCTGAAAAGACAAAGAAATTGCGAGGAAAAAACGTGGAGAAATCAGGCTTGACCCACGGCCCTCAGCTGGACGCTGCTGCCATGCAGGACATTAAGAAAGCTTTAGAGGTGAGCAGCTGTTTTTAGTCCACTTGAGGCTGGAAACACCAAGCAGCATTTAACAAAGACACTCTTATCTACATGCACACTGGAGCTCACCTGGGAAACTGCCCCTGTGCGAAGCATTGATCTCAGACCATAAATAGGCTCTGTGAATATACTCTCTGACAAGGGCCTTGGAAAGCTGAAGGCTGGCCCTGAATTTAAAACAAGCTAAGTTCAATTGCAAGTTGCAATTCAAATATATAAACCTTAAATTTAGGCATAAGAAGATTCACAGATAGATTCACAGTCTGACTCAGCCACTAAATACACAGTTAAACACCTCATGTGTTCTGCTGCTTCCCTTCTTCACGATCCCTCTAATTAAATTTCCTTTTGCTGTCTTTTGTGCAGATTTACAGGCCCTCCTCTGCACATATCAGCGGTAATTCCACATGAAAGCCTTTTTAGTATAGGGAAATTATTCACTAACTACTTTTCCTAACACTGCTCTTTTCAAACTCGACATGAGAAGCTAATCTCGCTTACGTTTTTATCAATTTCTAACACGCGTCAAGCACCATGCTGGCTCAAACAAACTTTTTTATTTTATACGAGATTTATATGTAAAGCTGTGAAGTTTAAGAGCAGAAAGTTTGTGGATGTGTGGGTGAAAATGAGGGGAGGTTTGGACATCTGCCTTCTGTTGATACCTGACTGTGTGTGTTGTGTAGGTTTGTGACTTTGCGCTGAAACTTTCCAATGGAAATGCTGAGCCGGTGCCGGTCACGGTGAGGAAGCAGCTCTTGAGCACGTGGGTCTCCGTTAAACAGCTGCTTCACCAGCAGATTGGACAGAAACTGGACATCACTGATGAGGTGACATCAAAAAACAAAACACACCTGTCAAATGGTCTTTTTTGAATAGATTAAGCTGATGCCAATGATCAAAAGTTTGGCTGTGGGGGACTTAAAGGGATAGTTCACCCTAAAATGAAAATTAAGTCATTATATACTCATCTTGGTGTTGTTCTAATGCGCTTTATTAATCAAGATTAATAAAAACGTGACATGAAAACAATACTTTCTACTCGGAGGTGAATATATCCGTTGTGTTTGTCGCAACAAGAAGTATCGCTTTCATATCTCTTATTCTGCCTATTATTGGACAAATGGAGTTCCTGTCCAGAGATATTTAACTCTGTGAAGAAAGTACACAGATACTTTTTGTTTTGGGCATTACTAGGCATTGTATTTCATGTTTTTATTAATCTTGATTCCTCACAACTCGTGTGATTATCTGGGCGAGTCGGAGTTAACTGCAGAGCTAATAGAGTCTCATGAAGGCACAGTCGAGCACACAAGATCAATTTCCAAGGGCAGAATTTTTTCGTTAAATAAATTAAGTAAATTTTGGTTTGTTTTTCACCAAACCCTATCGTAGGCGTAGCTTGATGATGCCAAGTTTGAGCACGGAGTCTTGGGACATGTTGTCTTCACCTCAACGGCCGGTGGAAAAGAATTGAGATAGGAAGTAATCGTGTTCATGGATGCGATTATTAACATTACTGTAGTATGAAGCAGAGCAAGACCGGGACTTTTATTATGACGCAGTCGCTGGCGCTACTTCCGCTTTTCCGGTCATGAGTATGAGGTAAAGCAGCTCTGTTTATCATATTAGATACATTTGAGAGTGTTAAAAATGTTATAACGTTACTCTGTGCGTTCGCTCGACGGCGGCTGTGAGACACTGTTACACACTGCAGTAAGATAGATCCATTTTACAATATCATATTAAATGCTGGATGGCTTGTGTTGATAAATTGCATGCATTTCATTTAAAAACGTATTGTATGATGGAGAAAATTCTGTATTACTGTTACTAAAAATAAAGCTGCATCTGATTATGCTATGTTAGCTACTTCACAAAATAGTGTTTTTCTCTGAGGCATGGTAAAGCATGGTACTCGCAAAAAAAATCAAGAAAATTTGATTTAAACAATAAGACTAAACGTGTTGAGCTATATAACAATAATTAGTTTTCTGTCTATAAATATATCAAAACAGTTGTTCCCTTGTCTATTAAAACATGTAAATATTAAAGCGTTCTTGGTGTTTCCATGGTTTCTACAAAATAAAACCGGAAACCGAGGGTAACGCGGGTATGACGCAATTGACAGGCGACTCCTCACACGTCCCGGAGCCTTGGGTAAAATTGCAATTTTCTCATGATTTACAAATAGTTGGAAACATTTGGGATTTTGTTAGTACTCAAGTGAACAAAATATATAACACTGGCCTAGTGGTTTTTTGATATTTTACTGGAAAATTCTTACATATTGCACCTTTAATTGTTTAGTTTGTTTGTCTCACATCCCACTGGAATTCATGGATTTATGACCTATACTGCATCCAGCCACCTGGGGGCGATCGAGACGCTTTGGCTTCACTTTTCAGGACTCCTGTGGCATGCTTGCTTTTTACCAGCATCGCAATAATATTGTAATTATAAGCTCTGAGTTTTGTTACTTTCAATAAGAAACATCTTTCAAATTCTGTCCATTTTATCACGAAATTCAAACAATAAATGCCGTTTTGACGCTTTTTGATGTGGCGTGACAGATCGCCTCAGTTCAAATGGCAGCACGTAGCGCGATCATCTCTTCATCACTGCTAGAGAATAAACATGAATGAACATGAAGGTATGTTGATAGATAGATACAGTACAACTTACTGAAACGTATATCTCTTGTACTCGCTCAATCAGCGGAAAGATGTCAGTAAAACAATATGTCACATAGTATTACATTTACCTCAGAAATGCCATTCAGTGTCAACAGCTTGTTAGTTCACTATAGAAATTAAGTGTTTCGCTAAATGCACTATTAGCCTATATATTCATTAAATTTTACTTAGCCTGTTAGTTAATGTAAGGCCTAAATAAATCCGTCATGAAACCAAGTTATGACAGCCACTGTGTAAATGATTATATTTCAACAACGAACTGAAGAAACCAAAGTTAATGCAAAAACTTACTTATGTGTAATTTACATGTTTACAATACATACATTTTTATTATTATTTGAGTGTTGATGATTATCTAAAATAAAATAAATAGCAACTGAATTTAATAATTTGGGCTCTGTTGTTAATTGTAACCTTTAATAGGGTTCCCTAATAGCATTAGCAGAGATAGATATTTTTTATCCTTAAGAGAATTTTAATTATAATTGAATAAATTCAAAGACAGAGACACAGTTTGTTCAGTAAAACATTGTTTAATAAAAAAAGAGAAAAAATTGTTTTGTTTTCTCACCCTGCTGTACCGAACCATGATTTCAAAACCGAGGTACGTACCGAACCATCGTTTTTGTGTACCTTTACACCACTATCTGTGTGATACTTTTGCTTATTTTTTAAAAAGCTTGATGCTTGTCACTATTCACGCTATTATATGGACAAGCGTGAGCGGGACATTTTTAAAAAAATTGTGATCAGAAAAAGAAAGAAAGACATACAGCATTAGAACAACACCAGGGTGAGTAAATGATGATTTCATTTTCATTTTAGGGTGAACTCTCGCTTTTAGCCTGACAATAATAATTGATTTTTTTTCTTTTCTAATTGAACCTTTAGAAAAATATAAAAGAAAATCTAAAAAATAATTTGCATATGTGTTTTTAGTTGAGTATCATATTTGATACATCAGGCTTTTATGACTCATATAGTATCATATAGTGAGAATATGGAGGAAAAAACAGCTCAGTTTTATTCAGAGGACCAAACTGAGCAAAAATATTAATGTTTTGTCTATATAAATATCACAAAAAGTAAGATGAAATAGATGCTTGTAATGTTACTTGGATCATATTTGAGACTCACATTTGAACAAGATTTTTCTAAAAAATAAACAAGTAAAATTTCAGCGAATAATTTAGAGTCCTTAGAAATGATTGTATCAAATTTGATACAGTAGGCTTTATAGGTTTAATATCTTATATCAAGCCCATAACTTCTTCATTTTGTGTCTGTCAGAGTAAAAACGAGGCAGTGACGGCCGTGTCCCGTGTGCTGGTCGCAGTCGAGATGCTTCAGTGTAACAGGAACTCAAGACTGATGGAGTTTACCGTTCCCAGCCTGTCTGTGGTGAGACCTGCTGAATGTAACAACCTGTTAAAATAGAGTTTCATGTGCAGAGAAAACTATACTGTAAGTGAACCATTAGGTCGATTGTTCTGATAAACTCAAACTGCATCAAGGTGGGATTATAATAAATTATTCATTTCTTGCAGCCAACTTTTATTCTATATTTACCTTTCTATTTGTAGCCAAACATTTACACTTTAATTTCTCTGTTTATTTTAGACATGGATGCTTTTAAATTGATTTCACTGAACAAAACATGGATCAGCTCATCACAGCAACGCTGATGCTGCGTCCCAATTCGCATATTATACGATATGTCCTAATCGAAATTAGAATTAGTGTGTCGCAAATCGTCTTGGGTTACGAGTGTAACCCTTGTTCCCTGAGTAAGGGAACGAGACGCTACGTCGGTGACGTGATGGGAATCCTCTGCATTTTTGTGTTCGTGAAGCACTATTGTATCTAACCAATGAGAGAACGCGACCTATAAAGCATGCCCGGAAACAAAGAACGCTAGCTTCTGTGATATGTCTGAAGTAAGCGCTCCAGGCATGCTGG
The DNA here is from genome assembly GCF_024489055.1 of Chanodichthys erythropterus. Lineage (NCBI taxonomy): Eukaryota > Metazoa > Chordata > Actinopteri > Cypriniformes > Xenocyprididae > Chanodichthys > Chanodichthys erythropterus. The sequence goes on from NC_090225.1 coordinate 4,034,848, forward strand.
AGGTACGGCAACGTGACGTAGCGTCTCGTTCCCTTACTCAGGGAACAAGGGTTACACTCGTAACCCAAGACGTTCCCTTTCGTGGGAACTATCGACGCTACGTCGGTGACGTGATGGGAACGCTGTCCCAACTACGCCGAGCCTCCAGGTGCCTGGCTACTATCTTGTAAAACCAAAGCACCCGGAGTTCTATTCACATTAAGATTATAAAATCTGATGAAGGTGTGCTGGGATGACCATCCAGCAGCACCACAAATGTCAGCCAAGGGAACCCCTGACATATGAGCTCTTGAAGCAGCCATACCTCTTGTTGAGTGTGCCCTAACATCCAAGGGCACGGAAGCCCCAGGGCTTTATAAGACAAAGTGATGGCCTCAACCACCCACTTACTCATCCTTTGCTTGGACGCTGGGCCCCCTCGACTCGGGGACCCATAACATACGAACAGCTGATCTGATTTCCTCCACAGGGCAGCTCTGTGGACATATGCATCCAGCGCCCTCACAGGGCACAGCAAATTAAGTTCTTCCTGATCCGGATTAGTGAACGGAGGGGGATAAAAAGCCTCCAGAACAATAGGACCTGGGACCCTAGTGGGGACCTTAGGTACGTACCCAGGCCTTGTATGTAAAAAGGCCTTAACCATGCCTGGTGCAAACTCTAAACATGATGGTAGAACCGAAAGAGCTTGAAGGTCACCTATCCTTTTCAAGGATGAGATGGCCAATAAAAACACAGTCTTCAATGTGAGCATTTTATCTGACACATCTTCCAAAGGCTCGAAGGGCGCCTTAGCCAGCCCTTGTAACACAATGGCTAAGTCCCAGGTCGGAGATTTTGGCGTACTGAAGGCCTCAACCTCAGTGCACCACGAAGGAAGCGAACAACTAAGGGGTCTCGACCTACCGAGACACCACCCATAGGAATGTGATAAGCTGAAATAGCAGCCACATACACTTTTAGTGTGGAATGAGTTAGGCCTTCTGAAAGCTTTTCTTGAAGGAACCGAAGCACACAGCTGATAGAACAATGGACAGGGTCTACCTTAAGATGACTACACCATGTAGAGAACACCTTCCACTTATACATATAAAGCTTCCTCGTAGACGGAGCTCTGGACTGAAGGATGGTCTCCACAACCTCGGTTGGGAGACCAGATTCTATGAGCCTTGCCCCCTCAGGGGCCAGGCCCACAGTTTCCACATTTCTGGACGGGGATGTAAAATCATGCCGCCCGCTTGGGACAGGAGATCCTGTCTGACTGGAAGCTCCAGAGGAGAGCCGTGAAGAAGCGATACTAGGTCCGCAAACCATATTCTCGTTGGCCAGAAAGGAGCCACCAATATCAGGTCTACCCCTTCCTGACGGACTTTGTCCAGAACCCCCCGGGAGCAGAGAGACTGGGGGAAAAGCATACAGGCGTCGCCTCGGCCACGTCTGTAACATGGCATCCAACCCCAGAGGAGCTGGATGCCTCAGAGAGTACCACAGAGGGCATTGAGTTGACTCCTCTGAGGCAAAAAGATCGACTTCCGCTCGACCGAATGTTCTCCATATGAGCTCCACTACCTCTGAGTGAAGCTTCCATTCCCCCGGACTCGCGCTCTGCCTCGACAGAGCGTCCGCCCCCATATTCAAATACCCCGGAATATACGCCGCCCTTAGCGAGAGTAATTTCCCTTGGGTCCACAGGAGGATGTGACTGACCAGTTTGCATAGTGGACGAGACCTCAATCCCCCTTGGTGATTTATGTAGGAGACCACCGTAGTGTTGTCTGTCTGAACCAACACATGGTGGCCCCTCAGGTCGGGGAGGAAGTGCTTCAGAGCCTGAAACACTGCCAGCATCTCCAGCCGATTTATGTGCCAGGAGAGCTGGTGTACCTCCCAGTGACCTTGAGCTGAGCGACCACTCATGATCGCTCCCCAGCCCGTGAGGGACGCATCTGTCGTAAGCATTACGCGACGACATGAAGTTCCCAACACGGGTCCTTGGGACAGGAACCAAGGCTTTTTCCACATGACCAGAGCACGAAGGCACCGCCGCGTGACTTTGATCATGCGAAAAAGATTTCCCCTCGGAGAAAACCCCTTGGTCCTGAGCCACCACTGTAAGGGTCTCATGTGCAGAAGGCCAAAAGTAACAACGTTGGACGCAGCTGCCATCAGACCCAACAGTCTCTGAAACTGTTTTACAGTGAGTGACCGGCCTAACTTCACCCCATTCACGGCCCCGAGAATGGAAGTCACACGAGCGGGAGTCAATTGCGCCCGCATCGTGATCGAATCCCAGATTACCCCAAGATAGTTGGCAACCTGACTCGGAACCAGCACACTTTTCTTGGCGTTGAGCCTCAGCCCAAGCTTCTTCATGTGCGACAACACAACATCTCGATGTTGAGCTGCCAGACGTTCTGTTTGAGCTAAAATCAACCAATCGTCGATATAGTTCAGCACGCGGATGCCCTGGAGTCTCAGAGGAGCCAGGGCTGCATCCACGCACTTCGTGAACGTGCGGGGTGATAGTGATAGGCCGAAGGGAAGAACCTTGTATTGGTATGCTTCGCCCCCGAAAGCAAACCTGAGGAACTTCCTGTGAGAAGGATGGATGGAAATGTGAAAATATGCGTCCTTCAGATCTATCGCCACAAACCAGTCCTCGGATCTGATCTGTGGAATAATCTGTTTGAGTGTAAGCATCTTGAACTTCAACTTCTTCACAGATCGATTTAGTATACGAAGATCTATGATCGGACGCAACCCCCCATCCTTCTTTGGAACAATGAAGTAGCGGCTGTAAAAGCCCGACATTTTGCTGGGAGAGGGAACCCGTTCTATAGCCCCTTTTTGCAAAAGCGTCGTAACCTCTTGTTCCATTACCAGAGACTGCTCTGGAGCAACCACCGTGTGAATCACTCCACTGAACCTGGGCGGACGAGAACCGAACTGAATTCTGTAGCCCTGTTCTACCATGAGCAGCACCCATTTCGAAATATTCGGAAGACATTTCCATTCCTCCAAAAATTCTACTAAGGGAACCAGCCTCTCGAGACTGGTCTCTGGTGTTTTTTGAGCACTTGGCTCGTTTATCTGACGCGGCGCACCGGCAGATAAGCGAATCACGTGCTGGCCGAACCTCCTCGGAGGATCGACAGAGACTGCTGCGCCCTGTCGCACACTGGGTGGCAGGGTTGGCAGAACAGTCCCTTGAGGGCGCCGATGGGGAACGATAGAAATTAATCGTCGAACCCCTTCGGAGGGGGCTGCCCTCAGAAACCCTGGCCCATGAGCGTCAGGATTTCTTTTGGGAAGCCTTCCGGGAAATAATGACGGTCCTCAGACCCGCCCTACCCCCGGAAGGCTTCGGCTGTGCAGCACGCTCCGGTCCCCAGGCTTTCCGCGGGGGAGCACGGGCGGCCACACTAGCCTTTTGCTGGGACCTGTGTCCCGAGGAGCCGGCTATCCGGCTGAGGCTGCCCCGCCCAGCAGCCTCAGGGGGATGAGATTTTCGGGGGAGGAACCTATGGAACGCCGCTTTCTGCTTTTTCGCCTCCTCGAACCTGTCGACGACAGTATTAACTGCGTCGCCGAACAGGCCCCCGGAGGAAAGCGGCGCATCCATAAGGATGTGTTTATCCTTCTCCTTAATATCAGCTAGGTTGATCCACAGATGTCTCTCCGTGGCCACCAGGGCTGCCATAGAGCGGCCTACTGACTTGGCCGTCTCCTTGGTGGCACGGAGAGCTAAATCTGTGGCCTTCCTCAACTCCTGAATGGTTTCGACGGTTACCTCCCCACTTTCGTCAATCTCCCCCAGCAGGTCAGCTTGGTATGCCTGCAGTATTGACATAGTGTGCAGACATGCCGCAGCCTGACCCGCTGCCGAATAAGCCTTGCCCACCAGATTCGATGTTTGCTTTAAAGGTCTGGTGGGCAACGTCGGGGATTTCAGGGACGATGCAGACTCGGGCGAGAGATAGCTCGCAAGCGTCTCTTCAACCCGAGGCATCGCCCCATAACCGTGTTGCTTCAGCCCAGTAATATTGCTGTACATTGATGTCTGCGGGCTGAAGACACGGTACTGCACAGGTCTATTCCACGACCTCGACACCTCGGTGTGGAGGTCGGGAAAGAACGGCAGTCCCCGACGCTGGGGTAGTGACCTAGCTGGGAGGAAGCGTTCATCCAACTTGCTTTTAACTTTAGGAACGCTTTCCTCCGCGGGCCAGCTTATATTTAGTCTCTCTACTGCCCGGGTCACTACCTCCATAAGCTCCTCATGGGCTGGAGATGAGGATGACGGTCCCTCATCACCACCCTCGACACCTTCAACATCGACCTCCTCGGAGGAAGATATATTCAGTGCCGGTGCCTCCCTTTGAGGGGAAGAAACCGCCGCGCGTGCTTCCACCACCAAAGGAGAGACACTAGATCTAGCAGGTAAGGGGAGCGATAAGGCAAAGCCCGTCTCTCCCCCCTCTGCTAGATCCATTTGTGAACCCCACGAGTGCAGCCTTCGCTGTGCCTCGGCAGCAGCGGGACCAGACCCGCGGGGAACACTCGCCGCGGCGCCCTCCTCAAAGAGCGCCCGGCGTGAGCGCAGCGTCCTGAGAGTGAGCCGCTCGCAGTGCACACAGACAGCCCCCTCGAGAGCTGCCTGTGCGTGCTCAACTCCCAGGCACTTCACACACATGTCGTGTGTGTCCCCCGCCACGATGAATCGCGGACAGGGAGGCGCACACTTAGTGAAACGCTGGCTTTCCGTCATTATATATATATTGTGTATGTGTCTTATTCACTTTCTGGAAACTCTTGTCCTCAGACGAAGAGATCACTTTTTGGCGAGATGGTAGACAAACAACAGTAAATAAGACAGACAAGATACAAATAGCGCTTACTGAAGACAACAGAAGCTAGCGTTCTTTGTTTCCGGGCATGCTTTATAGGTCGCGTTCTCTCATTGGTTAGATACAATAGTGCTTCACGAACACAAAAATGCAGAGGATTCCCATCACGTCACCGACGTAGCGTCGATAGTTCCCACGAAAGGGAACCTAGTTTGTTGAAATACAGTGCCTATATTTATTAAAATCAGATAAATGGGTTTGAGTGATTAATAACTCAAGACTAACACATACATTTTTACTTTCAGGAGAAAATTCTCCAAAGTGTCCATCTTGCCTGAATCCACTGTCCATTAAACATATTTTACTGTACTGTAACACTTCCACACTTTTAGGAAAATTGTTTTATTCTGTTGATTCTTTTGAAGAGGTTTTTAACCAAGTAAATCCAAATTTAGAGGAGCTTTTAGAAAGACATTTGGCCATTAACTTCTAAATGCATCATTATGCAAAAACATGACGAGAGTCTGCTAAATATGTAATTATTATGTAGTAGTTTTAGTTTGTCCCAAAGCTTGCCTACTCTTCTGCTACACACTCTTAAGTATGTACTTCTTCACAAAAAGAGTGCATACTTTTAGTGCATACTAGTATAAGTAGGTGAATTTGGACCCTGCAAGACTCAGTTGCCACAAATAGTGCACTTTTTTCATTGAGAAGGCTTTAATCAATAATATATAAATTAAGGAGATCGGTGACATCTGACATAGAATGTTAGGGTGTTCAGTTGAGTGTTAATCACTCTAAAAGCCGCTGTCAGGATCATTAAGTGAGATGTAGTGCCTGATTGTGTGTGTTTTGCTCAGTATATATTAGTAATACAGAGATGTGCGTGTTTGTTTCTGTCCTGAAGCTGGCGCAGATGGCGGCGGGCTGTCAGTGGACCGACCCTGTGCTGGAGCTGTATGTGTGGACGCAGCTCGCTCTGTTCGCTCATCAGGCCCATGACCACAACCTTGTAGTGACCTGCACCCATAATGCACTGCAGCTGGAGCAGTATGCAGTTCACAGGGTGAATACGGACACTTATGCCCTGTGAGTGCCAGTCTTACAGTATATGTACAGTACATTACTTTATTAATGCACCACATCTATATATCAACTTTATTGCATACAGTTTGATTAATAATTGATGTTAGGGTTGGGGACCATTTTTTAGGGATAGCTTATAAATCATACTAAGTGATGTTTTTTGAAATGGTAAAAATGAATAGTTTTCTGTGATTTAGGGGAGAGAATATACAGTTTGTACAGAATAAAAATCATTATGCCTGTGCAAATTCCTGTTAAAGCATGGAAACCCAACATGTGTGTGTGTTTAGGTTCAGTGTGCGTTCAGTGCAGGAGATGTTGAGCAGCGCTGCATGTGTTAGAGGTCAGAGTTTGATCCATGAGGCCAGAGGTCATCACATCAGATATATGGAGGGTCTGCGCACGCTTCAGTCCAGCGTCAGGTCAGTAACGCCACCGGATTCAACTCTTCCATTGTTACTGACTTTCTTACTCTCTCTGATTTGTGTTTGTTGTAGTTTTGCAGAGCAGGCGAGCAGCTGGTGTCTGTGTGTGACCGCAGCGGGTCACTACTGGAACGCCTGTCTTCCTCTCCTGGACACGAGACTGGACAGACGACAGCTCAGAGAACCACTGGAGCTCATCCTGAAGGCCATGGCTCATACCTACAGCAAACAAACCCCTGTAAAGGCCAGTTCACACCAAGAACAATAACTGTATTATCATCCAACTGTGCTATCACCAGCACATGATATTGTTCTGTTTATTATAAGCGCTGCAGCTTTGTCATTTGCCGCTTTAAAGGCTTGAGCTAGTTACAGCCGGGATTCTGATTGACTGTTAATGTTTTTATCATTTATCAGCTTGAAAAAATCATTCTGAAAGTTATTCCAACCATATTTTTCCGATTTGTGTGTACAGGACAGAAGTAAAAGAGCGTCTGGACCAGTGATGGAAACACCAGAGACCACAAGTGAGAATTATTTTGCTGTATTGCTAATGAACTCAAGTTGATGAATTATTACAAAGTGTACTTCATGGCCTTTATATAAAATGTTTTAGACGGTTGTAAGAAAATGAAGGATCAGCCTGCAATAGTACAGACATTTCAAAATAAGAGTCCCAGTGTATTTCGGGCTTGTTTATAATTAAAAGTCACACGCTAAGTTTTTTCTTTTTCTTTTGGGCATTATTGGTATTTTGGTTACACAGTAAATTGTATTTAATTTGATTTCCATTTAATTCATAGTAAATTATTGTAGTCTCCCCCACTGGAAGAAAAGACTAAGAACATTATTTGACACATATATTATTCATTTTATAAATTTTACTAGTAAAATTCACTGAGAGAGACACTATATGACAGCAAGGAGAACATAGGAAAAGGTGAACCATTTAAATACTGTAATTTTGCATAATTTACAATGCATAATAATGCATAATATTAGTATGTAATTAAATGTAATATGCTATGTAATTAAAATTAATTTCAATAAATAAAAATACTGTTAAAAATCACTCAATTTGTTTGTCAAATAATGTAGACCATTTTTGTGCCGTGGGTAATTTTTTTTGCCCGGCTACCACCGCAAGTATATTTCAAACCTGTGGGAAGCATTGAGTATATTATATACATTATTAACTATATTAAACATAAAATTTTACTATATTATACTGTTTTAGTATAGAGTTCCAGAAGCTTTACATACTTTACTGTGAAGGTGGATCGTTTAAATATCGATTTGTCCTGTCTGGTAAGGTTTTGTTTTGTCACAGTTTCCAGACATTGTGGGATTTTAGCATTCAGAGTAACCTTTTGTTCATTTTTGTTTTTATTTAAAAATGAAAATTAAAATATATATCTGCATTGGCCGGGAATCGAACCCGGGCCTCCCGCGTGGCAGGCGAGAATTCTACCACTGAACCACCAATGCTGATGCTAAAGCACTTCGGCCACCTGCTGTATTAAAGCTGCACTGCAGATGGCCTGCAGGAGCTGGATTTAAATGTCTTAAAAGGGATCATTCTCCCAAAACAGAAAATTCTGTAATGATTTAATACCATTCATGTCATCCAAACCATAGACTGTAAACAAATAGACACAGAAAAGAAAGAAATTGGTTGATCTTCAAAACACTAATTAATGTATATTTTTTAAATGAAACCTAAGAGGTTTCTGTCTCTTCACTAAATGTCCATGTAAATTATTTTACATGGGTTTTTGTGAGTTCATAAAGAGATATTGTTCACACCTTAAAGAGTATTAAAATGAACTGGAAAAAGCTGGAGGGTGAATAAAAATAGTGAAAACATCAAATACATGCTGAGCAGTAAATCAGTGAATGTTTTGTATTTATCTTTCACTTTTGCACTTTTAGATTTTGAAAAATCCATTTTCCTGAAAGGAAATTGTGTGTAAATAATCCTGCTGTGATTGAGTTCCTGTAGTGAACTGATTTTTTTGCTTTTATAATTTTTTTTCATGGAATTATATTTTATAAATTCAACTGACTGTGAGACTTTAGTTTAATTGAAAAGAGATGGTTTTGCTATGTTCCGAGAACTGTCCGCACCCGTCAGCCTCTTCTCTCTGTCAGCAGACGCAGGCAGACGTGATGATGACCTGAAGGTGTGGGCGTCCATGTACAATGCTCTGCTCCATATTCATACAGACAGTGGTGACTGGAGGAAAGGCCTAAAGCTGCTGGACGAGGCCGTCAGAGAGACGCCACACACCGCACACCGCCTGTGAGTCCTTCCCTCCAACACACACGGCTGCAATATCTGCACATCTGCCCTTTTTAACTTGCAGTGTTTCACGGGTCACTGGATTCAAAATGAGTGTGTGTGTGTGTGTGTGTGTGTGTGTGTGTGTGTGTGTGTGTGTGTGTGTGTGTGTGTGTGTGTGTGTGTGTGTGTGTGTGTGTGTGTGTGTGTGTGTGTGTGTGTGTGTGTGTGTGTGTGTGTGTGTGTGTGTGTGAACTACTACAGATAACCATATAATTGGTTATCAGGTCTCAAATACTGCGTTTATCAGTAAATGGCGCCATCTGGCTGGTCTCTGTTGAAAAGCATCTTTACACCGCTGTGATGCATTTACTTTCATTAATTTAGCAGACACTTTTATGCAATGTGGAATACAACAAGTGAGGAGCATGAGAAATACTAAGTTTCAAACATTATCTAGAATAGGAAAATGTGTTCATAAGGAAACAATGTTATTTACATGTAAAGAAACTCCATTTAATGTATGATTGCAAATACACATTTAGACAAAATCTTATATTGGGAACAGATAGCATTAAAGGTGCTAAAGAGGATCTTTTCGTCGACTGAGAAACCAAAGAGTGTAAGTGAGTTTTTGAAATGAGTGCATGCGTAAGAACAACCCCCCCCCCCTCCTTCACAGCATTTCGTGGGAACGCCTCCCAAAACTCGTGCAGGAGTATTGGAACATGAGTGTTTACCGCCGGCATTCGCTGTGTCGTGTTAGTGGATTCATTATGTCGGACTCACCGCAGGTAACTCATAATCTGCAGTTGTTACTCCTGTCTCCTGACAAAAACATTGCATGCGGCGCCTGTGGAGTGTGGAAAGTTACTTGAGCGTGCAGCCGTGCTCGTCTCTCACAAGGAACGTCATGGCAGTGATTGACAAGCCAGAGGGCCAATCGTTTACGTGATTGGCTGATGTTTTTAAGGCCCTACCTCGTGCACAGATGATGTATATTAATATTATTCCTTTCAGTGCACCTAATAAATTGTCTTTTATCAATTAGTAAAGTTTCAAGTAATATTGCAAAAATGTATAAAACAAAGCATCCTCTTCAGCACCTTTAAGTGAAGAGGCTCAGGCAAGTTAAGGTTATTTTACCATGCACTAATGATTCTTTTGTTTATCTGTGAGGTTTTGGCGACACCTGCTGGTCTTACACATGTACTGCATGTTTTCATTTGTTGTCAACAATGAGTGAATCTCATGAATTTAGTTCTTGTTTTAAGATTGAGAAACTTTAATTCTTCAAATGTGTCCCATTTTTTGCCTTTTAGTGTGATTCTCAGTTACACTAAATGAATTATCAGACACCTGTCTTCTCTGGTCTGAAGCTCTGTGTGTGTGTGTGTGTGTGTGTGTGTGTGTGTGTGTGTGTGTGTGTGTGTGTGTGTGTGTGTGCACGCAGGATTCTGTTTAAGCAGCGTGTTCTGGTCAAGGCCCGGTTAGGAGAGTCCGTTCAGCTGGACATGCAGCGGTTCAGTGACGAGATCGTCTGCTCTCACATGTGGCGGCGTGCAGCTCTCTGTGCCAAAGACAAAAGGCAACGACTGACCTACTATCAGAACGCCATCACGGCACTAAAGGTAAAAGCATCAGAAAACACTTCAGTTGGACCACAACTCTTTAATGAGGCTGATCACTGATCGCAGTGACTGTGTGTGCATCTCTGTGCATGTGGTTTGTGGTGACACCTGCTGGTCTTGCACGTTTCTGCATGTTTTCATTAGTGGTCAGTAATGTTTGAATCTCACGAAGAAAAGTGTGGCTCATATTTTAAAACCAAAACTCTATAAAATATATTATTTGCCTTTTGGAATTATTTTCATGACAATTAAGCACATTTCCCTCAAAATTACTATACAAAAATGAGAATTGGCATTTCTGGATACAATAATACGATTGTGATCCATACTTACAATTGTTCATCACAAAGTCATTTAAATTCTTAATTATATTAAATATAATGAAAATGTGGGGCAAAGTATGCTGTCGAGAAAGTAATGCCACCATGTAAAATTTCTAATTATTAGTATTTTTCAAGAATTTTGATCAAAAGAGAAGCACAAATTCAGTCAGGTGTGTCCAGACTTTGCATGCTAGTGTAATGAATTATCCGACACTTAAAAATCATCATAGAAAATGAGAATTGCCATTTCTGGACACAGTCATTATTAAATATATTTTAAAAATGATTACAATTAAATTTAGTATGAAAAAGGTACTGTGATCTGAACTTACAGTGGTTCTTCACAAATGTAATTTTCCATTTTTCCAAATTCCCATGTAGGGATTATATAAAATTATATAAAAAAAGTACTTTTTTTTTTTTTTGTAATTTTGCTGTATGCTTTTGACTTTTTTCATTTGCCTTTTTTTTTATGTAAATATAGTATTTTTTATTTGTATTTCAGTTTTAGCTATTTTAGTACATCAAGTTAAACTAAATGAAAATGAGAAACTTTATTTTATTTTAAGTAACGAAAAAGTTTTTTATGGTTATATATATATATATATAGCTTTTATCAGAGACATTATTTATTCTCTTTATTCAAAGTGGCTTACATTGTGTTCAAGGTAAACCTTTAGCCTACATTTTCCTTGCTTTCTCTGAGAATCGAACTAATGATTTTGGCGTTGCTAACTTGCTAGCACCATTATTTATCTTTTTTTCCTGTACAGTAATGAGAATTTCATAGAAGATGAGCTTAATTCATTTTTAAAATAATGTCACCATGTGAAAGATGCATTTAGAAACAGAAGCTTACTTTCCTCTATGAATTTGAAAAAAAAAATGTTTGGGGTGAAACATGATTTCTTGACAGTTTTTTAGTTAATAAGTGCTAACTGACAGATCTTCTGTGCGTTTCCTCAGTCTTCTGGTGCTCAGTGGCAGAAGGTGGATGTCCTGCTGGAGTTTGGCGAGTGGCTATATATCACAAACTTTCCTATGACTGACGTCCGTATCCAGGTCGAGTGGGCCGCAGACGTGCTGCTGTTCACAGCTGGTCAGTCTTCATCATGTGTGATTATCTTGTGTTCTGTACAAATCAATCACATGTGATCACATGTCAACATCGCACCCCTGTCCTGTTAGAGGAGAGCGTGGCATCTGGAGTGCGTCTGTGTGAGGTGCGGGCGGTCGGGCGTCTGGAGCGTCTGATGCGAGCGCACACACTGCTGGCTCTCACAGAGGAGCGATCGTCCCACAAACACCTGCAGCATCTGCTCACCGCACTCAGCTTCACGCTGCACATCTGGAAGGTCAGCACTTCACTTCCATAACATCTCAGAGCGGGACACTTGTATTGGGTTTTCAAGTGTGTCGTTGTTGAATTCAGGTGTCTATGGAAACCGCACAGGAAGTGATGAATCAGTCAGCCGCTGGTCAAGCCGTGCGATCCACCAGCTCCAGAAAAGACAAAGAGAGACCCGACGAGTCTAAACAGGTGAGGCTAACTAGATATCCAAAAACGTCTTCTAAGAACATTTTACTAATGTTCCAATTAATGAAAACATTGTTTCTGAACGTCAGATGAACATACAGTTTTTTTATGTTTTTGTTGTGAGAATTTTATTAAAGACTGATAACTATAAACAAACGTTCTATTAATGTTCTATTAAAGTTAATGTAACTTTGAGAGAACCTTGCCAGAACATTCTGAGAACATTCCCTGTTAGCTGGATAAAAGCATTTGACTCTCCATTAAACATAAATCCTCTGTAAAATTTTTTTCTTCCATTATAATTCATTTGATTTTATTTTCATGCTCTGCGTAAAACTGCATTTTGTCTTTCTAGGGCAGCGTACTATGTAGGGCGACTGGGGTTAGATGTCACACTTTTTACTGTTGTTCTTTTCACTTTTTTCACTTTTTATTTTTGAAAGTCAGTGTCTATATAGATGCAAACTTTAAAGTTTCGACTACAAAAAAGCTGTTGAAAATTTCCTCTGTTATTGCCCAGGAGAATACAATCAACATTTAAACACATGATTTAATTTAACACATGTTGTGCCCTATGTTGACACAATATAAATAGTAAAATAATTTTATAGTAAAATATTTACCTATTAGACAATAAAATAAAACAGTTATTAGACTGTATTTTTTATAGGATACTACCATGGCCCACTACATTACTGCTGTATCACGCTGCACTGAATATCCCACAAGGCAGTGTGCTTGACTTGACCTTCCATTGACCTTGCAGTGTAATGAAGGAACTGGAACTGAACTCTCTTCATAAAACTGCCAAAAGTCATTTTTACACCAAAATTTATTAAAATGCATATAAAAATGTTTTGTTTCTAAGATGATAACTGACTCGCTGAATTTGTTTCCAGTGGTTAGTGGTATATAATGCAGTCTGTTTCACATGCTATTTGTTCTAGTAGTTTTCAAGTATACAGTGTACACTACCTTTCAAAAGGTCGGGGTCGGTGAGATAGAAAATAGATATCTTTTGTAACATTATACATGTCTTTACTGTGCCTTTTGATCAATTTAAGGTGTCCTTTCTGAATGAGTAAGTGTATAAACAGTGCTGTTTCTCTATTATATACATTTAATTTTTTTCCAGCCGTCTACTGTTGTGTCTCTTCCTATCGGCCCGGAGCAGTGGGCTCAGTTTGAGTGTCCTGAGGAGGTTCGACAGGCCTTTCGTTCTGACGTCAGCCCGTACAGCATCAACGGCACGGCCCTCAGCGCGCAGGTCAGTGGATCTCCACTAGAGGTCGACGTCATCTCTTATTTGAACAGGGTTTCACATGTGACAGATAATCAAAACTGTGACAGAGCGGGAACGTTTCTGATTGATCGTGTGCTTATTTCTGAGGTTTATGAGGTGGAAGTGGAAGTATTGATCTTTAGAGTGAGACCTGAGATATCTGTGACTTAAAGCATCTTGCTCATTGATTGGAAGAGAATTATCTCATTGAACAAAAACATCACATGAATAAAAGAGAAAAGAGATTATTAGAAAACTGTCATGGGTTTATATGTCAGGTTATAAACACCATCCATCAGGTCGTCTTTTTTGGCCAGCCCTACTTTTGAAAATATTAAGAGTTGCATTAAATTGTGACATTATTGTCATGACAAGTAAGCAAATATATATATATATATATATATATATATATATATATATATATATATATATATACAGTAAAAATTGTGAAATATTACAAGTTAAAATGTTTCTATGTGAATATATTGTAAAATGTAATTTATTCCTGTGATCAAAGCTGAATTTTCAACTTCATTACTCCAGTCTTCAGTGTCACATGATCCTTCAGCAATTATTCTAACATGCTGATTTCCTGCCCAAGAAACACTTCTGATCATTATCAATGTTGAATACAGTTGTGCTGCTTCAGATTTTTGTGGACACTGTGATACATTTTATTTTTCAGTATTCTTTAATGAATAGAAAATTCTAAAGAACAGCATTTATTTTAAATAGAATCTTGCAATAGAATGTTACATTATAAATGCCAATTTCAATCAAGTTAATGCGTCTTTTCTTTAAAAAAAATAATTTTGAACATTAGTGTAAGTATATGTGAATTACAGTTTTTCTCAGTCGCTTTGGTACATTTCTCAGATCAGAATTGAAATTCTGAAAACTACCTGTTCAATTCTCACATCATTGTGTCACTTGTGCACATCAAAAAAGCAGTTTCTCATTTCTTTGAACAAGTTGTAAATGCTTTGGTACATCCATGCAAATGATTATGTACAATTCTCTGTTGTTTCCTACATTATCAGTTGCTTATGTCATGTTGATCAAAATGTATTATATTGGGTCTCTGTTGAATAGTCTCACCCCCCACAACATTTAGGCACAAGCTCATAGCATAAGTCTTTACATGCAAAATGGTTGAACAAGTTATCATAATATGTCAAGCATATTTCTATACTTTCTATATTTCCATTAGACTTTTTTCTAAATCTGTCCTGAATTGGTAAATTGGTCCCAGGTGAATCTTGACGACATGACATGACTCAATAAGGACATGACTCAATGACTCAATGACGTTCTGTCAATAAAATACAGTACAAACAGTAAGAGAGTAAATTTGAATCTTTTCCATTCTCTTGCAATTACACTCACACATACACTAAGATGTAACTTATAATTGACAATAATTGTCATCAAAACTTTAGCCATAGTTTCCATCAGAACGTCCCTCCAGAGTAAACGTTATTTTGAGAACATGACTAAACAATTTGACTGTCTTATCCGTACACAATGACACAAGGACTTGTCATTCTGATGGCACTGACATGTTCATTGACACAGATATTTACTTTTGAGAGATGAACTAAGGATTTTGAGTAAGAGAGTGGCTTTTGCAGGTTATCCATGGTGTTTTGCTATTTGTACAAATTGTTTTGAGAAATGCACTTACTGTTTTGCAAATTGTGAGTTTGATTCGCGAAATGTACCAAAGCGAGCGACTGAGAAAAACTGTAAAATTGCACATCATGATGGTGTTTTATGTGTTTAATCGTGTTGTTTCAGAGCCAAACTCTGTTTTATTTGGATCTGTTGGTGAGAGAGCTTGAATCAGTCTCGTTGACCCCACTGACCTTTGCCCCTCTCCACCTGGCAGAGGTCATCGCTCATGACCTCATGCAGAGCAGGAGTCAGTCTGACCTCTACCGCCTCAGGTATCACCGTGAGCACAGTTTCAGTCACATTACATTAGATTTCACAGCTAGATATGACAGCACGTCCTCTCATCTCTCAGAATCATCAGGAACTGTCATGATCTGGGATTTGAGTCTTTATCTCCATACTGCGAACAGCTTCTGAGCTTCACACACCTACCTGAGGATGAACAGATGTGGTATGATTCTCAAATGAACTGCTTGAATCTCTAAACAAGTCAATATAAGGTGCTTCATAGTGTTTAATGCAACTCTATTTGATTTCAGGAGCCACAGAGCCGTCATGACTCAGAGCGTCGTGATGGACGAGGTCAGTTTCTCACAGCACAGTTTGAGAGTGTTCTGATGTAACTATTTAAAACTATTACACTATTCAAACTAACACACTAAACCCTGTCAGACGCCGTTCACTGAAGGTGATCCGTGTGGAAGGACAATGACCAGTGGTTGGTTGTCGAAGGCCGACGTGTGTCTCAGCATGAACCTGTTTCAGCCTGCTAAAGTCCTGCTGAATCACACACACCGGATAGCTGAGGTGAGCAGACAAACACACATGATGTATCAGTGTTTTCCTTCTGACATGCTTCATACGTCATGAAGAAAAGCATGAACGAACTCAGCTTTGAAATTCAGCTTTAGTCAAATGACTGAAAACGTTGTATGAGAAGTCTCATGTTTTGTTAATAAACTGCAAAAATGGCTGGACATAAAGGAAGACTTTTATTGAAATTTATGCTTAAAACATCTGCCAATAATCATTAAGTACTGAAATATAAGACTTCTTGTGTAATTATAGGCAAGTTATTCCTGGAGCAATTATATTTTTGTATTTCTGACTTAAGACCAATTAATTAACACTCTGAAATAACAAATACTGCACTAGATTTAAAGTAAAATCATTACATAAATTGAGATCACTTCTGTTCAAGTTTGGGGTCTGTAAGATTTTAATGTTTAGAAAAAAGTGTATTCTGCTCACCAAGGCTGCATTTATTTGAGAAAAAATACAGTAAAAATTGTGACATATTTTTACAATTTAAAACAGCTGTTTTCTATGTGAATATATAGTAAAATGTTATTTATTCCAGTGATCAAAACTGAATTTTCAGCATCATTACTGCAGTCTTCAGTGTCACATGATCCTTCATAAATCATTCTAATATGATGATTTGCTGCTCAAGAAACATTTCTGATTTATATCATCATCAATGTTGAAAACAGTTGTCCCAGATATGTGCAACTGAAGAGATTCAGTGAATTCAGATTGTGTAAAGCTCTTCTTCCTAGATCTTTGTGGAACTTGGAGGAACTTTAAATGTTACACATCTCATTGTTATGTGTGTTTCAGGAACTTGATGATCAGACGTCATTGGCTAAGAGTTTACACCTCCTGGCTGTTCTGGCCAATCAGGAGCACAGATACGGTGAGGCTCTTGATCTGTGTCAGCGAGCTCAGGAGATCGGAGGAGACGAGGAGTTCTGCTACCTGCTCGTTCAGACGCTGCTGACAGCTGTAGTGGGACAGGAAGGACAGGACGCGCATCATCAGGTGTAGAATGATTGACAGCTGCTGAACCGATGGCAGTAATGTAGACCAAATTCATTTAGGAATATTAATAGTAATTGACACAGCAGATGTCTGCAACAAAAAGGCTGCATTTATTTGACTTGCTACTTAAGAAACAATTTACTATTATCAATGTTGAAAACAGTTGTGCTGCTTCATATTTTTGTGGAAAATGTGATACATTTTATTTTTCAGGATTTTTTGATGAATAGAAAGTTCATAAGAACAGCATTTATTTGAAATAGAATCTCTTGTAACATTATAAATGTCTTTAATGTCACTTTTGATCAATTTAATGCATCCTTGCTTAATATAGTATTCATTTCTATTTACATCTTAATATACGTGTATACACACACTAAATAAAACAGCCTTTTTAAATTGTAATAATATTTCACAATATTATTGTTTTTACTGTATTTATGATCAAATAAATGCAACCTTGTAAGCAGAAGAGGCTTCTTTCAAAAACATAAAAATATCTTCCAGATTTTTGAACAGTCGAACTATATATTTTTCTTATTATATTATTTTCCAGCTGCTTTAATTCTAGACTCAATATGTCAAATTAAAATAAAAGTGCATTTGTTGAACATTTCTATGCATTTCTAAACAAATTTTTATTTTATTTTATGTTTTTGTACTAGAAGTTACATTTATGTAAATCCAAAACATTTGTTTTTGCTCTAAACACTTTTTGCACTCTTATTCTTATTAAGATATTAAGGATATTCATAAGATATTATTCTTATTAGGGATATTAAGAGCAAAATATAATGTCAAAAATATGCTTTGTCTTCTGCAGGTGTGTGATATCACTGAACAGGCCTGCAGAACCATCAGAGCAGTTCTAGAGCAGAGACAGAACCGAACTTCAGTCCTCCGCTTCTTCATCGCGTCGCTGGAGACCAGGTGCATTTATGGATTTACTTACAGATGATGCTCAATATTTCATAATCAGAGCTAAATAACAGTAACACTGTATGTGCACGTGAAGGGGGGCCGTTTTACGCCAGCGCTTACTGAGTCCTGTCACTCCGCTGTGCTGTCTGAGTGATCCGGAGGTGGAGATGTTGAGCTCAGTGTGTGACACACTCAAACACACTGCCTCCGAACTGCTGCAGCTGGGATACAGCACACACGCCGCAGAGGCCACACTAGAACACAGCAACACGCTGAGGTACAACACGTAATCAGCACACAAACACAGACGCTTCACTGCTAGTGGATTGGGGAAGGTGTTTATATTAGGTGTTTTAACTGCTAACCATTCCTCATGCCAAGGTCACATTTAGTTAAATATAATATAGTTTTGCAATAGTAATGAGAATTTGAGGGTGATATAAAATAATAAAAATGTCTTATACCAAGTAGAACATATTCCTGGTATATATAGTTTGGTGTCAAATGAACTTTTGTTTTTTGAAAGAAATTAATACATTTATTCTGCACGGACTCTTCAGTACTTCAGTATTCCTGCAGTGTGACCAATGCATTTTTAAACCAACAAAAAGTTCATGCACCCATTTAATTCCACGTCTCTCAATTAATAAAAGGTCTTTTGAGCAAAAGTAAATGCACGTTGTTGTTTATTGTAGTAGGTTTGAATCCGATGTTTGATTTTGTCTTTGTCTTTTTCATCAAGAATCCTGGCTGTTAATGCTTTGAGTGCAGAAGAGAAACAGCGCCACCTTCTGCATGCATTCGCCCTTATGAAGAAGGCTGTGTCTATTCAAGAGAAAGTCGTCACTAATGTCCTGAATGTTCTTCCACCTCATGAGGTATGAGATGTTTGATGATCAGTTCTGTATAGATGGGTATAAATTTGCAGAATTTATACTAGCAGGACCAGTAGACAGTAGTTCTATAATGTATTGGTTTAGTTTACACTAGTAATAATTAGCTTCATTCATCTTTATCCTGGTGACACATTTCCTCCTCTTCTATGATAAGCAGGTGTTAGACTTGGCATATTAATTCAAGTTTCCAGACCTTCACACCTCCACACCTTTGATAATCACATTTGTTTGTCGATTACCTTTCCTCCACGTGCGGTAATGTTGAATCTAAAGGACACAACACATGAGCTTTCTTTCAAGGGGAACAAACATGATTAGCACTCGGGGAAATGTGATTTGGTTCTGTGTTTGTTAAGCTTGCCGATAGTTTTCTTGGCCCCCTGTTGGGCTTAGCGTGCCAAACAGCACACTGGCTCATCTGAACACCACGCTAATTCATTTAGCCTCACACTGCATTATGGATTTTCATTTTCTCAAATGGATTATCTTATTACAAAGCTCTCTGGGTGCTCATATTTATGAAAAGAGGGCAATGAACACATTGACCAAATGGGGATATCTGAATTGCTAAACTAGTTAGACTCTTGTGCCTTTTGATTTAACAGAATAGTTCAAATACTGTCGTCATTTATTCACCTTCCAAAACTGTAGGACTTTTGAACAGAAGATATTTAAAAAGAATCTTCAAACTGCTCTTGTTCCATATGATGAAAGCCAAAATAAAAGTTTGGTTTAACTTGAAGAAATTGTGACGGAAATATATTACTGTTGTACAGTAGAATTTACCTCTCTAAGTTATGATAATAATAATAAATTATTGAACTTTAAAGAATAATCATACAGTATTTTAACAGTAAACCTCTGTTGTGTAGCATTTTGTTTGCAAAAAAGATTTTTTTTATTACATTTTAAAAGATTAAATAAATTGTCAATTTGTGTGCCTTTATTTAATAACATCGTTTTTGATAATAAATTGGTGTTAAATCATAAATCAAAAAATGTAAAACACAACACAGAATTTCTGTAAAAATAAAACATTTCATAGGGACCGTACTGTAAAGAATAAATGCTTTTTAATTATTAAAATTTGGGGAAAATAAAATGGAATTTGAGAACAAATAAAATTTATTTCATAGGGCTCTAAAATATGTATGTGTGTATATATATATATATATATATATATATATATATATATATATATATATATATATATATATATATATATATATATATATATAAATTGTTGTTACAATGTTTATGTTTCGTCATTTCTATTAATTTTTGACCAATTAATTACTAACACACGAAGGCAAGTAAATGATGACAGAATTATCACTTTTTAGCTGGACTGTCCCTTTAAATCACAAATGCAAACTGAAATGTTGTTTGCTTGCAGGCATTTGTTGTGGATCCGTCTGTCGTATCCTGCATAAATCAGAAAACATATTGTTTGCACCTGATTTAACACCTGCATTGGCTTTGTTACCTGAGTCAGATTGAAGTTTATTCTTCCATTAGATTGAGCCTCCACCTACAGCAGATGGTGCTGCTGCCCCAAAAGACAATAAATCGAACAGAGATGACTCTGGAGACATTGTTCACTGAAATATATTACAGAAGGAATGTTTGGTTTTCCATAGAAAGAGAAGAGAAAGATATGAGCGGCCCCTAAAGACATATGTTTCAGTGATGCATGAGACAAAACCCGCCAGTGGTTTTGAGAATAGCAAATTAATTTCAGATTTGATGATCTATTGAATAAAATACATTGTTTCACTTTATTTTCTGTACTGTAAAAACACCTGTCACGCTTCATCAGGAAGATCTCTTTTTACATTTTACTTGAAACAACATTGTTTAAGTGAAATATAGAAAGCTGTATAATCAATTCTCAATTCCAATTCACTATCACAGCAAAAGCGAATACTAATTATACCACAGTTGAATACATCTCAATATGCAGCAGATTAATACAAATATTTTACATTATTTTCTACGCAAACCTTCACTGACCTTCATCTCTGTCCTGAATATTTTGGAGAGATGAAATTGAAGAAGTAAATGAACAAAAGAACTAAAGTGTTTTTCGGTTCAGACACAGGAAGGTCGTTCTGACGGTGGTCACATGACTCATTTGTGAACAGGTCATTCTTGTAAGACCTTGTTGTCCGGTCATTTCCTGTTTTCACTCCTCCATATCCTCAGTCTCTGACCCTGATGAATAATTCATGACTCATCCAGCGAGACCCAGATTTACAGCAGGATTGCACCGGAAAAACCCTACGAGTGTTTGTGGGTAACAAATCAGTTGCACTTTTACTGACTTTGGTTTCCATGCTTGTACACATTCACAAATTAAGGTCGAAAACAAATTACTTCAATTGCTTAGACATTTCAGGTAATGTAAGCATGTTCTCTATTTGAATGATTCATTACTGCAAGTTTTTCCAAAAGTAAATATTGTTTGTGTTTTTAATGTTCATCACTGAAAAAAATGCTGTTCTTACTTAGAATTCTTGTCTTGTTTTTAGTCAAAAAATCTTAAAGTTCTTAAATCAAGAAGCATTTTCTTGACAAGTACAAATTATTTTCATGTTTTCAGGAAAAATAAATCAAAATTAAGCATGTTTTTCCTTAAAAGAAGCAAATAATCTGCCAATGGGGTAAGCAAAATAATCTTAGTCCAAACTGAAAATTATATATCTTATTCTTGGTTT
This sequence comes from Chanodichthys erythropterus, assembly GCF_024489055.1. Taxonomy (NCBI): domain Eukaryota; kingdom Metazoa; phylum Chordata; class Actinopteri; order Cypriniformes; family Xenocyprididae; genus Chanodichthys; species Chanodichthys erythropterus. Next base: position 4,056,292 of record NC_090225.1, read on the forward strand.
GAAATAAGATTATTTTGCTTACCCCATTGGCAGATTATTTTGCTTGTTTTAAGGAAAAACTTACTTAATTTTTACTTGTCAAGAAAATGCTTGTTGATTTAAGAACTTAAGATATTTTGACTAGAAACAAGACAAAAACTCTAAGTAAGAACAGCATTTTTTGCAGTGATCAAAATAACTCTGTTAACTCTGTCACTCAAACAATGTTCTTTTTTTCTGATGTCACCCAATATTTTATTCACAATAGAACATAGATAACATAACAAATGTTTCAACTGAGAAATTTTACAATTTTATTCACAAAATGAGCATTTCAAATTTGATGCCTGCTACAGGTCTCAAAATAGTTGGGACGGGGGCATGTTTACCTTGGTGTAGCATCTCCTCTCCTTTTCAAAATAGTGTGAAGACATCTGGGCATCGAGGTAACGAGTTTCTGGAGTTTTGGTGTTGGAATTTGGTCCTATTCTTGACTGTTATAGAGACCGGGACTCTTCTACGACAAAGTCATGATGTTGTAATAGCTGCAGTATGTGGTTTTGCATTGTCCAGCTGAAATACACAAGGCCTTCCCTGAAATAGACGTCATCTGGAAACCTTTATATACCTTTCAGCATTCATAGTGACTTCCAAATCATGCAAGCCGCCCATACCGTATGCACTTATGCACCCCCATACCATCAGAGATGCTGGCTTTTGAACTGAACGCTGATAACATGCTGGAAAGTCTCCCTCCTCTTTAGCCCAGAGGACACGGCGTCTGTGATTTCCAACCAGAATGTCAAATTTGGACTCGTCTGATCATAGTACACTTTTCCACATTGAAACAGTCCATTTCAAATGAGCCTTGGCCCACAGGCCACGACAGCGCTTTTGGACCATGTTCACATATGGCTTCCTTTTTGCATGATAGAGCTTTAGTTGGCATCTGCAGATGGCACGCCGGATTGTGTTTTCTAACAGTGGGTTCTGGAAGTATTCCAGGGGGCATTTTTATCTCACAATTCTGATTTTTTTTCTCAGAATTTAAACTTGCAATTGCATGTTATAAAGTCAGAATTGTGAGATATAAACTCGTAATTATGAATTTTTTTTTTCCTGATTTTCCTTCACAATTGGACATTATAACCTGCAATTGCAAGTTTATATCTCACAATTCCGACTTTATATCACGCAATTCTGACTTTATATCTCTCAATTCTGAGAAAAAAAGTTAGAATTGTGAGATAAAAAATAGCAATTACCTTAGTTTTTATTTCATGGTGGAAACAAGCTTTGCTATACTGTATAGTATGGACTATGAACTGCTTAATTGTTTATATTGTTGCGAAATGTAATATTATCATCCAGCTTTAACGATAAGGCATGAAGACATTAAGATATTATAAAAATTTGCTTTACAACGGTGTATTGTGAAGAGTGCTATACAAATAAATTTGACTTGACTTGAAAGATGCTATTAATAATGTCACAGATGAATCATTCACGAGCCCAGAAATATGAACTAAGAGAGTCTATTTTTATTTCATGCTTTATTTAAATAAATGTTCATGTTAAAGAAATCCAGATACATTATAGTAACAGTTTTAAAGTCTTCCTCACTGTGCTGTGTGGTAGTAGATGTTCTTGTGTGTGTTTCCTCCAGTCCAGTTGGTGTAACCTCCCTGCGATGCGTGTGTGTGTGCGTCTGAGACTGGCTCTTGCCGATCTGGCCCTATTCATGCTGGACATCCAGTGTGCCGAGCAGAAGAGGAAGTCCATCGACAGGGACAGGAAGTGCTCAGTTGAGAGGGCAGTGGAGGACTTCATCAGGAGCAGCTCTGATCTCACCGATCATGAGAGGGTGAGAAACCAACTGAACATCCACTGGGATCACGATCAGGGTTTCCAACTCTCACACATTTTGACCAGATTGTTCTTAAACGTTGCCGAATCGGTCATTCCAGGATGACAAAGAAGTTTTAATATTAAGATAAATAAAATATTAAATATTAAGTTCTTTTGCTGGGTTTAACCCTGTTAACACTTTGGAAGAAATTTCTCACAAAGTTCAACCAAAAACCACAAAATTGCCACATAGGTTGGCATGTCAAACAAACAAACTCACACTAGTTTAATTTGAGACCTTTACCACGTCTGGTGTTGATAGAGTGATGTACTGTTTAATGCAATCAAGAGATTCATTCCCCAGTGCTTAACTTATATTATTATATTATAATTATGTGCATATTTCCATTTCCTAAAAGTTTGCCTTCAAAACACGTGTGCATGAATGTCAAACAGATGGAGTGTAAGAGACAAATTTATGTAAAAAAAAAATATATTTTTATAACAGTAAATGTAACAGAATCTTAATTTAAGATTTAGGCCCTACTGAAAAAGTGCATGAGAGTAACATATTGAAAGAACTGTACAGTAAGTGTGTTCTTAAAGTCAGTGTGAAACAGAAGTTGCACTCATCTTTTCTTCCCTATTGTACTAAAAAGTGCATCTAGTACAACATTAGGCTGAAGTATTTGGGTAATTGGCATTATTAAGATGAAATTAAACATGAATTGTTGGATCCTTAAAACCACCAATTGTGGGTTAGCTTTGAGTTTGTATATATTTAGCAGAAAGAAGAGAAGTATGTTTGTGTTTGCTGTTTCTCACGTCTCTGCAGACTGTGTTTGTGTCTCCAGTCAATTAAGCAGTCGGTCAGACACAGATGAGATGTTTAATCTATCAGTCAAGTAACTCTCACTCGCTCACATCTCGATTGAATTTTTTCATTAAACGATATTTCTATATCAGGCCTTAAACTCTTGCACTGACTCAAAAACAGCCTTACTCCAGACAGTGGCTGCTTTAATTGAATTCAGTACAACATTATACCTAGATGTAGCCTTACAAATGTACTTTACAATTTCCACCTTTTTTACATAATGCAAAAAAAAAAATAAAAATCTTTATCATAGTGGGCCTAAAACCTGCTTCATATACTTTATGTAATCAATTTATCAATGTGTTTTTTTTTTTTTTTTTAATTATTGGATAAATTGTGAAGAAGTGACAGTTTATGTGAGATTCACCCAGATGACCTCTTCTGTGTTGATTGTAGTATCATCATCAGTGTGACTTAGAGCCTGATGTGTGTATGTGTGTGTGTGTGTGTGTGTGTGTGTGTGTCTTTCCTCAGGACTGGTCTGGTGTGGGACGTTCTCTGGCTCAGGTGGTTCTGACGCATCTCACAGCTGTCAATTCCCTCTCGCTGGACAGTGTGGAGACTAGGGCTTGTTCCCTCGGCATGCTGGGAAGGTGCCTGAGAATATTAGCCCAGCAGAGAAACCCACTGTACCCATCCATACTGTGGGACGAACCCGTCACGGTACAGTACAGACACACCGACTGCTTTACAATTGCCTTTTACATGTCATGGAAATTCCTGATTTTTTATTTTTATTTACTACTCTAAAATATTTTATGAACAAGAAATACATATGTCCAAAAGTGAATATTATCCCATAATTTACTCATCTTCAAGCCATCCAAGGAGTATATGACTATTTTCTTTCAGGTGAACACAAGCAGAGATATATTTAAAAATATCCTGTCTCTACCTACAGTAGCTTTCCAAGCAATAATCACAAATCACTAGAAAGGTCAAGAAATAGTCATGGAACATTGATGGGAACCTTGTCAGTTATTTGTCATAATGATAAAAAAATACTTTGAAAATGACAGTCTCAGACCCAGCAGCATCATTATATACTTACATAGCGTGGTTAGGATGGTTTGGAAAGAAAATAAGCATTTATTTAAGTCATAGTATAGATTTTCTTTCTTTTCCACCTGTTTAAACTCTATTAAGCATCATTAGATTCTGCGTTTGGGTCTAATTTGCCTTGGCACCAGTAATTCACCCTCTTGAAGACACTTTTCTCCAGACTGCCATTGATTCACATGGACTCAGTATGAGCATTGTGCCACCAGGACGAGGACAGGACCGAGAGAGAGGAAAATGAGGATGATAATGAATATGAACAAGTGAAGATTACTGAAACTGAGAAGAAACGATATGCAGGCAAAAGTGCAGAGCTACAGGTAAATGCGCACACACACACACATCTATTTTAATGAGGGCAGACCATATACTTTCTACACATTAACTAGCATAGATTCAGTGTACTTAAGTTAATGATGATGATGACTGCAGAGCGAAAATCCCTTAAGCTAAGGTTTTTCAGCTAATTTAAGTTATAAAATACAACTTTTTGCATTTTTAGAAACCAAAACCATATTCTTCGGTCTATTTATGAACCACTTGTTGCTTTGAGGATATCCAGAAAAAGAGGATTTGTCACATCTGAGGATATTTTTCAGCAGTTCTGTCTGTAAAGAAGAAGTGAAAACTTTGCAAGCATCTTTTCTGTGTGTCTCATATGTGAATGTGCATGTGAATGATTGTGTGTGTTGTCAGAACGAGCGGAGGGCAGCGCAGCGGCTGTTTGCTCAGGCCTGTGAAACTCTCTGTCAGTCTGTGAGTCTAAGTCTTCAGCACGACCTTCCTCATCTGCTTCCTCGCGTCTGCTCAGATCTGCTGGAGTGTCACGGCCAGTTTGACCTCGGCTCCAGCGGACAGTACCTCGCCCTGCTGCAGGTGTCTGCGTTCGACTGTTAATCACTCATAAATGAAGTTTTGTCATCATTTATTCAATCTCATGGCAGTCAAACACGTGTGACTTTCTATCTTTGTTCAAACACAAAAAATCAGGGTAACACTTTAGTTTAGGGTCCAATTCTCACTATTAACTAGTTGCTTATTATTAGCATGCATATTACTAGGATATTGTCCGTTTATTAGTAATTATAAAGCACATATTAATGCTTTATTCTGCATAACTATATTCTACATCCCTTAATCCAATACCTAAACTTAACAACTACCTTACTAACTATTAATTAGCAGTAATTAGGAATTTATTGAGGCAAAAGTCATAGCTAATAGTGAGAATTGAACCCTAAACTAAAGTGAGACCGAAATCTGATTTTTAGCAGAATGTTTAAGCTGCTCTTTTCCATATAATGTCATTTATAATGTCATTTAAGTTAACAATTATATACAGGATACAACTTGTAAAATGTAAACCTGGCCATCTGCTTAGATATGTGCATTAAATATAAATTTTAACCTACACAAACAATATATAAATTTGGCACAATGTCTTGACGTGAAAAGGTTGACATGACTTCAGAGCTGCAGTTTGTACTTTCATTTGTGGGTGGACTGTGAGTGCTTTAGTCTTTGTGCGACCTGCATGTATACATGAGATGTTCATATGTTTATGTGCTGTGGTCTCAGAGCGGCGTGTGCTGTGCTGAGATGTGCTCTGTCCTGCACGCAATCTGCTCTGGCGTCAGTGAGACTCAGGTGTGTGCGCTGGTAAACCTGCGGGAGAAGCTGCTGTCTTCACAGGGTCACAGACCCAACGGCGCGCTGACAGCAGTGAGTCGTGAGCTCGACCGTGTCTCTAAGGTACTACGCTGACAGCCTGATAATGATAGTGCAATGCAAACCCCCTTAGACCGTATTCCACCAGTCACAGTAGATGTTCCCTTCACTTTCTATTCCTATGCATGAGAACAGGTCCGTGAGCATAGTATGCGTGTCATTTTGTGCATATGCATGTAATTTTGGGCTATTTAGTAAAGATTGCAATGAAAAAAACAGCAGCTGTGGTTGCCAGAATTCAGATTTCCTGATAATTTACTCACCCCCATGTAATCGAAGATGTTTATGTCTTTCTTTTATCAGTCAAAAAGAAATTAAGGTTTTTCCCCATATAGTGGACTTCAGTAGGGTTCAACAGGTTGAAAATTGCACTTGACTAAGTTAAACGGCCTTTACAAAAAAAGGTAAAACAACGATGTTGGACAATTTTGAAGTTGGAGAAGAAAATTAGTTTTTCGCCCTATCACAGTACTTCCACCTACCTCACGCGTGAACTTTCCAACGTGATTACGTAATGCATGGCGCATCGCAGAACAGTCAAGATGAGCATTGGTGGTTAAAAAGTACATAATTTAAATTTTTTAGAAAAAGACTGAAACTGACATTTGGACCTTCAACCCGTTGAACCCCAGTGAAGTCCACTATATGGAGAAAAGTCCTCAAATGTTTTCCTCAAAAACCTTCATTTCTTTTCGACTGAAGAAAGAAAGGCATGAACATCTTGGATGACATGGAGGTGAGTAAATTATCAGGAAATTTTGATTCTGAAGTGAACTAATCCTTTAAATTTCTCATTACATCTATTACATTTTTTCACTGTACATTTTAAGGAAAATGACTGTCTTTAACTGTTAAAATTGTGATCATTCTTGACCAGACCATGCGAAAACATGTCTGAGTGAAATATCAAAGATTTAAAATAATTAAACATGGAAGAAACTCTCATTTTGGTGGTTTTACATTAATAAAAGTTGACTAAGTTTAATTAAAAAGAGAAGCTAATGTATTATTATTTATTTAATGTTCTACAATATTTACTCATGCTTATAAGTCTAGTATTTTGATCCTTTATAGTCCTTCAGACTGCTCATATTCATTTACATTCTTTTAGCCGATGACTTTACTTACAAGTGATGAAACTCATTCAGTCACTAGCGATTCATCCTGAGAAACGTTCCGACTAGAACAGAGATGAAGTGAGAAAAAGAATGGTTTGAGTTTAGATCGAATGGTTCATGAGCCACTGATGAGCAGCAGTTTTAGTTCTTCTTTAAATAGAGCAGCTCTTGAGGGACACCAGCGTCTAGACAGGACCAGGATTCATGCGTCATGTGTCTCTTCACACTTCCAGGCCTTCAGCCACTTGACCATAAACCCAAACCATCTGAGAATTCTGGGAGAAATGCCACCCAACTTCAAGATCCTGCTACTCCAGCACTCAGAGGACAGGTGGGAGGAATTCTATTCTATTATGGAAATCATTTTTTTATGCTTTTGACAAATGCTTTACAAATTGTTTCAAAGAAGCTTCAATTAATGATGTAGACTTCATCAAATATGAAAAATAAAGCAGCTCTATAGCAGACAATAGTGTCATGATGCATTCTAGTTCATGCATTCCCTGGGAATCAAACTCATTACCTTGGCGTTGCTAGCGCCATGCTCTACATTCTGTTCTATACTATACTATACTATACTATACTATACTATACTATACTATACTATACTATACTTTATTCTGTTCTCATCTGCTCTGTTGTATTGTATTTTATTCTATTCTGTTTTATGCTATTGCATTTTACACTGTTCTGTTCTTGATTACTCCTTTATTCTTTACCACTAAATCTCATTCTGTCAGCTCGATCTGTGCCACACACACACACACATGTCTGGTTTACTATCCTTGTAGGGACTCTCCATAGACGTAATAGTTTTTATACTGTATAAACTGTACATTCTATCCCCTTACAGTAACCCTACTCCTAAACCTACCCATCACAGAAACCTTTCTGCATTTTTACATTTTCAAAAAACTCTTTCTGTATGATTTATAAACATGTTTCCCCATGCGTCTGTGCGCATTCAGGTTGAAGTCCCCACCGGGATAGAAAAACATGTACACGCTTCTCTCACAGACACACACATACACACTCCCTCTCTCTCTCTCTCTCACTCACACACAAACGCACACACTCTCTCATACTCTCTCTCTCTCACACACACACACACACACACACACACACACACACACACACACACACACACACACACACACACACACACACACACACAGGGGAGTCGCTGCTGTGTGTAACTGGTGTCTGTTCTGTTATTGTGTAGTTCTGTGTTGTACGGCGGGTTCTATGAGAAGGTTAAAGCTGCAGAGACTCAGAAAGGAAAGAGTGTGACAGGTAACCGACTCACCTTTACTTTTAATCTCCATTTTTTCTAACCCTATCTCATGAAAACAGGTCCAGGTCACATTTCTCCCCAAAGTAAAAATAGTGATAATAATACGGTAATACTTTATTTTACAGTGTCCCCATTACACATCTTACATGTATTTACTATAGTAATAACAGTAAATTATGCAGAATTACAAGCAACTGACACTAAACTAAACCCTAAGCCTAGTTATATAGTAAGTTCATGTTGTTAAATAATATTACTCAGTACTTATTTGTATAATTACACTATAACAAGAAACATTTCTGATTATTACCAATGTTAAAAACAGTTGTGCTGCTTCATGTTTTTTAGGATTCTCTGATGCATGGAAAGTTTAAAAGAACAGCATTTATTTGAAATAGAAAACTTTTGTGATGTACTGTCACTTTTGATCAGTTTAATGCATCCTTGCTAAAAATCTTCTGACCCCAAACTTTTCAATGGTAGTGTGTGTATGTGTATGTGTATATATATATATATATCAGTCCCTCCAGGATTTCGCAGGACTTTTTTCTGATTTCTGTGGCCTAAAATGACGGCGGATTTTATATTTGCGGCATTTCTTGTGTAGTTTTTCAGTAAAAATACACCAGAATCAATATTCTTCTAACATTTTTATTACTTTTCTGCGTTCAAGAACCACTTGGCTCTGTAATTTTTAAAAGGAGAACTCTGATAATAACTTAAAATATAATTTCAACATTTTATTTCATATGTAAAACCAAATAAAACCATAATTTTTTTTTTTTTATTATAAAATGTTATATTGAATTGTTTCCCACATGATTTTGTGAAAGGGGGCATGGTTGTCAGGTACTCTAGGGGGGTCTGGGGGTATATGATCCCCCTTTAGAAAGGTGTATGTTGTATCAAATATGATACAACAGGCTTTCAGGAACATATTTGTTTATCGCTCAATCATCATTGTATCCCTATTGCATTGTGTTTTGCCCCCCACAATAAAAATTATAGAGCTTTTATCATAAAACTAAGCATATCTTCTTACCAAGACATATTATTAGGAGATATAGAGTGACAAATTATATTTATATGCATTTTATGTAAGTAGTCTGCTGTACTGTTATAAAGATCTCATTGATTTACATTTTTGGTCATATAAATAACAACTGCAGCAAACTGCAATTTTTGCACAGTTTTGGCCTAAAGGTAAAAACAAAATTCTATAAAATAAATTATTTTCTGACTATTATTTAATTATTTCAGGCAATACATACAGACACTGTTAATAAACTGAACCAATTGATGGAAACAATGTCACTCAGAGCATGCATGCTTGTGTGTGTGTGTGTGTGTGTGTGTGAGAGAGAGAGAGAGAGAGATGCGCACTTACAGCGGGAGCTGGATTTTTTGCGGTGGTTGACTGACTGACAGATGCATTGCCGAAGCAACGGCACAAGCAGTTTATCGATCGATTCAAGTTCAGCGCACATAGCCTACTCCGAAGTGGGCTTTCCTTTGGCTGAATGTATGTTGTGATGACGTCACACGACTTTTTCAGGCCCAAAATCTGTGGAAAATCTGCAGCAATTTAGGAAAATTGCAAGCCCCTCCGAATTTTGCGGCGTTTAATTGATTTTGCGGTAAATTCTGTGATCACAGAATCGCGGGATCCTGGAGGGACTGATATACATGTGTATATATGTTGGTTTTGAGTTTTATTACATTTTTTTTGTAAGTTTGATTGTGTGTCTGTGTTTCTGTAGGTGGTCTGATCTGCTCTAAAGTGGTCAAGGCCTCAGTTCAACGATCATCTCTACTGCAGCTCCACAAACACCTGCAAGAGTTCAAACATCTGAACACACACCGCACGCATGTAAGACAGTTAACAGCACATGCTTTAATGAGGAAATAAAATATGAAAGGCATCTTTCAATATGAAAAAAACAATACTTCAAAACGTTCTCTTTTACTCCCTTTATAAAGGAAGGGAAAGATAGAAAGCTGAACGATCATTTCAAAGCACTGCTTGAGGAAATGGAGAACTACCTGCATCCTGTTCTCTCACAGTTTGACTTTTCATGCTTTAGGTACCAAAACACGCAAACATAATCTCATGAATCTGGGGGAGGGAAAATAATTTTTGAGTGTTTATGTTGGTAAAAAGTTATTGCACCAATAAATGGGCATTCTGTTCATTTCTGTTGCACCATTTTTAACATCCTGTGTGAACTATGATGCTCTCATCTATCTCTCATTTCCTCTTCTGTCTTATCACAGTGTTCGTTCTCCATCCATTTCCACTGTCACATCAGCCCGAGCCAAAGACAAGGAAGAGAAAACTACTGATAAACCTCTGCCAGGTACGACCACCCTACAAACACCCTGGACAGACAAAACATGACTAGAATGGAGATTTGTACAAAACAAATGGTGTATTAACTGCTTTCAGCATTGATAATAATCATAAATGTTTCTTGAGTAGCAAATCATCATTTTAGAATGATTTCTGAAGGATTATGTGACACTGAAGACTGGAGTAATGATGCTGAAAATTCAGCTTTGATCACAGGAATAAATTACAGTTTACAATATATTCACATAGAAAACAGCTGTTTCAGATTCTAATATTATTTCACAATTTTTACTGTATTTTTTATCAAGTAAATGCAGCTTTGTGAGCAGAAGAAACTCCTTTCAAAAACATTAAAGACAACAAACTTTTGTCTTGTAAAGGAGCTGGATTTTACATTCATCTCTTACTTCTAGCTTTTCTCCCATATATTTAGCTACAGTTGCTAACGCTGTCGGAAAATGTTTCCCTGCTTTTCAAGAGAGCGTATCGGCATGAGTTTGTATTGATATGTGCACATAAGAAGATGTTTGATATGGAGATCAAACATGACATTTGATGTGCTTTAAGGGCTGAAATATTGATCAGATTTCCAGGCCCGCATCTGAGATCAAGCCCATCTTTAACATGTCTGCTGGAAAATATACACCAAGAGAAAAATCCACACATAGAATTTTATTTAAAGAGGAGCTATTCTGCTTTTTTCCATCTGTCTTTAGCGTGTAATGTTGCTGTTTGAGCATGAAAAATGCTTCCAAAATCCCTCCAGCTGGAGTTATTCTCTATATCAGTGTCACTGTTTCTGAACTCCCTGAAACGCCTCCATTGTAGTCTTGAGTTTTCTTCCGGGAACAAACACGTCACAATATTCCTCATTTAAATAATTCATATGCAGAATAAAGGGGCGGGGCCTGGTTGAGTTAATAGTGTGTTGAAATTGACGGTTATGATAAGAGGCGGGACATTTCCCAAACACGCTCGAATTGCTGACCAATCAGAGCCCAGTGTGCTTTTCAGAAGGAGGGGCTTCATAGAAACAGGAGCTAAACAGAGCGTTACTGACAGACTGGAAAGAGAGGAGCTGCAACAATGGAGAATATGAGGAAAATAATGAACATTCAAGCATGAAAACCTGTTCTAGTAGAGCCAAAAAACAACATCAAGGCTTTGAAAAAGGTCAAAATGGGTCCTCTTTAAAATAAAAAGTGCTGAACATCAGTATGTGTGTTCTCCAGATCCTGGTGAGTCTGTGGTGATTCTCGCTGACCGGATGTTGTTGGAGTTTCCATTAGAAGCGTTGAGTGTCCTACAGGCGGACGGCATCAGCTCTGTATCTCGAGACTTCTCTCTGCAGGTTCTTCATGCACGTCTACAGACGGATGATGCAGGTGAGTTTGAACTATACACCATCCATCTCTTCTGATGTTTCCACAGAAATATGAAGCAGCACAACTGTTTTGAACATTGATAATAATCAGAAAGGTTCCTTGAGCCGCAAATCAGCATATTAGAATGATTTCTGAAGGATCATGTGACACCGAAGACTGGAGTAATGATGCTTTGATCACAGGAATAAATTACATTTTACTATATATATTTACATAGAAAACAGCTATTTTAAATTGTAATAATATTACTGGAATCCACAGATTCCATCTAGGCCTGTTAATGACAAATCATGCAGCAAAAAATCAATCAAACACTGCAATATAACTCAATATTCATGTCAGCATGCAGTAAATCAGAATATTTTTGACATTTATTTTGATTAAATCTTGCATAAAAGCATGTAGTGATGAAGCAGAGGTACCACACATTCACAAAGTGATGCAGAATGACTCTTTTTGTCTTAATTTTTCATTAAGTTTTAGCCTTTCAAACCGCACAGTCTTCTTTTTGTCAAATGTTTTGCTGGAATAGTGTGTTTGTACTGCTTGCTGGGAATACAGTCCATCACGAAATACAAACATCTCATCTGTGGGGTGTTTCTGAATACAATAGTGTACAACTACAGAACAATCAGAAGTAAACATCCTGAACTGACCTTCAACTGATCCAGGGAATTGAGTGAATAAGTGTTTAGTTTGCATGCTGCTTTTTCCTAGTATCACCAGAGAGATTTCAGCATCCTCACCGGAGCGTCTTCATATTCTCCTGTCTCAATTTATACAGTTCACTTCTGCACATCACTGTCTGCTGAACAGTTTTAAGAAGTTTGTAAGTCCCTGAATGCAGTAAAGATGAAGAAGTAATGATGAAGCTGCTCTTGGTGACGAGAGCCAGAAGGAAATCGAAATACATCCAGAGGTATTTCTGTCGGAGCTTTAATCAGTTTTACCCCCAATAAAAACCACATGCTAATAGGACTTTTCTAATAGGAAATGCTCTGTCAGGATTTACGACCTTGTAATCTCTTTAAAATTCAAATGTGCCACTGCATTTGGGACATGTTTTAAATTTTTATTTGTGTAATTAATTTATTCATTTTGAACTCGTGCTTGGCTTCTGCGTGTAAATCGACAAATTAAAAACTAAACAACCCGACACTTGAAGGCTTTCCTGAGTGCTCTTACCCGTTGAGGGCTGACATTTCCATATGCCGCTTACTGGATTAAGGGAAAAGGAAGGTTTAGGGCTGTGAGATGTAACAGAAAAACTGTTTATTTTTCTCTCTAACTGGCAAACCAAAGTTTAAGTACACAGAAGTACACTTTCAGACATGCTTATCAATTTCTAAATGCCTCTGCGTTAGATGAAACATCACAGCAACAGACTCAAACACACTTTAAAAACTAAACATTTGATAAAGCTAAGTTTGTTTGCAATGCTAAAATCAATAAATCAGTAGCTGTAGTGTTGAGCTTGTGTTTGTTTGTGGTTAATGGATGATGTTGGTAGTTAAAGAGGATCTATTATGCCCTTTCACAAAGTCTTGATGTTGTTTTTGGGTTCTGCTAGAATGTTTTCATGCTTGAATGTTCATTATTTTCCTCATATTCTCCACTGTTGCAGCTCTTCTCTTCCCAGTCTGTCAGTAACGCTCTGTTTAGTTCCTGTTTCTATGAAGCCCCTCCTTCTGAAAAGCACACTGTGCTCTGATTGGTCGGCTAGAGTAGTGTGTTATGATTGGTCATGCGCTTTGAGCGTGTTTGGGAAATGTCCCGTCTCTTACCATAACCGCCAATTTCAACACACTACTAACTAACTCAACCAGGCTTTGCCTTGGGTGGGAATTATTTAATTGAGGAATATTGTGATGGTTCTATAATGGGTAATATTTATGACTATGTCTATAATGGGTAATATTTATGACTATATCTATAATGGGTAATATTTATGACTATATCTATAATGGGTAATATTTTATGTATTTGAGGTCTGAGATGTGGCAAACTGTATTGCTGTCTTATCAGCCAATATTGTCCTAAATATCCTGCATAGCACTTCGTCTTTTATAACGTGAGATTTTAACCAAATGTTGCAACAATATGTTAATTTTTTCCTTTAAAAAATACTGTTTTGGACATATAGTATAAAAAAAAAAAAAAAAACTACAAATGAGTATGTAAAGCAAATTGCCCCATGCAATTCTCACCTTTTTCCACCATTCATCCCTGCTGAAGTCAGATGAGCATGGACAACTTCATAATCAGCTGAATAACAATGTTTGTATCATGTAATTTACAGTATATGTACATGCATATTTATTATGCACTTGATTTGTTTAACTGTTACAGTGATAAAGCAGAAGTATAGCCTTTCAATAAATTAAAGGGAAAAAAAAGATTTTGTCCCCATAAAATTATCCCTCAGAGGCTGTCATAACTTTATATTAATTACAATGACACAATCATCAGAGATGAACAAAGTAGTTTAAAAGTAGTTTCTAACAATTGCATCTCTTGTTAATGTATATGTGTGCTTATTTGATAGGGGTTAGATGAAGGAAATTGAAGGGGACATATGAGGGAAACATCATTTTATATCACTTCAAATCTCTTAAAATGATCAAACACTGACTATTCTACCTGTGCTTCATGATATTGTAATTTTCCCATTTAGAGCAATGGAAATCCAGATTTAGTCATCTGGAAAAGTTTGTATCTGGATCAGGGTGATTCAATCCAATGTTGCTTTGAAAAACCAGTACAATTGCAAAATGGATTACCTGATCCTGGATAGCAAATTATGGAATTATATTTCTGATCCAGATTAAATTTTTTTGACCTGGCTGATTCAAACACATTGAGACCTCAAACATGTTCAAGAAGAGAAAAAATGCTGCAGCGTTTGAATAGTGAAAAGGGACTGTAGCAAAGAACTATAACAGCAACATTCAGGGCATGAGACTGTTCGGCTCAACGTGACCGATGGGCCTCATGGGACACATTTATCTTCTTCTTTACTGTTTGACAGGCAAACAACACAATCAGAACATCACAGACCCTTTCAGAGCTCTTCAGCTGACAATATCGTCACGCGCTTATCACGCATCTCTCACATTTACAATGTCCAAACCGGCTGAAAATAACCACACAAACGTAATAATTAGGCCATGGTCTACAAGTAGGTCCTCATATATGGGGCAGCAGGAACCTCGTGGGTTGAGAAATGGGCCGAGACAAACAAGGTCGGATTTGATCCCAAGTGACGGCTGTTCCAGCTCGGTGCCTTTGGGCAAGGTGATTTTACTTCAGTTCATTTATGGGTCTTAAATTGCACTTATGTTTACAGTGTCGTGAAAGTCCAGTGGCACTGAAACAGAACAGCTCATGTCCTCTGTTCGCTTGAATATGATACTCGGTCTCTGCCATTTGTGTTTATATTTTTTATTTATATTGTTCTAGATATTTTTGGCCACTAACCTCAAAAGAGTGTCATTGTTTCACCCGTTTCACACTCTGAAAATGTTAATACAGTATGTATAATTTGAATAGCGAAGAGGATTGTAATATTTCATCGGGCTTTTAACTTCGACCTTTAGCATTTATCTTTTTCTTTGAATAATTGTTTCACACTTCTTTGGACCTCAGCACTAAAATGCCATATGCAAATGATTGCAGTTGCATTTTTTTCAGTCTGTGGTCATATTTCAGAGTGTATAATATTGGTCCATATACACTTTAGTGTGTTCAAGCTCCTAAGAAAGTGAACAGACACATTATCATGTGGGACAGTCATTAGCATAATTTGAACATTCATATTTTAGCATTAGAGACATAGAGCCAAGCAGTGTTTACTAAAGGAGCTATTTGTTATTTTACACCATATTGTGCATAATACACTGAATACATTACACTATACATTATACTAAACTTATTTGTGTGCTGATAGCAAAGTTTATTTTCCTCATTATTTATAACTGGCACAAGCACAGTGTGTGTTTCAAACACTGTTTTTCTTGTCCTTGTATGTGCTTACAACAAGTTTTAACTGATGTGCATTATATTCACCATCATCAGGCGCCAGTTATTGTTTATTTTTTATCTTTTCATTCATCATCTGTCACTGTAGTCTAGGCAGACTTTTCCTTCAGATTTCTTGCCTTATTCATTGAATATTCACTCACATATTTGCTCCATTGATGAAAATTGTTCAAATTATCACCAGCCTGATTAATGCATCCTTGCGACAGCGACACCTACTGGTCATACAATTAAAAACACAGTTGTGCTGCCTCATAAAAAGATCTTACAGCATGTTGTTCAAAAATGCCACCTACTGCTCAAAAGTTTTTAAAGAATTAAATAACTCTTTCTGAATTTCATTCTTTGGGTCGTGTTTAATGTACAGGATGTCACTGATGATTTTGCTGCTATAATTTGTTTCAAAAGTTTTCAAGCAAATGTCTAGGTACATTTAGATCTGGATTTCTGATTTTCTGATTGCATGTTCACTTTAACACGCACTGATTAAAACAATCAAGCAATAAGATTGACATGCACCCTGTTATTATTTGAATCATTTTGAGTAAACTGTTTACAAGTCTGAGTTTCCCGACAATAATTATTAGGATGAAAGAAAGTCACATTTGAATGCGATTGTGTTTATTCAGCGTAATCTGTTTATGTGACTTTTGCTGGAGGCAGATGAATGTCTCTGTTGCATTAAATTCACATTATTGAAGTACACGGTCGTTGATATTAAATGTCACTGGCCTTTGCGAGTTGCTGTAAGAGCTGAAGTTTGGCACCACACTTGTTTTCCACACTATTACACACTGCATGCGCCAGTCAGACACTCATTTCCTGTTTTAATAATCTTTCTCGTTGGTGACAGTTGAAAGTGACAATAAAAAGGAGGCCAAAGGTGGCAGGGGAGTCAAGGGAAGAGGCGATCAAAGTCGAGGCATCAAAGTGGTGAGTCTCCTAAATGAGTCTGGTGGCCGCTGATAGAGATGCAATATTGCTTTAGCGGCCTTCACATTTAGATGTTTCGTTTCTCCATCCTTCCCTTCTCTCTCTGTCAATTATATAATGAGAACGCTGCCCTTCGTTCTTGTTGCTCTTCTTCAGTTCCTTCTCCTAAGTTGACATAAAGTAAAGTGACCTTTAAGGATGTAGAGAGCTTTCTTCCGCAGGTGCCGGTCAATCGTGTCCTGCCGCCACACACCATCCCGGTGGACACACACAAGTTCAGATGTATCCTTCACTTTAAACTACCTTCATTTTCCATCTCACAAGCGTCTGTGATGTGTGTGAAATGTCAGAGCGATCATTCCCCCGCTGGATCTAGTTACAGCTTTTTTTATTGTAAGATAGTTTATTGAAATATATTCTTAACACAGGCTCAAAGATGTAGTTGATGCCCAGGAGGAGGAGGATGGAAACCAAGCTGGTGAGTGGAATTGGTTTCAAAAAGCAATTTGAAACCATCATGAAACATTTTACTTGTGTAATGTGACACATTTCTGAGTGAAAGCGGGCGTTTAATGAAAAAGCTTTACACTTTTATGAAGACAAAAGATGCATTGATGAATCGTTCACAATGAAACCTATGATTTTAATAGTTTTATTCATCAAGGGTGCATTAAATTGATCAAAAGTGACAGTAAAGACATTTATAATGTTACAAAAGATTCTGTTTCAAATAAATGCTGTTCTTTTGAACTTTCTGTTCATCAAAGAATCCTGAGGGGAAAAAAATCACGTTTCTGCAAAAGCAGCACAGTATCAGAAATGTTTCTTGAGCAGCAAATCAGCATCTTAGAATGATTTCTGAAGGATCATGTGACACTGAAGACTGGAGTAATGATGCTGAAAATTCAGCTTTGATCAAAGGCAAAAAAACAGCTGTTTTAAATTGCAATAATATTTCACAATTTTTGATCAAATAAATGCAGCCTTGGTGAGCAGAAGAGACTTCTTTCTAGAAACAAAACAAACAAACAAAAAAAACTAGTCATAACCTTTTTAACTCCGCTTCAACAAAATTTAGATTTCAGAGTGAAAAGTATGATTTTTTTATATAGTTTTAAAACTTTGTGTTTATGCAACTGGCCCATTAATTTGCATAAACATGTTTCTGAAAGTCTTCTGAAGTCATAGAAAAAGCTCTCAAACATCATTCATGCTTTACAGACGTGTTCTGTCGGTCACTGTTTTGATTTTATTGTATGGAAAAAAGTAGCTTTTTCACAAAGTTTGTTCACAAAATCTCTGTGCTCCACACAGAGGTTTGGATTGGAGTGCGGGTGAGTAAATGAGTTGAATTTTATGGCGAACTAACCCTTTAATCTCCCCTGGTTTATTGAGATTGGAGCAGCCCAGCAGAAAGCATGAGAAAGACCCTCGACACGTACGCATCGCAATTTACACCTCTGTGGGAAGGGTTGATCGGCGATGAGCGCCAGCGCAGGTCTGAACTCTCCCGCACACACCTGATTTAGCTGGCAGTGAAGCGTTCAGCCCATGAAACATATTTTTAGAATCTGACTTTTATCTTGAGTATTAATGTGTGAAAATGCCGTTGCTCCCTCAGTCTTGCAGATCTTGAGCAGCTGCTGATGTCCTGTAGCGCTTTCATCTACTCTGGCATGAAGAGCTTCTTCTCCTGCTTTCCACCAGCCAAGATGGCCACCCTCAACCTGTCCGGTATCATTGATATACTATTACAGTGTTTGCTAATATTTTGAAGTAGAATTTAATTGTATTATTTGTTTTCATTTTAACTTTAGTGCAAGTAATGACATTTTTTATGGTTTTAGTTTTGGTTAACGATAATAACCCTGTCCGGTACTCAAACATGAACTCCAGAACTTCAGTCAGGTTTGGTTCAGGGTTTAGCACTCAACAACCTTCAACCCTCTGGTGGCCTTCAGTCATTTTAGAAATCTAATGGGAATGGTAGGAAACTTAGTGACTCTTGTGAAGCTTGCTATATGAACACACAAAAACTTGTGGACATCATTATGACTGCCATAGGAAATTAATGTAAAATACAAAAATACAGAGCAATTTTTGGGGTACTAATTGTAATCTACAAATCAGCCATAATAAAAAAGTCTTGCCTAAATGTCTAAATATATATCCAAAATGAAAAACCTAATACAAGTAAGTAATTATGTCTGACAATACACTTATAATACAATACAGCTCATACACATCATAGTCAGATTAGCATACTAACATGCTACTCTTTCTATTCTGCAATATACAGTATGTATACTGTGAATCATATGTGGATTGTTTGTTGTGTAAACCAGAGCACACTGAATGCAATACCATATCCCTCAATGCAATGCAAGAGACTTGACATCAATTGCACTCTCACTGAGTGTTTTTCAGTTAGCAGGCTGTTAAAATGAGTGCTTCTGAAACACATATTTGGTTAATGAATCAAGTGAGCACCCACTTTTTGTAGTGCCAAACGTAGCAGACAAAGAAAGTTAGTGGGAGACAGGGTGTTGAAAAAACATTTTTAAATATGTTCAATGTTGTTCATCTGAAAGATAGTCATATACACCTAGGATTTTCATTTTTGGGTGAACAATCCTTTTAAGCATCCAAAGTGAAACCGATCTTAATAAGTGACTGAATCTTATACTCTGAATGTTCACAGAGTATCACTTTAAAATCTGGTCTGTTCTAGTTACACTAATGTTTTTTTTCTATGCTTCATGTGAGGAACAGTATAATACTATAATACACTATAATACTCATTTTAACAATGGAAAAGTCATGGAAATTATTAAAAACACCAAGCTCTAAAATATTCTATCTAGTAGAAATTGTGAGTAAGAAAATATTTTTTATCCTTAAGGCTTGTTCAGACCAGTGATGATAACTATAAAGCCCTGGGTATACTTAATTTTTTATGCATACACTAGTGTATGTGCACAATTGAACATACATCCTTGCAAAGTATACTTTTCATTTGACTCGTACGCGTACACAAGCGTTAGATGCATGCGCAGTTTTGAGGCATCTATCTCCATGTGTTACAACCCATGTAAACATCATTGTGTTCTTTCATGCTAGAGTTGTATAAATGAGGTTACTTTCTAACCACTCGTCTATGTACAGTGGTATGCGAAAGTTTGGGAACCCCTTGCAGAATCTGTGAAAATGTGAATAATTTTAACAAAATAAGAGAGATCATACGAAATGCATGTTATTTTTTATTTAGTACTGTCCTGAGTAAGATATTTTACATAAAAGATGTGTACATATAATTCACAAGACAAAAAAGTAGCTAAATTTATTAAAATATCTCAGTTCAAAAGTTTGGGAACCCTTGATTCTTAATACTGTGTGTGGTTACCTGATGATCTATTACTGTTTTTTTTTTTTTTTTGTTGTGTGATGGTTTTTCATGAGTTTCTTGTTTGTCCTGAGCAGTTAAACTGAGCTCTGTTCTTCAGAAAAAGGTCCTGCAGATTCTTCAGTTTTCGAGGATTTTTTGCATATTTGAACGCTTTCCAGAAGGAAACACGGTGCATTAAATTGTACTTAATTTATCTTCCAGGAAACATGCAAGTATCTTCTGTTGCTTCTGAAGAACAAAACAAAATAAGAAAAATTTGGACATCTTCATCCTGTTCAAAAGTTTTCACCCCCGACTCTTAATGCATCGTGTTTCCTTCTGGAGCATCAGTGAATGTTTGAACCTTTTTTAATAGTTGTGTTTGAGTCCCTCAATTGTCCTCAGTGTGAAAAGATGAATCTCAAAATCATACAGTCACTGCTGGAAAGGGTTCAAATATGCAAAAAATGCTTGAAAACTGATGAATCTGCAGGAGCTGGAGGATTTTTCTGAAGAACAGAGCTCAGTTTAACTGCTCAGAACAAACAAGAGACTCATGAACAACCATCACAAAACACAAAAACAGTCGTGGATCATCAGGTGACCACACACAGTATTAAGAATCAAGGGTTCCCACATTTTTGAACTGAGATATTTTAATAAATTCAGCTACTTTTTTGTCTTGTGGATTATATGTAAACATCTTTTATGTAAAATATCTTACTCAGGACAGTACTAAATAAAAAATAACATGCATTTTGTATGATCTCTCTTTTTGGATAAACTAATTACTGCAAAAAAAATTAGATGTGCATGTGCGACCTGTGTACATAAGTACGCAAGGTTACAAAAAATCCAGTGGTGCACGTGCAGTAGGCATGTACGATTCTGATGATGAAATTCACGTTCTCACGTGTGTGTAAAAACGGAGCTATACTTTGGGTTTAACAATAACGATAAAGATATCGTTCTCAAAATCGTTCTAAATATAAAAGAATAGCAGCGTCCACACTTCAACTATAATGATAATGACAGAGGAAAGATATCATTGAATCACTTTCAGAACAATTTTTTCCAGCTGATGAATGATAAACGGCCAATCAGAATCCATCCTGCTTTAAATAGCTTGAGCATCTGGACTGACAACAAAACTGCAGCGATATTATCATTGAATGATATTGTGTGGATGATAATATAGTAGATATCCGTAGATGAACTGTGATCAGAATGAGTTTCTACATCTGATAAATCTACATCTATAACTTTGAGACGCCTCAGAGCTCTATGAAAGTGTTTATACAGGTCGCTTTCTGAGTCCAGATCGGACAGATCGCTGGGACCAACAGCAGGACTCCGTAGGGAACGGATTCACCCGCCGCTTTAATCCACTCAGTACACAACAGACGGCCGCAGAACTCAATAATCAAACAGTTTTTTTCATTATGCACAAATGAATGTTTCTAGAAGAAAGCATAAGAGCCGTTGTTCAGTTTTTGTTGATGTCAGTATTCTGAGTATAACACAGCTTACGGTGGATTTCAGACTCCCTGCTATTACTGTTAAAGCACAGCTGGTGTTGATTTGTCACACTCTAATGCTCTCATAACCTTTTTTTGTCTGTGTTGGATTTTCCGCAGGATGTCAGATGGTCTTTCTTTTTGACTCCGGTCAGAACAGAGTCAGCGTTCAGACGAGGTGAAACATACAGTACAAACAACATTACAGAATTTATACTGTACAGTCATTTACAGATCACTAGGAGGCATCTCATGGATTTTTGCCTTTTAAAACAGACTCTTGAGGAAAGAGGTTTATTCTGTTTGTTTGATTTATTGATTAGTTCTTTATTGATTTCTTGAGAGTAATTAAGACCACCAGTTTAAAACGATTCTCTTTTGCCTTTTCTAATGTAATGACAAATTTGTAATTTCAAATAGTGTTATCAGTAGAGATCGGTGTTAGATCATTGAGACACTAATACACTCTAAAAAATAGCTGTAAAAAAACAAATCACACAGTAAAACAAATTTACACACTAAAATACCGTTTTCCATTGAAACAGTAATATACCGTAAAACAATGCATTCTGGGTAATATTATTTATCATTTTTGGGGAAGTATACTTTCTCGAAAATGACAAATAATATTACCCAGAATGCATTGTTTTTACAGTATATTGCTGTTTACGGTATATTACTGCTATTACAGCACAGCATTTGACACAATAGATCACACCATGTTATTACATCGTCTGGAGAGAGTGGTTGGTATTCAGGGAGTTGCATTAAGTTAGTTCTCCTCATATCTCAAAGGTCACACTTTTTCAGTTAATATTCGCAAACATAGCTCATCTTCAACACTGATCACATGTGGCGTTCCGCAAGGCTCCATTCTGAGTCCTCTGCTCTTCTCTTTATACATGCTTCCTCTTATCTTATACATCTTCCTCTTATGCTTCCCGTTTCTTATCACTGTTATGCTGAAGATACACAATTTTATCTTCCTGTCAAGTCCAGCAATGGAAATTCCATTTTAAATGTTATCTCCTGTCTGGAGGAAGTTAAAATGTGGCTGTCTGAAAACTTCCTAAAGTTAAATGGGGACAAAACTGATGCCATTGCTTTTGGATCACCTTTGTGTGTCACTAATATGGAAAACCAGTTGAGTTCCCTGTCTTTAACATTGCAAAATAGAGTTAAGAACCTTGGCGTTATCTTTGATTCTGACTTATTATTCGATAAGCAGATAAATTCCGTTGTCAAAGGAAGCTTCTTTCATCTCTGGTCCATCGCCATATTAAAACAGTTCCTCTCAAAGAAAGGCCTAGAAGTAGTGATCCATGCACTTGTTACATCCCGGCTTGACTACTGCAGTTTACTATATATAAGTCTACCTCAATCCTCCACACACCGTTTGCAATTGGTTCAGAATGCGGCAGCTAGACTTCTGACGAGAGCTAGGAAGAGAGAACACATCACTCCTGTTCTCTCCACCTTACATTGGTTACCAGTCAGATACAGAGTTGACTTCAATGTTCTGCTGTATGTGTATAAAGCTTTACATGGGTTAGCACCACAGTACATTTGCGATCTTCTTCATCCTTGCTCTGCTCCAAGATCTCCTCCACTCATGCAATAAATTCCTTCTCTCGGTTCCTCGGTCCCGCTTAAAGACTAAGGATGACCAAGCTTTTGCAGTTGCGGCTCCTAGGTTGTGGAATGCACCTCCAGTTGGCATGAGGTCTTCACCCACATTGGACACTTTTAAATCTAGCCTAAAGACTCACTTATTTTCTTTAGCCTATGATGTCGCCTGAATTATATAAGGCATTTTGAGTGGTTTATGGTCTATTTTGCATGCTTTATATTTTATGTTATGTATTAGTTTTTGTACAGCACTTTGGTAAAACACCCGTTGTTTTTAAATGTGCTTTATAAATAAACGTGAACTTGAACTTGAACTGTTTCAATGGGAAACGGTATTTTGTTACGTAAATTTTTCATTTTTTTACAGCTGTTTTTTATAGTTTATAGTTTTTATGAATATTTTGAATTTATATATTCCTTTTTCATTTTAATTTTATTCAAAGTTTTATTAATTTTAATGTAGTTTTTATTTTTATATTTTCCGTTTTTATTAAAATTTGAATATACATTTTTTTAATATGTCCTTTATAGGTAGCAGAATTTTTATCTTTATATTTTCTGCTTTAATTTAAATTCTAGTGATTAGAAATTTTTTGTTTTTGTCATTTTTATTTTTTTGTTTAAAATGTTTATATAAAACATATTTTGAATTAGTTTTTATTTTTTATATTTTTAGTTTTAGAAATTGTGTTTTGTGTTGTCATTTTTAGTATTTTTTTTTTTTTAATCTATATAGTTTTTATTTCAGTTTTAGTTTGATATTTTGGTCAACCAATTAAATTAAATTAAATTCAGTTAATTTTTATTTTATTTTGAGCAACAAATATTTTATGGTGCTAGTTTTAGGTATATTATCCCTGACAGGGATTAATCATATGTGCATCCGGGCATCATTCAGGGACAGATTAATGTTTTCAGATGGCAAGAGACATGACTAACGCATATGTCTGTAAAGGGTTTCTTTTTGTTAACTGATAGAAGCACATTAGCATATAGATGAGCTCAGAGATAATAAGCATGAAGCTAAAGACACAAAATGCCAATTCTTATTTGGTATCAGTTCACTTAAAGCCAAAGTAAGGCACATTCAGATGATGTCATGCAGTTTAAGATATCAATACAATATCAGTTCAATTAAGTGTAGAATGACAGAAGAGAATGCCTAGAAATAGTGCAGAATCTGAAATATTTCTTAGAGCTGATGTTTTTTTTTTTTTAACTGCAGATTTGTTTTCCATGTTTAAATGAAAAAAAAATCCCATATTTTAAATGTTCTCAAACTTTTGCGTACATGTCACACTGTACAGTATGTTAATGTGCTGAAAATATTGCAGAACCAGGGCTCAACGCTAAGGATTTTTTTCTGCTGACTTGCTCTGCCAAAATTTTCACTGTCCTCACAATAATAAAGAAAAAAAAGTAAAATAAAACAAAATGAGATATAGATGATATATAACACACAACCCTACAGCACTGGCCATCAACTGTCCCGAGCATCGTTCACACTGGCCCCGGGCCATCAGGCAGTCCTTATTGTCGAGCCCTGAGAACTGCTGTAAGGCAGAATGATAAAAACACTTCTGATCCAGATTTATCTGCATCTTTTGACTTTATGATTCTAATTCATAATCTTTCTATCTCTTGCACTCCTTCACTCTCTTCAGACGGTCCAGGCGGGCTTTAGACGGTCCGGTCGGGTCGGCGTATCTGTTGACTCTCAGTGGGGTTCATTCCATCCTGCTCAACCAGTGGCACAGCAGCGCCGCAGCCAACGCGCAAATCATGCGCTCGCTCATGGACAGTGAGTCAATCACACATTTACAGTCATGACTTCTCAGATGCTTTTATACAAGGCGACTTGCATTTCAGAAAAACTTTTGATCAGTTCATGCATCAGTTCATGCTTCAGGAATGTCCTTCACTAACACTGGAAAAAAAAATCTAGTGTAGGATTTACTTTGAAACAGTTTTCACTCAGAAATTGCTAGTAAATTCTCACAAACAACTGTTAAGAAAATGGCAAGTAACACATTGAATTAAGCATGAAATTTTGAAGTAGTAAGACTGAAAAAGTATTTTTGGAAATACTTAAACACTTAAAGCCTTTATATAGTATAATGCATTATAAAAGTTTTTTAATGCATTAATTATGCCTTCTTATATTGCATTGTATGATGTCATGAATAACTATAACCACAGTTATAATACATTATAAAACTTATGTACAGTCAAACCAAAAATTATTCAGACATTTTTGATATTTTTGATATATGTTTACTAGTGGGTGCAGGAGGCTATAGTTCGGAAAAGTGTAAGTCAGGATAGCAAAATAAAATAAACTCTGTGACATATTATACCCAAAAATTCTTCATACAGTGGACTACCAGTAAAATTGATCAAATTTGGGACCAAAAATTATTCAGACACTTTGACCTGACCATGTTTTGCTGGTTATCTGAGATAATTAAGATTATTTTTATAGAGTTATTGTCATATTGTATTACCATTTTTTAAACTATAGTGAATAAACTGTATTAATGATT
This sequence comes from Chanodichthys erythropterus, assembly GCF_024489055.1. Classification (NCBI taxonomy): domain Eukaryota; kingdom Metazoa; phylum Chordata; class Actinopteri; order Cypriniformes; family Xenocyprididae; genus Chanodichthys; species Chanodichthys erythropterus. Next base: position 4,081,975 of record NC_090225.1, read on the forward strand.
GAAATGTTCATGGTGTCTGAATAAATTTTGGTTTTACTGTATATTTATTGTCACACCTTCAGAAAGTATAATGTATTAAAACACATGACAAACAACCAATTTCAGATGTGACAAGGAATCTCCAAATATAATGCATTTTCACTTTGGTTGCATTTAAATGATGCATTATAACATACATTATTAATACCTTTTATAATGTATTATACATACAGGCTTTAAGTAAAGTGTTACTGTATTTTCTTTCTAAATGTACTCCAATCTTTGATTTACAGCTTCAAAAAAATATTTTTGAGTTACATTACACACTTTCAGACATACATTTGGTATCAATTTCATGTGTGTGTTTCTCCACTTTAGATCTTCTAAAAACAGGACTGACTTCAGGACGGGCTGCTCATGTTTTACGGACACACAAATCAGAAAGTGCAGAAGTCAGCGGAAAATCGCCCAGCCCGACAGGTGGTGTGTGTTTGATTTCTTTATTTCTGCTGCATGCGCACATTTGAGTGTTTGTTTATGCAACCAAATAGCCAAAGTGATGAAGGTCTGTTGTCTCTTTTTCTCTCATCACAGTGGATGAGAGTTCAACTGTAAATGTGGACGCCGTTTCATCTGAAGACGCCCCGAGAAAAACACCTCCGAGCTCTTCTGCTTTCAACTTTGTTATTTATGGACTTCCTAATTTAGTGGTTACATGAAGAGCTGGAGATGTTTTTGATTTAACCTCAGCAAAACACTCTGAAATAACACTCACTTACGTTAGGATTTCGTCTACTTCTCTTTTGTTGTTCAAAGTAAAAAGTTTAAAGCCAGTCAGGTACATGTTAACATCAGACATGTTCCCTGATCAACTTCTGTTGATGTTCTTGCTCTCAAACAAATATTGATAATCCCAAACCCTTCAGTAATAAATGATGAAATTCAAGTGCAAACTTTGGTTTGACTTTTTCCTCTAATAAACTACATACACTCTTAAAAATAAACGTTCCACAAGCTTTTGCATTGATGCTACAGAACAAACATTTTTGGTTCCGTAAAGAAGAACCTTTCAGTGATCAGTTCTTAAAAGAACATTTGAATCCAGTTAATTTTCCACTATAAAGAACCATTTGGGCAATTGATTCCATGGATGTTAAAGGTTCTTGATGGAACCATCGAGGCCAAAAAATCTTTATTTTTCAGAGTGTATTCATGCATACTCCTGTCTTTGGGTCAGAAGCAGTTTTGTGTTCTCTGTGTGTTCTCTCTCTTATCTCGTATCTATGGAACACCCTGTTGTGTCATGGAGACCAGATGCAGAAATGCTTTGGACGGACGTGATGAACAATGTCTCTCTGAGGAAGACTAAGAAAAAACAGGATTCTGGACAAAGAAAAAGTCTTTACATCATGAATGAGTCTAAACAGTGAACACAGATCTGCACTTGCAGATAAAGGTATGTGTTGAGTTTCAAAAAACATATTCCAGAAAACCCTAAATCATCCAACAAAATAAATATATTTAATTCAAACTATTCTGAGTTTGCGAATAATGAGTTTCTCATTCCAGCACAATAAGAATATTATCCATAATCCAGTGAATCACAGTTTGTCGTTAATTCTGATTGACTGTTAATCACAGAGCTCTTGATTGGTTCACAAATTTATCATGCAAAATAAATCCTGTTCTCAGTGGGTGGGAAGAGTTTAATTTTCATTGATTTTTAAGAACAAGAACATCCATTTTTAGACATTAGTAACAAAAAATGAACTGGATTATAATGTGTATGTGCTTTATTAAAAAAGGGATTTACATGTTTTTGAAAGAAGTCTCTTCTGCTCACCAAGGCTGCATTTATTTGATCAAAACTACAGTAAAAATTGTGAAATATTATTCAAATTTAAAACAGCTGTCTATGTGAATACATAGTAAAGTGTAATTTATTCCTGTGATCAGAGCTGAATTTTCAGCATCGTTACTCCAGTCTTCAGTGTCACATGATCCTTCAGAAATCATTATAATATGATGATTTGCTGCTTCAGATTCATTGACTGCCATCAGATGTGTTTATTTCTCTGTCTAGAATCATGAATTCAGATCAACAGGATTATTTTACCTTGTAAGTCTGTTTGCTGGCAACTTGAGTTGTGCAGTTCACCACATTTTACTCCGTTTACCCATGATGACTGACGCTTTCCATCATGTTTACGGACACTCACCACTTCAGCCTCGCCCTCAACATGCCATACAGCCACTGATCTGACAATAAAGCACAAATCTCTGGCATGTGGAGGACAGCAGCTAAAAAGAAATGACTCTAGAGTTGCAGTCATATAACACAAGCTGTTCATCATTAAACATGGAGGTTCTGTAGTCGTGTGCATTTAATGGCTTTGTTTGGAGGTTTTTGCGATTGGCTACTGCAGAGTATCCTCCTCACCAGAATGCATTAAATGAACAGGCTCCATGTGAAAAACAGGAGTGCAATCAATAACAAAACAAATACTGTGCCATTGACTTAAGAGCAGGTTTTTGTTGGTCAATGGCACAGTCTATTTCAGTTGCCTCAAAATAGCAACACGCCAACAATGCGCCTGAACATGTTCAGACTAGTACTAGTAAAACTAACTAGTAAAAGACTGATAATTTAATTTCAGTTATAGAAAATTTCTTTTTCATTTCTTCAATATAATCCATTAAAACGTGTCATTTATTACATTAGGTTCCTCTGTTTTCCCCTTAAATTCGACTCTCTGGAATTCTCTAAAGCCTCAGTTCCTCCTGGACGCAAATTTAATTAGATAGCTCTTAACGAGCGTCTGTGCTCTTTTCCTGCTGTGTCGCCTGTCTGAAGGCTTTATTGATTACAGGTGTCTGATTCATTCCAGAAACACCTCCTCTCCTCTGAAGATGCTGGGCTGTTGTTGGAAAAGGACACTATTTTGCGCTTATAAATTGTCTTGCGGCTCTCATGGGACAGTGAGAAGTAGCATTTTCCGATTGTTAGAAAGCAACAGGTTATCATTCATTCCAGACTGGGCTTACTTTGCTGAAATGTTTGCAAGCTGATTTGACATGGACTGGATGAATTGGTTAAATTAAGATGCTGTAAATTGGGACGGTGCATCCAAGCGCACGCTGTAATTGCTGTCTGTGGTTTGCAGCAGATGCATCAGCATGTGTCATTGTTTCTGTGTGTGACAGACGGCAGTATGGAGTCCGGCTTATGAAATGTTAGTACTGTCAGTCTGTCCCACGGACTAGGTAACGAACAGAAATAATCAGTATTGATCCCTCAGAAAAAGCATTTTAGGAGGCTGTCCATGCAGAGTTTAATCATGAATAGCAAAAATTCAATAACACTTTACAATAAGGTCCCATTAGTTAATGCAATAACTAACATTAAAGAACTATGTGCAATACAGTTGTTACAGTATGTATTAATCGTTGTTAATATTGGTTAATAAAAACACAACTGTTCAGGTGCATTAAATAATATTAACAGATATAACCTTTGGTTTTAATAATGTGTAAGTAAATGTTGAAAACATTGCTTTAGAAGTGTTATTCATTGTTAGTTCATTTTAACTAATGTAGTTAAAGGGGGACCTATAATACCCCTTTTACAAGATATAAAATAAGTCTCTGGTGTCCCATTTAACATTTATTAAAGCTTGTCAAATTTGCCTCTATTTTGGGTGTGAGCAAAAGCACTCCGTTTTTGTGTGTGTCCCTTTAAATGCAAATGAGCTGCTGCTCCCGGCCCACTTTTCAGAAGAGGGCGGAGCTTTAACAGCTGAACAACAACAAAGCTGGAGAATCTCACGCAGCCAAAATGAGGATTGTCAGTAACGGTGTTCAGCCTTACATTGTTCAAACCGGAGTCGACACTGATGGAGAGACTCAGGAAGAAGTTACAACTTTTAGAATGAAACTGGACGTTTCTGAATGGTTAGTGGATAAATTTATGGAGTTGCTGTGGAGTTGATTCAACTCATCCTCTAGCATGTGCCGTCATGTTCATCTTTTGTGCAAATCCAGCCTTGAATTGACCCTCGTTTTTGAAGCAGTTTGGTGTAAAAAGACGGCAACAACACTCTACTACAACAACTCTTCCTCTTCTTTAAAGCAGACCAACATGGCCACACCCCATTTGTAAGGTGTTCTTGATGGCATTAACCTGGGAAGAAGCTCATTGTAGTCCCTACCAGCTGTTTGTTGTAGTCCTTAAAAAAACGTTTTCTTTCTGTAAAAGAAAATATCTCCCTTTGCATTGATCTTTGAGCGTCGTGACTTTCCAGATGTTGTTTATGATCAAACAGCAACATTACACACTAACTAAAGTTAAAAAAGTCAAATCATAATCGAGGACCCCTTTAACTTGTATTAACAAATGAAACTTTTGACTTTTGACATTTATTAACATTAGTTAATGCATTAGTTAACATGAACTAACAATGAAAAATGCTTCTAAAGCATTTAATAATCTTTGTTAACTTTCTAATTCTTCATTGTTTTTCCATGTTAGTTCACAGTGCATTAACAAATGTTAACTTTGCATTTTAAAAATTCATTAGTAAATGTTGAGATTAACATTGATTTTTTCATTGTTAGTTCATGTTAACTAATGTAGTTAACTGCTATATGTTAACAAATCAAACCCTATTTTATAGAGTCACCAAAGATTCTGTCACCATTTACTGACCCTCATATCACAATCACTTGGTCTTTTGAAGCTGTATAAATCACCATCCACTTGTGTGGAAAGCTCATTATAAAACAGTCGGAATGACACGAGAGTGAGTATATGATGACACTTGTGTTGATTTGCATTTTCAGATGTACTTTTCTTCTTCTCCTGCATATCATCACATACATCAGTGTGACGGCTGTTTCCAGCCACTGCGTGCTTGTTTGAATATCAAAGAGTTTTGTGTCGAGCAGTAAAGTTTCTGCGGCACTGCACCCATCCGAGCAGAACGCTGCGTGTTCCCGCAGGTGGCCGAGTAACAATGTGAGCGGATTACTGATCTCCTGATAGCCTTAATGTGATCTGGATTGTGCTTGCCAACTGGTGTGCAGAGAGAGACATGATAATGTGAATGTTTTCCAGTCAGAAACCAAAGTGCTAAATCCCTTGGACTTACCAGAGGCCAGGAAGCCCATGTGCTTCTGCTGTGGAAGTTGTTTATCAACTCATGGGCTTCTGTGCCACCGCCGCCTCCGCCAAGACTGTTTGACCTTACCTTTCATAGTCAGTGAAGAAGCATAATGATGTTTGGGCATGTTGATGGTCTGATGATCACAAGAGCTTGATTCCAGCTTATTCAAAATTTTATAAATCCTCCTCAGTTTTCTGCCAAAGTCAGGGTCGCATTATAAACAGGTTAGTCTGTATTCTCTACTGAAAAACATTCAAATCAGATGGAACATGACGTGTTGAGTTGAACCTTCTCCTGAAGCTGACAGACATCAAAGTCTGCATTAGGTTAGGCATTTCCCACAGCAATGTGACGTACACTGGAAGCAATGCAACAAAACTAGAATCAATTATGTTGTCTGATCTATAAACATATAGCGATGTAACAGACACGTAGACAGACATTGATTGCGGCATGTTCCGATGGCATGCTCCCTTCTGGTGCAGATTACTTTTTCATGTTTATATGCCTCTGAATTCACTGTAAATAGTGTGGTTGCTAGGGTGTTGCTAAGACGTTCTGTGTGGTTGACAGGGTGTTACTATAGGGTGTATGTGTGGTTGCTATTTGTTGCTAGAGTGTTCTGTATGAATGCTAGAGTGTTGCTAAGGTATTCTGTGTGGTTTCCAGGGTGTTCTGTGTGGCTGGGGTGTTGTTAGGGTGTATGTGTAGTTGTTTGTTTAATGTTCTGACGGCCTATGGATGCTAGTGTGTTGCAAAGGTGTTCTGTGTTGTTGCTAGAGTATTGCTAGAGTGCTTTGTGTCATTGCTAGGGTGTTGCTAAGGTGTTCTGGGTGGTCAGTAGTGTGTTATGTGTGGTTTCCAGGGTGTTGGTAGGGTGTTATGTGTGGCTAGGGTGTTGTTAGGGTGTATGTGTAGTTGTTTGTTGAATGTTCTGACGGCCTATGGATGCTAGTGTGTTGCAAAGGTGTTCTGTGTTGTTGCTAGAGTATTGCTAGAGTGCTTAGTGTCATCGCTAGGGTGTTGCTAAGGTGTTCTGGGTGGTCAGTAGTGTGTTATGTGTGATTGCTAGGGTGTTGCTAGGGTGCTCTATGTAGTTACTGTTGTGTTGCTAGTTTGCTCTGTGTCATTGCCAGGGTGTTGCTAGGGTGTTTTGTGTGGCTAGGGTGTTGTTAGGATGTATGTGTAGTTGTTTGTCGAATGTTCTGAAGGCCTATGGATGCTAGTGTATTGCAAAGGTGTTCTGTGTTGTTGCTAGAGTGCTCTGTGTCATCGCCAGGGTGTTGCTAAGGTGTTCTGTGTGGTTACTGTTGTGTTGCTAGAGTGCTTTGTGTCGTCGTTAGGATGTTGCTAAGGTGTTCTGTGTGGTCGGTAGTGTGTTATGTGTGGTTGCTAGGGTGCTCTGTGTGGTTACTATTGTGTTGCTATAGTGATCTGTGTCATCGCTGGGGTGTTGCTAAGGTGTTCTGTGTGGTCGGTAGTGTGTTGTGTGTGGTTGCTAGGGTGTCTAGGGTGTTCTGTGTGGTTTCTAGGGTATTGCTAGGGTGTTCTTTGTGGTTGCTATGTTTTGTGATCAGTGAAAATGGTGCATCTGATCAGCACAGCTCTCCTTAACATCCTCCATCAGGTTAACAGGAAGCCAAAGACTATAGAATAACACAAGACATGTCACTCGTATTGTTTTGATTGGGAGAAAGTGCAACGCGCAATATGCCGGAATAAGTCCCGTCATCTAAATAAGAGCCAATCGCCGACTGGTAAAGTCATCGCATCACTGCAGCGGCTGTTAGAAGCACCGGTTTCTATAGAAACAGTCAGACGCGCGCCTCCGAAATGAGGCACAAGAGAACGCGCATTTAGGTCTGCACATGCGCATTAGTTTGATCCAGCCTGAAAAATACATATTTTTGTCATGATTTGAGAGTTTGGAAAAAACATTTAGGAGACAGTTGTCAGATTTCATTGGTGATTTCAAATATGAAATTTAATTGAAAGCTTGGCAAACAGCTTTGGAGAATTTGATGTTTCCCCATTCAAAGAGATAGGAGCTGCACTTGCATGCCCGAGAGGCATTTCAAAGATGACTGCCGAGTGAAATGACTTGTCTTAAAGGGACTTTGAGGAAACTCAGTACTGTAATGGTCACTAACTCTTAACTCCATCGAGACATTGAGACCCTGAGAAGAGAAAAGGAAATGTTCACACAGATACACAGCAAACTGAAGAAGGTGGGAACCACTTCACATTCTCCACATGAATCATCACTCCCTGTATTATGTCAGACTAATCAGCCAATCAGGAGCCAGAATGGATGGATTGCAAGAACAAAAGACTCAAAGATCTTATGGTTAGAATTAATTATAACAGCCATGAAAAATGATTGAAACTGTTATTTAAGTAAAAATAGTCAGTGAAATAATGAAGCCACTTCAGTAACAAAGCTGAAGTTCTCATTACTGTAATAACCTCATAATATGAGCTACAGTATTTGAAGTACTGCGGCCTTGGCCTATCATACTACATGTCCAAAACATACTATTACCATGGTACATGTCCAGAAAACATTATAATAGCATGCACATGGCACACTTCAATTTTAAAGGCAAAATACATATATTCAGTTTTGGCGGTCAGACTTGTCTCAGGTGTGTGTATTAATGAAACTTATTTAAATCAGCGGAAACTACGAGAAATCCTTGAGAAGAAGCGGCGGGCTCTCATTGTGGCCGATGAGAGTATTCTGCTCAGCTACAGTGGGTTTCTGTTTAGCTTTATCCTGGGAATTTGATATGATCTATTTGTACAGCCACAATTTTCCCACATCAGAGGGATCAGAGTCAGAATACGGAAATCACATGATCGGTAAGAAGCTGTTCTGTGTGTCACATTCAAGTTTAAAAGCTTTTGTTCCGTGTGTTGTGATCCAGAACCTTCTGTTGTTTTCTCCAGTGAAGTGGAGAACTAAATCGAACGGAATTGAAAGCCATTAAAGGAATGTTCTGGGTTCAATCCGAGTTAAACTCTTTCTTTCAACAGCGTCTGTGGTGTCAAGACATGCGTTTCAATTACAACTAAAACCATAAACAAATCAATTTTCATTACATTGAAATAAAATAAATATTAACTAAAATAAAATATTAAAAAACTTTAAAAAAATTTATATCATTTTTGAGAGCCTGATTACCAAAACAAAAGTCTCACCAATAAAAGCCATGTCACAAGCACACAATTATAATGTTCTTATTATAATTTTATGTAGCCTATATGACAGACTTGTGCTGCACGTGTTGTACTTAACTGTATTTTCGTTTTTGAAGTGATTCTCAATCATATTTCAAGCAATTCAAATTCATCTTTGTGAACAGTGCACATCTGAAGTGTCGGTCAAATTTTCTTATTTGATAACGAAATGAACATATACTGGCCGATAACGGTATGGTGGCCAATATATTGTGCACCGCTAGTAAAAACACAGCAAAGTTACTAAAACTTTAACCCAAATTAAAATAAAAACAAAATAGAAAAAAAAAATCTAATTCAAAATATTAATAAAAACTATAGTATCAATTATACTAAAATAACACTGTGTCAAGGCCATGGGTTCGATTCCCAGAGGATGCATGAACTGATCAATTGTTTTCTTTTAATGCAATATAAGTCACTTTAGATACAAGCATCTGTCAAATGCTCAAATGTAAATATGGTAATCAAAATGCTGTATCGAACCCAGAACATTAATATTTTCATATGCTTTCCTTGCATTCTTCCTCTCTGTCTCTCAGGAAAGAGGCTCAGTTTGGTGCGGTCAGAGCGGAAGAGGACGGATGCCACGCTGCAGGAGTTACTGAGAGAACTGGGTCACGCAGACACACTCCAGTGTTTCCTACAGGAGAAAAATAAAGTCAGACAGACAGATGTCAGTGCTGAGAGGAGAGAGGTACACTCACACATACCTGTATATGTGCTTTAAGGGGACTCTCCAGAGGCATAAGGGTTTTTATACTATACAAACTGTACATTCTCTCCCCCTACACTACCCCTACCCCTAAACCTACCCATCACAGAAATCATTCTGCATGTTTTAAATTTCAAATAAACACAGTTTGGTATGTTTTTAAGCCATTTGGTTTACGAGAACACAGAAAGTGTCCTCCTAAACCATGTTTACATTGTAATACCCAATTCATTATGCAGTATTTAATCCTGCATATACTGGTGTGATTCATGTGTACTGCCACTATTTTCCCCACTGATTGTCATAAATATGTAAATATGGTGGATGATGAAAATTAATGTAAATATAGCAGATGAAAAAAGTGACAGAATGGATGTGACAGAAACAGATGAATCATAGATCTCCTTAATGGCAAGTGATATTTACAATGTAAATGAAGGCACCTTTTCATTTGAGAGAGCATTTGATCGGATAAAAATATGCAAGATTAGTTATCAGTATCTTTCCCAGAAGAAAATTAATTACAATTTGAATTGTGTAAATCTGCTAAATGTTTATTACATCATCTTTTAAGAGTGCATGATCATATACATGAACTCAAAACTACAAACTTTAACCAGTGCAAGTTCAAATTTATGGATAATAATGTTTCTTGTTAATTTTTTATATATATACTACCGGTCAAAAGTGTTGAATCATTTTTAAGATTTTAAGATTTTTAACAAATGTTTTTAAAAGAAGTCTGCATTTATTTGATCAAAAATACAGAAAAACGTCTCAGGTCACGCATGTAACCATGGTTCCCTGAGAGGGAAACGAGACACTGCATCGCCATGGCAATGCTTTGGCGGATCCCCAAAGCGTTGCCATGGCGCGAGTTCCCTCGAAAGGGAACGTCTCAGGTTACACATGTAACCATGGTTCCCTGAGAGGGGAATGAGACGCTGCGTCGCCATGGCAACGCTTTGGTGATCCGCCAAAGCGTTGCCATGGCGACGCAGCACGAGTTCCCTCGAAAGGGAACTTTGAAATATTATTACAACTTAAAATAGCTAAACTGTAATTTATTCCTGTGATCAAAGCTGTGTCGAGTTATTTTGAGGGGACTGCAAATGTACACTGTTACACAAGCTGTACACTCACTATTTTACATTGTAGCAAAGTGTAATTTCTTCAGTGTTGTCACATGGAAAGATATAATAAAATATTTACAAAAATGTGAGGGGTGTGCTCACTTCTGTGAGATACCGTATGAATGTGTGTGTGATGAACCGCAGAGGCCCGTGAGAGAGCAGTGCATGCTTCTCGTCAGATGAGACTGAATGAATGTGAAGCTGCAATGGAAAAGATCACTGACATCATTGAGAAACACAACAGAGAGAGACGAACGGCACAGCAGATGGTGAAGAGCCAAACATCTCCACCCGCTGGAGTCAGCGAGCTCCCAAAGGCCTTATGGGAATCAGGTATGATGGGAATCATGGGACGAAATCCACATGATCTTGAGTTTGGTTTCCATTATGTCAGAAACTCTCCAACTTTAGCTGTGTATTTCAGTAGGTTTGTGTTTTGTAGTATTCATTCCGAGCACATTGTCCTGCAGTGTTTGTGTGCATCCGAAATGCACCGGCACACTTTCAGGCTTTCATGAATACCCGATCCATCTGACAAGATTTATTCCGTCACAGGCAGATACATAAACATACAACTTCTCTGACTATTAGAGCTTCCTATAACCTGTGTGAACATCATCACACGGATCCCCTCCGCAAAACCACAGGGAAATATGCGTCGTCTCTCTTCCATCTGCCAGAAACTCAATCTGAAAGATAATTTGGAAAACAGGACAGCAGAGCCACACATAGTGACTCCTGTTTCAGCTTGTTGTCCTGGGAGGGCGATTGTGCTGTTTTATGAACAATTAAAGATGGACGGTGACTGACGGCTGTCAGTAAATCTGATGTGGCAGTCGCTGGAAACGGCGTGTGAACATGATGCAGATGCAGCATCAGCGTCTGTGTTGGCAGGCAGTTGCATCATTGTTGTTGTGCATTTCTAATGCATGTGATTTATATTTCGGCTCAGTGTATGTCCAGGGTTCGTGCTGGATATCAGTTTCGCTCCACTGAGGGAAAGATGTTTGCTATCTAGACCAGAGGTTTTCAAACTGGGGCTGCAAAAAGTGTGCTACTGTAAGGGTCCATGGTAAAGTTTAGAAGAAAATAACACATTTAAAAACACTTTATTATACTTTACTGTAATTTTTTTTAAATAAATAAATTATGAAAATATAAAATAAAATAATTAAATAAAATGCCAATAAAATAATTAAATAAACATTTACATTATTCAAATAATAATGTAAATGCAAAACATTTTAAGTAAGCTAGAGATTATTCAAAATGTATTTGTTATTTTAAAGTAAATCCATAAAAATAATAAACAAATGATTAAAGAAATTTAGTTTAAGAATTTAGATTAAATTAAAAAATCAGATACATTTTTGATTAAAGTAAATACTTAAACATTAGGTTAAAATAAGTCAACTAATAATAACATAAATAAAAAAATTAGATTAAAATAAATAAATAATTAAATAATAATCTGAATAAAGTAATATACATAATAATTAAATAAATAAAAATTATATTCAAATATATTAAATTTAAATATATTCAAATAAATAAATACACATTTTGAATAAAGTAAACAAATACAAATTAGATTTAAAAAATACTTAAAATATTATTCAAGTAAATAATTCAAATTTTTAAAAATAATTCAACTAGTGATTAAATGAATCAAATATACATCAAAATAAAGAAATATAGATGTTTGAATAAAGTAAAAACATTAACATTCTGGTTAAATAAAATAATTAAAACATCATTAAAGTAAGTAAATACATAAAAATTACATTAAATTACATTAAAATAAAACAAACGTTTAAATAAATAAAATAAATTAGCAAATAAATTAGTAAATAAATAATACATATAACAGTACAGTATGAGTTTTTAAAAAAGTAATAATGTAACTTAACTCTCTGATCTAGACCTGAATGCTGTGTGTTGCTCATGGAGTTGCACATTCAGCTTTTATTATTGACAACTAAGACCTGCATACAGAATGTGTTTATAAAATATTTTTATTTATACAACCAACGAAAGAAGATTACCCGAAAACACTGTCTGTCACGGTACGAAAATATGAGATCTGATATAATAGAAAAAAAAACAGTCATGGCCATAAATATCATAACCCTTATATTTTTTTCATATATTGCAGAATTTCCCCAAGGACGCAGTTGAAATGAAAACATCTTTAGTGCTTTGCCTTGAGTTTCTAAACCTCCTCAAATTTCACTAGTGATCAAAATTTAAGAAAAAAAAATGTTTTGTCATTTTAATTAATGAAATCATGCATCAATTTAAACCATTAATTCTCCAATATTAATTCCATATGTTTTTGTGTTGTTTTTAGGTTTGGCAGCAATATTACAAAAATATCAGCTTACATTTTGATAACATTATTTTACATGAACTAACACTTCTAAAGCATTTATTCGTCTTAGTTAATGTTAATTTCAACATTTACTAATACATTATTAAAATAAAATGCTGAATATGTTAATATTATTTGATGGACCTGAGCTGACATGAAACCAATGGTGAACAGTTAAAAAAGATTACTAAATACTGTAACAAATAAATTGTTCATTAGTTAATGTTAGTCACTGCAACTACTTAATGGACCTTTATGTAAAGTGGTACCGATATATTTCATAATTTATATCTTTTAGGCTGCTTGCCCAGCTTTTTAATTGGATCTACTGATTTAGTATTATTACGTAGATATTTTCATGCTCTAAGATGACATTATTGAAATGTTAATTATAAGAGCATTTATAGTACTGTAAGTTACAGGTGTTCTGAAACACATATGGTTTTCTCGAGGATTTTGTGCATTGCAAATGGACTTTACTTTCTAAAAGTAAGTGACGGCTCACTGCAGCTGGAGAATGACCCATGTGTGAATCGATGTTCTGCTGCAACTTCAGCAGTGTTCTGGAAGAAATGTTGCATTATTTAAAAGAATGCAAAGGTGCCAGTATTTTAAGACTGGATCTGTGTTTCTGTGTAGAGGACATTCACTGCTTAGGTTCAACTATAATCCTGAACCCTGTAAAGCCTGATGGTCTTAAAAAATCGAATGTTTTGATCTAAAAAAAATTGTACGTGTTTTATGTTTTGTATCATATGTGATAAATAAGGCTTTTATGGCTCACATTGTGAGAAAATGGAGGGGAAAACATCTCATTTTTATTCAGAGGCTCAAACTGAGCAAAAATATACAATTTAGTGCCGATGCTGATATTTATGTGAGGAAATTCTCATGCTTGTAATGCAAATCAGTGAGATCTTATAACAGTATGGCAGATATAAAATGCATCAATAAAATATCAAATATCTGCCAATAATGTTTTAGTAAGATGATATTTAAATGCTTAGTTTTATGATCAAAGCTCTGTAGTTTTAAAACATATAATGCAATACAATGATGATTGAGAGATGAACAAATAAACCTTCCTCAAAAGATGTTGATCATATTTGATACTCATGACTTTATTAAAATTAGCTGCTTCAGTCCAGTAAGTGTTCATCTTGAAATATTACTAACAATATCAGTTATTCTGATGTTTACCTGATAAAAATCACAGCAGAAAGACACGAGCTGAAGGAGGACCTTTGTACAATTATACTAAAAGACTTTAACTTGATAAAACAGTCTAAACTATCAATCAGACAACAGAAGGACTGTAGGAGATTGTGTGACTCGTTTATCAAATCATTTACGTGTCAAATATGATACAGTAGGCTTTATATGATTCATCTTTTGACCAGATCACAGAGACTTAAAGAGCAGATTTACAGCTGTCCATCTCAGTTCAGCACATGGTCTGTAATGGCGTCAGTGCTGGATTTCTGTGAGGAGGAACTTTGAAGGTGATCTGTTGGGTGTCATTCAGGTCGGAGTGGCCGTGAGCTGATGATAGATCAGTTTTGACACATTGAGGACGCCGCGCCGGCCGTGCGGCAGGTAATTGCACCTGAGCAGCATCTCCAGAGACTCTCGCTGGGACGCATGGGTTTCTTCTTTTTTTAATTCAGCTTTTCTGTTCAGCATCTAAAACTCCTCCATGAGTGCTGCGGGCCGAACAGGGAATTTTACGCAAGTGTTTGCTGTGAATGTGAATTATTGTAGCTCACTGAACTGAATAATAATACCATTGTGTTCTGTAGAGCTGCTTTAGCTAAATCAAATTGGTTTCATAATTGATAAACTTTGCAGCACTGATACTGTTAGGTAACACTTTATTTGGATACTCCACTCTAGACATTCTACTAACTAGAAGTAACTTTGCAAATACATGTCAACTTATTCTACCAACCCTGACCTGACCGTTTACTAATACTCTAATGAGTTACTTCACATGGACGTGCAAAGTTACTTATAGTTAGAAGAATGTCTAAAGTGGAATCAACATTGAACTGAATTGATCTGAATAATGACAATATTGTCTTCTTTAGAGGTGCTTTACAACTGAATTAAATTAGTTTCATAATCAATAAACTTTGCGGTAATGCAATTTTGCATTGTTATTGAACTAAACTGAATCAACATTGAACTGAACTGAATCAATACTAAATTGAGCTGAATAATGACACTCTTGTCTTCTGTAGAACTGCTTTATAGCTGAAACTGAAGTCGTATTTTGCAAAACTTTATTTCTTTGAAGCTGTTAGAAATAAATGTCTCACAACCCTTTAGTCTCATTCCCAACATCAGAAAAGCCCTAATGAATCTGTTTGTCGTCTGTAGTCTGCAGCCGACGATGTTTGGTGAGGTGTCTGTGCGGTTTGCTGGAGGTGTTGAGGAGGAGCAGGAGGAGACGCTCCTCTCTTCTGATGGGACTGAGGAGGGAAGAGCAGGAGCGTCGGGAGCCGAGAGCCCTGGAAGTGCAGGAGGAGGAGAAGATCAGCGGCCGGCTCCTCTGTCAGACCTTCATGGAGAGTAAGAGCGCTGTTTGAGCTCAGTAAAAAAGCATTTATCATCCTTTTTTCTGACTGAGGGTGATAAACACAGAGGTTTACTTGCAGTATCTATCTAAACAAGGACATTTAGAGACGTCTGATGTTTATATTCAGCTAGTCAATGTTCTTCAGCTGAAAAAGTCCTGAAAGTGTCAGTTTAAGGCTCAATATGTAAAGTTTCACCTCTAGAGGTCGCCTATTCAAAACAAAGGCGTAGCTTGATGACACCAAGATTGAATGCAATTGTCCTTTTCACCTCACAGCCGGTGGAAAAGAATTGGGATGGGACTCAGGCAGAAATCATGTCATCCTCATTAAAAGTTTCACATTATTCCATTATGTGCATGTTTAACTCCATGAGTGGAGTCTAGAGGGAAAAACAATCTTAAAATAATTGTGCATATTTCATGTCATTTATCGAATTATTTGCAAAAATATGTATTAATTTTTGGCAGACCAATCAAATAATGAGTCAAAAAAAGGCACTTGATTTACACTACCATTAAAAGGATTGCAAAAATGCATTAAATTAATCAAAAGTGACAGTAAATTCATTTATAATGTTACAAACAAAATATATAACATTGTTCTAGTGGATATTTTAATCCCGAAATCTTACATATTGTGCCTTTATTGCAGTGTGTTCTACATTTTTGCAATTAAAACTAAATTTTATTTTATTTTTTTACAATGTTTTTACAAACAAGCACAAAAAAAAAAAAAAAAAAAAAAAAGCTGAATCATTACAGTATGAAATGATTCCACACTGTTAAAAATAAATGTAAATTTACAGGTATTGGTCTGTATTTTTTTACAGATTTTTTCTGTTTTCTCATTATACATTGAAATACCTGTTGTTTTACAGATATTTGCTGTAATTTAATTTTCAGCTATTAAATTTACAGGGAATTGCATGTATTTTAGCATTACATTAAATTTCTGTTTTTTAAAAGAAATGTTCTGTATTTTTTACAGAAAAATGTGTAATTTTACATAAAATGTTGATTAATATTTTACAGATTTTTTCTGTAAAAATAGAAAAAAGGGAATGAATGTATAACTACAGAAATATGCAGTCATTCAACATGTTTTTTTCTTCTTTCATTTAAGAGTAGCTAATGTGTTGGTTAAAGTTAGTTTTTTTAAGGTTCAGTTATAGTATTGGTACATACAGTAGGTGTGTAGGCCTTCTATATATTATGCATTGTATTTACTAAAATTTTAACCTCATCTTGCAAATATGCTTATTTTGAAACTTCTGATTGGCCTTGACTTATTCTCCCCTAAATTTTCTGAACACATCTATTATTGATATGTACATTTTATGTTTTTCCAAATCGAGTTGCAAATGCGCAGCTTTGTGTGTGTGTGTGTGTGTGTGTGTGTGTGTGTACGTGTACGTGCGTGCGCGCGCGACGCAGATTCAAATTTGCCGCCGATAACTTTTCCGTTAGTCCCGCCTACAACAGTTCCTGGAGTAGTGCAGTGATGCAGTGATGGAAGGGCGAGCGCGTTATTTGAATTTATTTCAGGCTACGCTTGTGTGTCGTGAGATTAAACAGTAGTGTAAAGCAATCGTAAAGAGCAGTCGTGAGCAGGAGTATTTATTTGAACTCATCCGTCAATCCATTCTTCGGGAACAGTGTGAGGAAAAACTATCACGTCCTTTCAGCAAGAAGACCACAGCGAACATCATACCAACCGATCACTGGCTGAGGTAAGAGTTTCATTCTAACGTTACATGTGTGTGATATTTTATGTAGTGTGGCTACACCTTTGTATTGTTTATAGTTTCGAAGCTAATATAAGTATTTCTAAACGGTGTTCACACAAATGACGTAAGGTAACTGCCGTTGAAAGCAAAACAACTGCAGCAGGCATCTGTCAATTTTCCATCTGTTTTAAACCAAGAAAGATTAACGTTAGTTATTAATAAAGTCCATTCAGTGTTTGTCTTCGTTCAGATGTGGTAGTACCGCCATTATTTAAATCTCTTTTTATAAACTCTGCAGCCTGTATACTCATACTATAGGCCTATACAGGAAAGCAGATAAGAGTACAATATGAACAACATAATAAATATTATGAGTGCATCTGCTTGCAAACGCGAATAGTATGCATATATTAGTGTAATAATAAAGTATAATAATAAAAATAAATTTCAGATCAAAGAAGGTTGAGGTTTTGCATTGTCTCAGTAAAACATATGCTGGCATGTTTGAATGAATGTAATAGCCAACTAATTTTTATTTCTTTATGATTTCAGGTAATGTGGAAAGACTGGAGATTCTACAGCAGCATTACAGTACAGGTGTGGAAAGATTACTATTCTTATACAACAAATTCTTTGTTTACATCTTTTTATGCTGCTATTCTGAACAGTATTTTTTGTTGTAATTGTAACTAGAATCATTCAGAAACATGGCTTTTCCTATCACTGTTATCCTCACACACATCTCTACTTTTCATTCCAGCCAGATGATCAACCAGTAGCTGCTCCCATCTCAGCCTGCTTGATGGAAATGTCCGACTTTCACCTGGATGACCTTTACCTTCAACTCCACCTTGCCAAGACAGAAGTGCTCGTGGTTTCAGCCACCCATCCTTTGTGTTATAATTGATCAGTTAAACTTCACAGACTACAGTGCTGGAACTGCCCGATCTTGCATATTTGCCCAGTACAACATTGGGAAGATCAAGCCATTCTGTATGCTACACAACAGAACAACAACTGGCTCTCCAAGCCTGTACCTAAACTCTCTGCTCTAGACTTATTATACGCCCTCCAGAAGCTTGCTTTCTGGAAGTGAACAGCATCTTGTGGTGCCATCCCAAAGGGGCACAAACTCACTTTAACTGACCTTTACCTGGACTGTTCCATGCTGGTGGAATAACCTGACTAACTCAAACCATTTTCAAGAGACTGATAAGAGAGAATGCATCTTTTTTGTGAACAATTGACTGGTTAAGACTATCTTTCTGTTTAACTGAAAAAAAAATAATAATAATAATAATTTCTATGCATACTGTGCTAGACTAACTGGAAATTGTCATTGTACTTATTGTTGCTTCCATTGTACTCCTTGTAGTCACATATATGTAAGAGTCATCATATATGCATAAAATAACAGCAATATTACAGTACAGAAGTATACAGTAATTGTCTTTTAATGTAGATGTTCTATATACTACGCTTGTATTTCCTATAATTTAAGTAAGTTGACATACAATGTCTTATATACAATGACTAATACTGTATGTGCATGCTTTGATTAAATGTATTCTGTACTATATTTTGTTAATTTAACAGAAATTGGTTGTAAAGGTTGCTATTATGCATTTCTAAGTAATTAATTCATAGATTGAAGTTGTGAGTGGTTCTGTAAAAATAAAGATTAATACTGTAAACTGCAAACATTTGTTTTGAATTTATGTGCTAATTACATTTTTATAAATTTCTTAGTTATTTTACATGGAAAATCTATATTTTAAAAGTAAATAACTATAGATGGACAGCAGCTTGATAAAATAACTCATAAAAACCTTCAATTTGCAGAGATTAACCTGAAAATTAGTTGTTTTCTATGTAATCTGACATAATTTATCAGTTTTTTCATGGTTTAATAAATGATTATCAACAGTAAAATACTGTAATTTTATGAATTTTGACTGTAAAGTCTGTTCTGTATTTTTACAGTTTTTGCATGTAATTTTGTGAAATGGTTATTTGCTGTAATTTTATGGGATTTCTCTGGAAACTCTGCTGCCAGACTTTTTACCGTTTTTTTACAGGATTTTTTTTACAGTGCATGCGTTCATTTAATTTATTTTTGGTTTTACAAATGATGATATCACTAAAGCAGATTTAGCTCACTCCTGGGTAATAATTTGTTACCAAAATACGGATAAGTTGGTACAATACAAACACACACACACACTCACGCACACATCAGATCTTTTGGTCCAGTGTAATTCACACACAGGTTTTCTTTCTAGCCACTAAAAGAGCAGCAGTTACTCTTATTATAACTGGAACATGTTGATTCATGCAGACAGATCCAAAACTCACAGGTCTTCTTTAATCCTCTGCTGTACCTCATTAAATTGAACACACAGCCTCGATCCATCTGAGGATTCGCATTCCTTATAATCCTCCGACATCAAAATATATAAACAGGTCCTGATGGAGAAGAGCGTGTGATTAAGATGATTTGGATCAGCATCACTCGAGCTGTTAAGCACACTCATGATCGGTGTGAACGTCTCCTAATGGCTTCAATATATTTCCAGTTCAAATTAATCCCATCCTGAAGTACCGGAACATTCAGTCATTAGTTGTTTGTGTCTACTAAGTGTCTTCTCTCCCTGTAGGAGAGCATGTGAACTTCAGTCTCTTCAGTTTTGAGCAGAACAGGAAGCTGGAGGAGACGAGCTGAGACGTGGAGAAGGTACAGAGAGAGTGATGATGAGAGGGGAAAATGGTTCATTGGAGTTCTGTATAGAACTCTAATGTTCTTGACTCCCTTTTAAAGAGCCCTTTATTCCCAAAAGGGTCTATATAAGGAAAAATGTCTTAATATTTCATGTTTAGTTGTTTATTTCAATTTTTTCTAGTGATAAAGTATTTTTTGCAAGCGGTTTAATTAAAAAATTTGTTAAAACTAAATTCATAAAGAGATCCCATGATGGAAAAGGTTCTATATATGAAGCGCTTGATGGAACCCTTCAACTTTTCGTGTTTAATCATGTGTTTACTTTAAAATTTAAAGTTTACATGCATGTAATATGTGCTTCAACTGTTAAAATATCAGATATTATGTATCATAATGTTCTTTACTCCATAAAATTCCATAAAGAAAGAATTTGAAGTAGTAATTTGCTACATTGATGTCTCATGACCTCATTAAAATTTCACATTATTCCATTATGTGCATGTTTAATTCCATGAGTGGAGTCTAGAGGGAAAAACAATCTTAAAATAATTGTGCATATTTCATGTCATTTTTTGAATTATTTGCAAAAATATGTATTCATTTTTGGCAGACCAATCAAATGAGTCCAAGAAAAAATTCATAAATTGCACTTGATTTACACTACCATTAAAAATATTTTTATTTTATTCTGCAAAAATGCATTAAATGAATCAAAAGTGACAGTAAATTCATTTATAATGTTACAAAAGATTTTATTTCAAGTAAATGCTGTTCTTTTGAACATTATATTCATCAAAGAATCATTGAAAATGACCCCAAAAATCTGAAGCAGCACAACTGTTTTCAACATTGATAATAATCAAATTTTCTTGAGCAGCAAATCAGCATATTAGAATGATTTCTGAAGGATCATGTGACACTGAAAAGTAATGATGCTGAAAATTCAGCTTTACCATCACAGGAATAAATTACATTTTACAATATATTCACATAGAAAACAGTTTTAAATTGTAATAATATTTCATTTTTTTTTTATTGTATTTATGATTTTAAAAAAGTGCAGCCTTGGTAAGCAGAAGAGACTTGTTTCAAAAACATTTGAAAAAAATCTTACTGACACCAAATTTTTGAACGGTAGTTCATTTAACGAAGTGATTATTTTTTATTTTTTTGGCACATATTGAAGCTCCAGAGTCCCTGTAAAAAAAAAAGATGACCAACACCTATGAAGAGACGGTGCCAACTCCTGCGAAGACCTCAGAAGATGCACCATGCACATTCCCAAAAATTCTATATATCCTAATTATTGTTGATGTATTTCATTTTTCTCATTGCTTCTACCTTAAAATTAAATGCTCACAGTATTTGTAAATTAATTGCACAAATTATTACATTATTTGCTGACTGCATTCTTCTAATATTGTAATTTTGACATGCATTCTCTGTAAAGCTGCTTTGAAACGATATGTATTGTGAAAAGCGCTATGCAAATAAATGAAAATTGAATTGAATTGAACAGTCCCAATATGACAATAATAATCAAGATGCTCTGAAATGTTTTTTGTTTACATTGTTTGTAATGCAACATCAGCCTTTGGCAGCAGGTCAGTTATTTATCATCTGTAGTTATTGATAGTGAGCGATTGATTCTCCTCCAGCCTCCTTGTTTCAGTCGTAACTATTAAAGTCTGGGTTTAAATGTTTAATACGATAATTGAGCTTCAGTATCGATCCCTCTATAACTCAGAGGCAGCATTGTGTTCCTCGGTCCTCTGAGCCGAGCGTCTGACCACAATAAGATTCTCAAGCGGGTCGATATCGGGCTGAGAGCTTTAGCCATGAAGCACTATTCCTTCAGAGCAAGACCAGATCCTGATAATGGATGAATCTTGTGTGTGTGTGAAGCCATTAAAGTATTTCTCTCTCTCTCTCTCTCTCTCTCTCTCTCTCACTCAGCTGAGGTGGAGTTTGGAGCAGGAAGAAGTAGCAGATTCTCAATCTTCACAGACTTGTCTCCAGGATCTGGATCTGAGTCTGAAACAGGCAGTTCAGGAATCTGGAAAACTCCAGTCGGATATGAGAGAGAAGGAACGTGTCCTCAGCCTGATGTGTGCAGGTATGTATTTGTCATTAACACTGCCAATGAGGAGCGAAAGGAAGCATCCACCCAGAATCCCTCCTTCCAACAGAGTGCAATAATCAGTCAACTAATAAACAGCAAAAATACACTACTGCTCAAAAGTTTGGGAGTCAATAAGATTTGCTTTGGAAAGAAATTAATACTTTTATTCAGTAAGGATGCATTAAATAAGATATTTATAATGTAAAAAAAAAAAGATTCTATTTCAAATAAATACTGTTCTTTTGAACTTTCTGTTCATCAAAAAAAAAAATCCACAAAGATCTGAAGCAGCACAACTGTTTTCAACATTGATAGTAATCATAAATGTTTTGTGAGCAGCAATTCATCATATCAGAATGATTTCTGAAGGATCATGTGACACTGAAGACTGGAGTAATGATGCTGAAAATTCAGCTTTGATCACAGGAATAAATTACAGTTTACTATATATTCACATAGAAAACAGCAATAGATAGATAGACAGACAGAGGGACGGTTAGATAGACAGATTTCTTGCCATGTTGAATAAACTATTTCCCGGAGCCTATCACTGTGCATTCTGGGATTGCCTTCTCTGTATTTGATTCTAATGCAGTGGTGGTGAATCTCTGAAGGCTTCATCAGAGTCTGTCCTCTGTAGTCTGAATGCTCAATGCAGTAATGCGTGTATTGAAGCGTTAAATTGCACTGTCCTTTAGATAAAAGCCAATGTAAGTTCTTTCCCGTGGCCATTAAATATTCCAACGTGTCTCTTCCAAACAGATTAAAAAGTCATGTTCCATCTGACTGGAAAAGCATTCGGGTAGATGGTTATCTGAAGAGAAGCATTGAGCTCAATGTCAAGTCAAGTCACCTTAGTTTTTATAGTGCTTTTATACAATAGAAATCGTTTCAAATCAACTAATTTACAGGAAAGTAACAGAATCAGTGATGCAAACTTCATCAAATACAAGACAAATTCAAATTCTTCTGTAAAGCAACTCTACAGAAGACAATATTTAGATAAATTCAGTGTTGATTCAATTCAGTTCACTAACTGTCGATGCAGTGTTTTGTCTTTGCAACACCATATCAGCCAATTTCATGTGTGATGTTTAATGTGCATGATGAGCAGAATTTTGGTCCAGTGAGTATTCAGTGTGGGCGGGGCTTGTAAACAATAACTATGATGCTCTTTCTTAATAGGCAGGTTATGTATTAGTAACAGTCAGTTATCATATATAAACATTGGCTGGTTTATTTTGTGAGAAGCTGCTTGAAAGTTTCCCTCAGCGACTCTCTGACCCCGTTTACACCTGCTGTTATTGACCATCTCAGGTGATCCAATTAGAGGTCAGTTGAGAGACAGATAACCGTCTCAAACCATCTCCTGTGAGCACTTGTGAGTGGATTCGTAAGGATGCAGTCAAGATCTTGCTCTTGATCTTGTTTTCTGTCTTCTTCACAAATTGTGATTAATGAAGCAGCTGATGATCTTTCCATACTGTAAAGACATGAACCGGAGATGCACTCGACCGCATCTGTCCGTCCAATTATTTCTAAGGTGGAGAAAAAATGTATGGGTGGGTGGGTGTATGGATGGATAGATGGATGGATGGATGGATGGATGGTGGGTTGGTGGATGAATGAATGGTGGGTGGATGGATGTTGGATGGATGTTGGATGGATGGATGGATGGATGGATGGTGGGTGGATGGATGGATGGATGTATTGGTGTTGGATGGTGGGTTGGTGGATGGATAGTGGGTGGATGGATGGTGGGTAGATGGATGAGTGGATGGATGGATGGTGGGTTGGTGGATGGATGTTGGATGGATTGGTGTTGGATGGATGGATGGATGGATGGAGGGTGGGTGGGTGGGTGGGTGTATGGATGAATGGATGGATGGTGGGTTAGTGGATGGATGGATGGATGGATGGTGGGTAGGTGGGTGGATGGATGGATGGATGGATGGATGGATGTATTGGTGTTGGATGATGGATGGTGGGTTGGTGGATGGATAGTGGGTGGATGGATGGTGGGTAGATAGATGAGTGGATGGATGGATGGTGGGTTGGTGGATGGATGTTGGATGGATTGGTGATGGATGGATGGAGGGTGGGTGGGTGTATGGATGGATGGATGGTGGGTTGGTGGATGGATGGATGGATGGTGGGTTGGTGGGTGGATGAATGTTGGGTGGATGGATGGATGGATGGATGGATGGATGGATGTATTGGTGTTGGATGATGGATGGTGGGTTGGTGGATGGATAGTGGGTGGGTGGATGGATGGATGGATGGATGGATGGATGGATGGATGGATGGATGGATGGATGGATGGATGGTGGGTAGATGGATGAGTGGATGGATGGATGGATGGTGGGTTGGTGGATGGATGTTGGATGGATTGGTGTTGGATGGATGGATGGATGGATGGATGGATGGATGGATGGAGGGTGGGTGGGTGTATGGATTGATGGATGGTGGGTTGGTGGATGGATGGATGGTGGGTTGGTGGGTGGATGGATGTTGGATGGATGGATGGATGGATGGATTGGTGTTGAATGATGGATGGTGGGTTGGTGGATGGATAGTGGGTGGATAGATGGATGGATGGATGGTGGGTAGATGGATGAGTGGATGGATGGTGGGTTGGTGGATGGATGTTGGATGGATTGGTGTTGGATGGATGGATGGATGGATGGATGGATGGATGGATGGATGGATGGAGGGTGGGTGGGTGTATGGATGGATGGATGGTGGGTTGGTGGATGGATGAAGGATGGTGGGTTGGGGAATGGATGGATGGTGGGTTGGTGGGTGGATGGATGTTGGATGGTGGATGGATGGATGAATTGGTGTTGGATGATGGATGGTGGGTTGGTGATGGATAGTGGGTGGGTGGATGGATGGATGGATGGATGGATGGATGGATGGTGGGTAGATGGATGAGTAGATGGATGGATGGTGGGTTGGTGGATGGATGATAGATGGATGGATGGAGGTTGGGTGGGTGTATGGGTGGGTGGATGGATGGATGATGGATGGATGGATGGAGGTTGGGTGGGTGTATGGGTGGATGGAGGGATGGATGGATGGTGGGTTGGTGGATGAATGAATGGTGGGTGGATGGATGTTGGATGGATGGATGGTGGGTGGATGGATGGATGGATGGATGGATGGATGGATGGATGGTGGGTTGGTGGATGAATGAATGGTGGGTGGATGGATGTTGGATGGATGGATGGATGGATGGATGGATGGATGGATGGTGGGTGGATGGATGGATGGATGGATGGATGGATGGATGGATGGAGGGTGGGTGGGTGTATGGATTGATGGATGGTGGGTTGGTGGATGGATGGATGGTGGGTTGGTGGGTGGATGGATGTTGGATGGATGGATGGATGGATGGATGGATTGGTGTTGAATGATGGATGGTGGGTTGGTGGATGGATAGTGGGTGGATAGATGGATGGATGGATGGTGGGTAGATGGATGAGTGGATGGATGGTGGGTTGGTGGATGGATGTTGGATGGATTGGTGTTGGATGGATGGATGGATGGATGGATGGATGGAGGGTGGGTGGGTGTATGGATGGATGGATGGTGGGTTGGTGGATGGATGAAGGATGGTGGGTTGGGGAATGGATGGATGGTGGGTTGGTGGGTGGATGGATGTTGGATGGTGGATGGATGGATGAATTGGTGTTGGATGATGGATGGTGGGTTGGTGGATGGATAGTGGGTGGGTGGATGGATGGATGGATGGATGGATGGATGGTGGGTAGATGGATGAGTAGATGGATGGATGGTGGGTTGGTGGATGGATGAGAGATGGATGGATGGAGGTTGGGTGGGTGTATGGGTGGGTGGATGGATGGATGATGGATGGATGGATGGAGGTTGGGTGGGTGTATGGGTGGATGGATGGATGGATGGATGGATGGATGGATGGATGGTGGGTTGGTGGATGAATGAATGGTGGGTGGATGGATGTTGGATGGATGGATGGATGGATGGTGGGTGGATGGATGGATGGATGGATGGATGGATGGATGGATGGATGGATGGATGTATTGGTGTTGGATGATGGCTGGTGGGTTGGTGGATGGATAGTGGGTGGATGGATGGTGGGTAAATGGATGAGTGGATGGATGGATGGTGGGTTGGTGGATGGATGTTGGATGGATTGGTGTTGGATGGATGGATGGATGGATGGATGGATGGAGGGTGGGTGGGTGTATGGATGAATGGATGGATGGATGGTGGGTTAGTGGATGGATGGATGGTGGGTAGGTGGGTGGATGAATGGTGGGTGGATGGATGTTGGATGGTGGATGGATGTATTGGTGTTGGATGATGGATGGTGGGTTGGTGGATGGATAGTGGGTGGATGGATGGATGGATGGATGGTGGGTAGATGGATGAGTGGATGGATGGATGGTGGGTTGGTGGATGGATGTTGGATGGATGGATGGAGGGTGGGTGGGTGTATGGATGGATGGATGGTGGTTTGGTGGGTGGATGGATGGATGGTGGGTTGGTGGGTGGATGAATGGTGGGTGGATGGATGTTGGATGGATGGATGGATGGATGGATGTATTGGTGTTGGATGATGGATGGTGGGTTGGTGGATGGATAGTGGGTGGATGAGTGGATGGATGGATGGTGGGTAGATGGATGAGTGGATGGATGGATGGATGGATGGTGGGTTGGTGGATGGATGGATGGTGGGTTGGTGGGTGGATGAATGGTGGGTGGATGGATGTTGGATGTTGGATGGATGGATGGATGGATGGATGGATGGATTGGTGTTGGATGATGGATGGTGGGTTGGTGGATGGATAGTGCGTGGATGGATGGATGGATGGTGGGTAGATGGATGAGTAGATGGATGGATGGTGGGTTGGTGGATGGATGGTGGGTGGATGGATGATAGATGGATGGATGGAGGTTGGGTGGGTGTATGGGTGGGTGGATGGATGATGGATGGATGGATGGATGGATGGATGGATGGAGGTTGGGTGGGTGTATGGGTGGATGGATGGATGGATGGATGGTGGGTTGGTGGATGAATGAATGGTGGGTGGATGGATGATGGATGGATGGATGGTGGGTGGATGGATGGATGGATGGATGGATGGATGGATGTATTGGTGTTGGATGATGGCTGGTGGGTTGGTGGATGGATAGTGGGTGGATGGATGGTGGGTAGATGGATGAGTGGATGGATGGATGGATGTTGGATGGATTGGTGTTGGATGGATGGATGGATGGATGGAGGGTGGGTGGGTGTATGGATGAATGGATGGATGGTGGGTTAGTGGATGGATGGATGGTGGGTGGATGGGTGGGTGGGTGGATGAATGGTGGGTGGATGGATGTTGGATGGTGGATGGATGGATGGTGGATGGATGGATGTATTGGTGTTGGATGATGGATGGTGGGTTGGTGGATGGATAGTGGGTGGATGGATGGATGGATGGATGGATGGATGGATGGATGGATGGATGGATGGTGGGTAGATGGATGAGTGGATGGATGGATGGTGGGTTGGTGGATGGATGTTGGATGGATGGATGGATGGATGGATGGAGGGTGGGTGGGTGGGTGTATGGATGGATGGATGGTGGGTTGGTGGATGGATGGATGGTGGGTTGGTGGGTGGATGAATGGTGGGTGGATGGATGTTGGATGGATGGATGGATGGATGTATTGGTGTTGGATGATGGATGGTGGGTTGGTGGATGGATAGTGGGTGGATGAGTGGATGGATGGATGGTGGGTAGATGGATGAGTGGATGGATGGATGGATGGATGGATGGTGGGTTGGTGGATGGATGGATGGATGGTGGGTTGGTGGATGGATGGATGGTGGGTTGGTGGGTGGATGAATGGTGGGTGTTGGGTGGATGGATGTTGGATGGATGGATGGATGGATGGATGGATGGATGGATGTATTGGTGTTGGATGATGGATGGTGGGTTGGTGGATGGATAGTGGGTGGATGGATGGATGGATGGATGGATGGATGGATGGAGGGATGGATGGATGGATGGATGTATGGATGGATGGATGGTGGGTAGATGGATGAGTGGATGGATGGATGGATGGTGGGTTGGTGGATGAATGTTGGATGGATTGGTGTTGGATGGATGGATGGATGGATGGATGGTGGGTAGATGGATGAGTGGATGGATGGATGGTGGGTTGGTGGATGAATGTTGGATGGATTGGTGTTGGATGGATGGATGGATGGATGGATGGATGGATGGATGGATGGAGGGAGGGTGGGTGGGTGTATGGATGGATGGATGGATGGTGGGTGGGTGGATGGGTGTTGGGTGGATGGATGTATGGATTAGGGATGGATGGATGGATGGAAGGATGATGGGTGGATGGATGGATTAGTGATGGATGGATGGATGGATGGATGGATGGATGGATGGATAGGTGGGTGGGTGGGTGGGTGGGTGGATGGATGGATGGATTAGGGTTGGATGTATGGATTAGTGATGGATGGATGGATGGATGGATGGATGGATGGATGGATGGATGGATAGGTGGGTGGGTGGGTGGGTGGTTGGATGGATGGATGGATTAGGGTTGGATGTATGGATTAGTGATGGATGGATGGATGGATGGATGGATGGATGGATGGATGGATGGATGGATGGATAGGTGGGTGGGTGGGTGGGTGGGTGGGTGGATGGATGGATGGATTAGGGTTGGATGTATGGATTAGTGATGGATGGATGGATGGATGGATGGATTAGGGTTGGATGTATGGATGGATGGATGGATGGATTAGGGTTGGATGTATGGATTAGTGATGGATGGATGGATGGATTAGGGTTGGATGTATGGATGGATGGATGGATGGATGGATGGATGGATTAGTGATGGATGGATGGATGGATGGATGGATGGATGGATTAGGGTTGGATGGATGGGTGGATGGACGGATGGATGGATGGATGGATCTCAACAACATAACACTTGAGGGGCCCAAAGGATTTCCCAGTATCAGCACACAGCATCACAATGCAGATGTTGTTGAATCATAACCAATAAATCACATCAGTTAGAATAACAATATCCAAAAATAGCTTATATTTCATAGAGTTTTGTCTGTTTTATGGACAGTGATAAATTGACTGAAATCAATCTAGGCCCAGAGAAAGTCCCAGCATTAACCAGCTAGCTATAAGTCTGAAGCAGGTGGTGTGATGGCAGGACTGGTTCTGCTTCAGTAATGTGAGAACTTGGGTTTATTTCATGATTCATTCATGCTTTGGCTTCTCTGGGCTCCAGTCTCAGTGTTCATACATGAAGGTATTTACTGGACTATGACCAGACAAACAATTACTTCATCTACAGTAGTTTGTAGTTTGGAAATGTTCTGTTCATATTGTGATATAGAGTTCATTCAGTTCAGTTCAGAATGAGTCTAAACAGTGAATAGAAACAGCTCAAATAATGAGCTGGCGCTCGAGCCTGCACGTACAGCAGAAGAACATTAAGGTTGAACCACTGTGGTCACGTTGACTATTTTAACGATATCTTATCTAGACCTGAATTTTGTTGCTTTCTATGGGAGATAAAAAACCTTTCGGATTTCATCAAAAATTTCTTAATTTGTGTTCTGAAGATGAATGAAGGTCTTACGGGTTTAGAGCAACATGAGGATGAGTAGTAAATGACAGAAATTTCATTTTCGGGGGAACTAACCCTTTAAAGCCAATTATACATAGTGCCTAAAAGAATCGGCAGACTGAGAAAAAATATTTCCCGTCCCTGTCCAGCACTGATTAGGTGTTTTTGTGTGTTAGTGCTTCTTCATACAGAATCTAATCTAGTTTTTTGCAGAGTAAAGAATGACAGCGTATATTTCCGTGACTCCCACCTGCTCCATTAGTGTCTGAACTGCTTCACCTTCATACCACTGCGGTAAAAACTAAATGAATCACCTCTCACCATGCCTTTGCTTCTTTTTTCTCAGTCTCTCTCCTGAGAGTGAGGAGGAGTGTGATGAAGAGGAAGTCAAACCGTTCTCCAGAGACCAGCTCACACAGAACGCCATGCAGACGCTGCACTTTTACCGCAGTATGCCGTGACCAACAGAAATGAGCGTTTGCTGTTTCTACATTTAATAAGTTTGGCTTGAATTTAGTATGAAGTATAATTTGAGGGTAAATTGATTATGAAATGAAGAAAACTATATGATGAGTGAACAGACAACATAGACATGAACTGTTTATTGGTTTGGTAGAAACAGTCTTTACATCATTGTATCACTGAATGGTTGCTTCACCTAAAAATGATAATTCTGTCATCATTTACTCGTTTGACTTTCTTCTGTCGAGCACAAAATGAGTTGTTTAACAACGTTTACGCAGCTCTTAGTTCATACAACGTAAATAACAGTGTCCAGGATATGGAAGCTTGTTTCTGCCATGAAATAAAAATAAAAAAGTTATTGCAAATGTTTATCTCAAATAAATTATGTTTTTTATGGCAGTTGCATTTATATCTTGCAATTCTGACTTTATTTCTCACAATTCCGAGGTTATTCACAATTCAGAATTATTTTCTCAGAATTGTGAGATATTGTTACAGTGGTGTACGTGCTGAAGAGAAGATACTTAAACGGATTTCCACACACAGGGTATTTACTGAAGAACGCAGGAGAATACACACTTTACACACATTAACCATCTAACATAACAACATTAAGAACGGACAAGGAGTGAAGGGAGTGAGTCCAATATAAAGGCAGTGCAGATGAGAGAGTACAGGTGATGATGATCTGTGATGATGGGGAGATGACGAGGGAAGTGAGTGCAGGTGTGGAGAACAGGAGGATCATGGGAAATGGAGTCCAGGGGAACAAGGGATCTGTGACAGTACCTCCCCCTCCCGGTAGGCGCGTCCTCACGCCGTAAATAGAATAACCGGGAGGGGGGGGCGGGCGCCCTGGAGACCGCATGCAGGTGCCGGGGGCTGAGTGGACGGGAGTGGAGGTCTCCAGGGCGGATCCATGAGCCATGGCGGGTCAGGAGCCTTGGCAGGCCACGGCGGGTCAGGAGCCTTGGCAGGCCACGGCGGGTCAGGAGCCTTGGCAGGCCACGGCGGGTCAGGAGCCTTGGCAGGCCACGGCGGGTCAGGAGCCTTGGCAGGCCACTTCAGAGGCCCACCCACATGTGTGGCGCCCACATGTCCCCCACCCACGGGTACTTGGCCCCCCCCCAAAAAATACTTGGAGAGATTAAGGATCATATAGAGGAGTCCAAGGAATAAAGTCAATGTGTGGGTGGCGGAGACTGGAGAACTTGGCTCGGCGGCGGAGACTGGAGAACTTGGCTCGGCGGCGGAGACTGGAGAACTTGGCTCGGCGGCGGAGACTGGAGAACTTGGCTCGGCGGCGGAGACTGGAGAACTTGGCTCGGCGGCGGAGACTGGAGAACTTGGCTCGGCGGCGGAGACTGGAGAACTTGGCTCGGCGGCGGAGACTGGAGAACTTGGCCCGGCGGCGGAGACTGGAGAACTTGGCTCGGCGGCGGAGACTGGAGAACTTGGCTCGGCGGCGGAGACTGGAGAACTTGGCTCGGCGGCGGCGACTGGAGAACTTGGCTCGGCGGCGGCGACTGGAGAACTTGGCTCGGCGGCGGCGACTGGAGAACTTGGCTCGGCGGCGGCGGCTGGAGCGGCAGGCTCGGCGGCGGCGGCTGGAGCGGCAGGCTCGTAGGCGGCGGCTGGAGCTGAGGGCTCGTAGGCGGCGGCTGGAGCTGAGGGCTCGTAGGCGGCGGCTGGAGCTGAGGGCTCGTAGGCGGCGGCTGGAGCTGAGGGCTCGTTAAAAAAGTCAATAAGCCAGTCCAGATCTGGCGGCTCGCACAGGGTTGGAGCGGGCTCTGGAGATACAGGAGCGGGCTCTGGAGATACAGGAGCGGGCTCTGGAGATACAGGAGCGGGCTCTGGAGATACAGGAGCGGGCTCTGGAGAGACTGGAGCGGGCTCTGGAGAGACTGGAGCGGGCTCTGGAGAGACTGGAGCGGGCTCTGGAGAGACTGGAGCGGGCTCTGGAGAGACTGGAGCGGGCTCTGGAGAGACTGGAGCGGGCTCTGGAGAGACTGGACCGCAGGAGACTGGAGAGACTGGCTCGCAGGAGACTGGAGAGACTGGCTCGCAGGAGGCTGGAGAGACTGGCTCGCAGGAGGCTGGAGAGACTGGCTCGCAGGAGGCTGGAGAGACTGGCTCGCAGGAGGCTGGAGAGACTGGCTCGCAGGAGGCTGGAGAGACTGGCTCGCAGGAGGCTGGAGAGACTGGCTCGCAGGAGGCTGGAGAGACTGGCTCGCAGGAGGCTGGAGAGACTGGCTCGCAGGAGGCTGGAGAGACTGGCTCGCAGGAGGCTGGAGAGACTGGCTCGCAGGAGGCTGGAGAGACTGGCTCGCAGGAGGCTGGAGAGACTGGCTCGCAGGAGACTGGAGAGCGCTCGCCCTTCTTCCTCTTCCTCCTCTTAGGTTTACCGGACCCAGCGGAGATTTGTGGGCCCGGCAGGACACAGGGGGAACCTTCGCTGGAGGGGTATGCGGAGGAGGACGGAGGCTGACTGACTGGCCCGGCCAACCGTGCTTCTGGATGGCCTGGAGACAAACACACATCCTGAACCTGTTCCACGAAAAATTTGGACTTATTCAAAAACAAAATTAAATTGATAGTTTCGCTTAAGGAGAGACGAAAATCAGGTTCGTTTAAACGGACAGTGTTGTCGTCCAGACCATCCAGAAACAGGGCGATCAAACGTGCTTCAGGCCAGTCAGACAAAAAAGCAAGCTCAGCGAACTCCTCCACATACCTCTCCAGCGAACGACCCACCTGTAAGAGTCCAATGAGCCGCTCACCAGCTGTCCAGGATGAGAGAGGCATGGGAGAAGTTGGAGCCCGGGGGAAGAAGGAAGCTTCCATCTTTTTTCTTTTCTTTTTTTTTTTTTTTTTCTCTGTGGAAAATCCGGTAGTTTAAAGGTCCGTTCTTCTGTTACAGTGGTGTACGTGCTGAAGAGAAGATACTTAAACGGATTTCCACACACAGGGTATTTACTGAAGAACGCAGGAGAATACACACTTTACACACATTAACCATCAAACATAACATTACAACATTAAGAACGGACAAGGAGTGAAGGGAGTGAGTCCAATATAAAGGCAGTGCAGATGAGAGAGTACAGGTGATGATGATCTGTGATGATGGGGAGATGACGAGGGAAGTGAGTGCAGGTGTGGAGAACAGGAGGATCATGGGAAATGGAGTCCAGGGGAACAAGGGATCTGTGACAGTTATAAACTCAGAATTGTGAGTAAAAAACTTTTGAATTTTGTAAGATAAAAAGTCACAATTATCTTTAATTTTAAATATAATTTCTGACATTTTTCTCACAATACTGAGTTTACTGTATACTGTATCTCATAATACAGAGGAAAAACTATGCAAATTTTGATTTATGAACTCGAGTTTGAATTGCGAGTTAACATTTTTTCCTCAGAATTGTGAGAGATGAACTCACAATGGCAAGAAAACAAGGTGGAAACAAGATTTTACGGTCCCACTTTATATTAAGTGGCCTTAACTACTATGTACTTACATTTAAATTAATAATTTGATACAATGCACTTATTGTGTACAAACATGTTTTTACATTGTACTTATATTTTAAAAACACCTGCATGTCATTATAAATGTAATTACAGAAATTAATTACAGATGTAATTACACTGTTGACCCATCCCTTACACCTTACCCCTACCCTTAAACCTACCCATACCACCAAAGCTTTCCCTAACCTTACCTGTATCCCACCTCAATAGCTGCAAAAGTTTTTTGCAATTCAATATGAACCCAATAAGTACATTGTACTTATTTTTTGATGTAAGTGCGTAGTAGTTAAGGCCACTTAATATAAAGTGGGACCGCTTTTCCCAGGATCTGTTGAACTCAATAAGTAAATAAACACTATAATAGTAACATACATATAATAGTAGTCTCTTGCACTAATTTTCCTCACACAAGAAACAAGCATGAGAAAGACCCACATTTAATTTATTTATTGAAAGTCCCTCCTTTTCTCCTACTTAATCAATAAATGGTCAAACATGAGTCCAAAATAATTGTATTTAAGTGATTGAATATTTCAACACATGTAAGATCTACTAAATCCAATTGAACTCAGTCCTAAACTGGCTGCTGTGAACCATCTGTTTAACACTCATTATGTAATATCCATGGATGAGCATATCCATGTGTGTGTGTGTACATGTGTGTGCAAGTAAGTGTGTGCACAAGAGTGTGTCCGTGTGAGTGTGTCCAAGTTTATATGATTTATGAGGACACAAATTTGTATAATCACATGGTTATTACACTGATATTACAACATAAAGGTGTAATACCTGTGTACCAAATGGCTTAAAACATACTAAACTGTGTTTTTTGAAATTTAGAAAATGCAGAATGTTTTCTGTGATGGGTAGGTTTAGGGGTAGGGGTAGTGTAAGGGGACAGAATATGTACAGTTTGTACAGTATAAAAACCATTACGCCTGTGGAGTGTCCTCATAATGATAGGTACACCAACGTGTGTGTGTGTGTGTGTGTGTCAGCTGTTTCATAATCAGCAGCATGCCTTGAGTGTGTATCATTAACATCTGAATCATTAAGCACTAAAGACTCAAACAGCGACAGTTTCTATTCATCATCCAGACACATTAATTCACAGCAAAATTACCTTTGTGATTTCTAAGAACTTGTTCATATAAAACTTGTCGAGCCGCTCAAGTGTTTGGCACATTGCACAGAAATGTATAGTGATTTGCTTGTTGTATTAGATACGCTGCAAGAAAACATTCACAAATATTCTCTGAAACACACCAAATTTATTCATTATGATTTGATTATTTATATCTTGATTATTACTCCAGTCTTCAGTGTCACATGATCCTTTAGAAATCATTCTAATATGCTGATTTGCTGCTCAAGAAACATTTCTGATTGTTGAAAACAGTTCATATTTTTGTGAAAACTGGATTCTTTGATGAATAGAAAGTTCAAAAGAACAGCATTTATTTGAAATCGAATCTTTTGTAACATTATAAATGTATTTACTGTCACTTTTATTATTACTGTGCTACATTACATGATGTGATTCATTAAGAGGTTAATTTCAATATGA
The DNA here is from genome assembly GCF_024489055.1 of Chanodichthys erythropterus. Taxonomy (NCBI): domain Eukaryota; kingdom Metazoa; phylum Chordata; class Actinopteri; order Cypriniformes; family Xenocyprididae; genus Chanodichthys; species Chanodichthys erythropterus. Next base: position 4,116,925 of record NC_090225.1, read on the forward strand.
AACTGTATTGGAATTCTCTTTTTACATTTGTAATGTGATTCATTCTTTCTTACAGGGTTTTTTTGACCAGCTGAAGGTCACATTAATTTTTCACTATCTATCATACGTATGATATTATAACTGTAACTATTTTTGAATGAATTTTAACCAGCATTAGATTAGTGAATGTAATATTTGTTTGCTTCTCTCACATCTGTTTGAACAGCCTGTGTGAACGTGGCCTGAGAATGATTAATCACATCATCTTTATGAAGCCCAGCGCCACACCGCTGACGATCTGTTCTCTCCATTAATCTTCAGCCCGGGAACATTTCATCCACATATGGAGAAACATCAGCACACATGAGGTGACGGATCATAACTCTTTCTCCAGGAAGACTCTTCATTAACTCTGAGGGAAACGGCACGTCATCTGGAGAATTAAGATAACTTTATGTACTGTAGGCACCAAATGAATTTGTCTGTAAAAAATTAAGAATATTGTGATATCATGTCCGAAGTATGTAATATTATGATATCACCCCATTACTGTTTTGTAAGGGATGTTTTTGTGATGTTACGTAGATTTGACATCATGTGCTTGTTTCATGGCCAGCATAACCAGCAGCTGTAGAGTGTGAATGTGTTTCTTCTCTATGATAATCCAGTAGTAGAGCCGTCAGAACAGCGTGAATTAGCAGACGAGTGCTGGTGCTCTTCCTCTGGAGGAGGAGGATGATGTGCTCTTCATATCACTCTGGCTGCTGTGATGATGAGGAGCATCTGTCAGCATCAGCACTGAAAACCCGCTGACACCTATGAAGAATCATGAGGCGCTGATATACAGCTCTTATTACGTTATTAACAAGACAAACAGATGTGTCTGTCTGTCTTAGGGTGACCATCATATTTTTACTGGGACAGTCCTATATTTCAGCTCTATTTTTAGTGTCCTGAACTATTATGAAAAAAATAATGTTTTACCATGTATTTCTTTTTTCCTAAACTGTCTTTGCTAGGTGATGGTTTAGAAGCGAGTAGCAGTTTTCTGTCAGGTGAGAATAGCCTAATCAAAGGTAACCAATTTCGTCATAGTATATTTTGGAGAACAAAATTACCATCCAATCACAATCGATTCAATCAAAATATTTGTATTTATATATAACAAAAATTATATAAAAATATAAATAAATACATATACTTGTAAGTATTTTTCAAGTATATACATGAATGTGTTTGTATTTATATATACATAATAATTACAAACAGTATTCACACATATATTAGGCAAACAGGTCCCACTTTATATTAAGTGGCCTTAACTACTATGTACTTACATTTAAATTAATAATTTGATACAATGCACTTATTGTGTACAAACATGTTTTTACATTGTACTTATATTGTTGACCCATCCCTTACACCTAACCCCTACCCTTAAACCTACCCATACCACCAAAGCTTTCCCTAACCTTACCTGTATCCCACCTCAATAGCAGAAAAAGTGTTTTGCAATTCAATATGAACCCAATAAGTACATTGTACTTATTTTTTGATGTAAGTACATAGTTGTTAATGCCACTTAATATAAAGTGGGACCGGCAAACTCAAACTTTTATTTTGTATGCAATTAATCGCGATTAATCATTTGACAGCCCTAGTTAGTTCACCCAAAAATTACCCACCCTCATGTCGTTCCACACCCGTAAGACCTTCGTTCATCTTCAGAACACAAATTAAGATATTTTTGATGAAATCTGATGGCTCAGTGAGGCGTCTATTCAGAGCAAAGCCATTCAAACTCTCAAGATCCATAAAGATTCTAAAAACATATTTGAAACAGTTCACGTAAGTTCAGTGGTTGTACCTTAAAGGTGCAGTATGTAAGATTTTTGCAGTTAAAATATCCAAAAACCACTTGGCCAGTGTTATATATTTTGTTCACTTGAGTACTTAAAATATATCGGCCTACAAAATTGCAACTTTTTATTTTCAGTCGGTCTTAGTACATGATGTAACTACAGAAGAGTCTAAGTTTTAAATAGGAAAAATATCAAATCGCTTTGGTCATTTTTGAGCGAGATGCTAATCAGATTCAATGAACTATGCTGAGCTATGCTAAAAGTGGTACTGCCAGACCCGGAGATCGGCTGAATGGATTCAAGAACTGTAAAACTCAACCGTTTAACTCTAGTGGAGTTGGAAAATTAAAAAAAAAAAAAAAAAAAAAGGAGTGGAGTGGTCCTTTAATATTATAAAGCGACGAGAATACTTTTTGTGCACCAAAAAAACAAAATCACTTTTTATGGAAGAGGATTAGGGCCAAGCAATAATAAAAAAATAAAACCATCTCGAGATTAAAGTTGTTAAATTTCAAGAAAAAAGTCTAGATAAAATGTTAAGAATAAACTTATTAAATTACAAGAAAAAAGTGAAAAATTGTCATAATTTAACGAATTTGTTCTCATAATTTATGATCTTTTTTCTTGTAATTTAACGATTTTAGTCTCAACATTTTATCTCGACTTTTTCCTCAATTTAACACGTTTTTTTTTTCTCAAAATTTAACTCGTTTTTTTCTCGTAATTTAACAAGTTTTTTCTCAACATTTTATCTCGTCTTTTTTCTCGAAATTTAACTCGTTTTTTTCTCGAAATTTAACACGTTTTTTTTCTCGTAATTTAACACGTTTTTCTCAACATTTTATCTTGACATTTTTCTCGAAATTTACAAGTTTTTTTCACGTAATTTAACAAGTTTATTCTCAACATTTTATCTCGACTTTTTTCTTGAAATTTAAAGAATTTTTTCTCGTAATTTAATGAGTTTATTCTCAACATTTTATTTAGACGTTTTTCCCGAAATTTAACACGTTTTTTTCTGGAAATTTAACAAGTTTTTTTCCCGAAATTTAACACGTTTTTTTCTCGAAATTTAACACGTTTTTTTTTTCTTGAAATTTAACAGGTTTTTTTCTCGTAATTTAACACGTTTTTTCTCAATATTTTATCTTGACTTTTTTCTCGAAATTTACACGTTTTTTTCTCGAAATTTAAAAAATGTTTTTCACGTAATTTAACATTTATTCTCAACATTTTATCTCGACTTTTTTCTTGAGATTTAGAGTTTTTTCTCGTAATTTAATGAGTTTATTCTTTACTCACTATATAGCAAATCTCAACTGCTTGATTGTTTATATCATCACAAAATGTAACTATATTAATCGTCCATCTCTAATCTGATAAATGCGACTATATGAAGATATTAAAATTTCATAAACATTAACATCATGATTTTCTGCATAAAGCTGCTTTGAATCGTTGTGTACAGTGAAAAGTGCTTGACTGAAGGAATTCACATTAGACATCAAGGGACCCAACACATTAATAAAATTAAAAATTGTGATTTATTAATTAATATGAACTACACACAGTGACAATTTGACAGTTTTGGTCTGTAAATGTCTCCTGAATTTCAATGGATTCATTCTCTCAAACCATCTGTGTCATGAGTGGACCTGTGTTTAATGTCATCTGGGGTGTGTTTTCATTTAAGTGTTGATGTTTTTTGAGGATGAGGGCGTCACACAACCTGTCTGATTTGACGAGCTTCTACCAGATAACACTGACATCAGCAACAAAAGAGACAGCACTTTCACTCTCGTAAAAATGCATGAGTATAAAGGTTGTGGAATTTTATTAAAACAGTATGGAAGCTTGTTTCCGCCACTAAATAAAAAAAAGTTACTTAAAACTACAAGAAAAAAAGTCAAAATTGCGAGATAAAAAGTTGCAATTACCTTTCAGTGGAAACAAGCTTCTATAAAACAGCAGAAACCATCAGTACAGAATCAGTGAAGCGAGCAGAACCCTCTCTCTCTGACTCAACATACAGCTGTAACCACTTCAGAGGCTAATTTATCATCCTGAAGGTGTGCATTCCTGTTTCCTCACCATGATAAATCAAAATGAGTTCTGTAAGTGCTGCACTCTATATAAACATGTAAATTACACTTTGAATTAATCACGTCTGCAAACTATCATCTCACTCCCTTTCTCCCCTTATTCACATTAGAGATGGAGCAGCGCTGGAATCAGCCATGCAGTGGCTGCAAGTGTCATTTATCATCGTCCCCGGTGGGTCAGTCTTTTCATCCACTGCACTCTATAGGAAGAGTCACAGCACGGGGTAAATAGGACAGAGCCGAGGGGAGCGGCACACTGATTCACCATCATGATGCACGTACAGACTCCCATCAGCTGACCACTTCACATATAAAACAGTATCACACACATTCACGGTGGTATTGAAGCTTGTTTCCACCATGGAATAGGAAAATAAAAAAGGTAACTATGACTTTTCATCTCACAGTTTTGACATTATTAGAGCCCGAGCACCGATGGTGTGAGGAGCTTATTGTAATTGCTCAGTCAATTCTTCTTCTTCTCTGAAATGAATCACATTTTTGAGGGTCTAAACGTGCTCGAAAACTCATGAAACTTTGCACATGCATCAGAAGTTGTGAAAACTTGCGTCTGATATGGGTTTCAGAAGTAGGTGTGGCAAAATGGCTCTATAGCACCACCTACAATATTTCAATTAAGCGCCTTTTGTGGTACATTTCACTTACAAGTATGAAATTCAGTAGACAGCCCAAAACCTACAAAAAAAGCCCCTGGGTGCAAAATCTGAAAACCCAACAGGAAGTGAGATATTTTGAGTTTTCTCTGCAAATTTTGTACAGTTTTTGCCATTTCCAAATGTTGACCAAATATGACCTTGATCTGATTAAAGCTCTAGAATGAGTTTGTTAGTCTAATCTAAAGGCCTTTGAGACAATCGATCTAGAGTTTTTGTTGAAGGGCATGTTCGTGGCGGCCTGACAAAGTCTGATGTTTCGCCTTGAAAGAGGGAGCTGTTGTAACTGAGGCATACAATGTCCAATCTGCCCCAAACTTCACATGTGTGATAACGGTCCTGGCCTGAAGACATCTACATGGCAATATTCAGTTACGGTCAAAGCACCACCTGTTGACAGCAGGAAGTGTGGCACTTTAAATTGACTTGGCCATAACTGTCCTGTATTTACTCACTTACATGCATTTCGCACACTGCTCACTGTTTTTCTTACGGCCAATGGATGGCAGTGAGCTCAGGTGCGAGGGCCCTTTCATCGCTGCTTGCAGCTTTACAGTTTTTTTACAGACGCTAGGACACATTTCTCAATACTTAGGTCACTTTTGCAAAACTCTTCACACGGTGAGCACAACAGAAGTCTATGTGGGCTAAACTGAGGATCAGTTATCATTGCTTTGGCACAAAATGCATTCAATGACTACATCTCTCAAATGTCATGAATTATTTTCTCACTCAGACACAACAACTGCCAAAACTCTTTGTACGTACAGACCAGTTTGCACATGCTTACATACTGTTTTCAAAACTGTTAAACTTATGTTCAAAACAATACAGTTTTTTATGATTGCTTACACACTAAAATTAAACTTTTCCCACAATTAGCAAAATCTCACACTCAAGGAGCAAAACACAAGGCTAGATTTGCACAGCTGTAAGCACATTGTCAGCTTCACACTAATTGCAAAACACTACACACAGTGACATACATTATGGGAGTGGCTTGATGAAGCGCAGGAGATGCAGATAACTTGATCTTGACCCTTACAGTTTTTTCCAATTGCTAACACACTAAAATGACATGCACAGCACAATTATTTAAACTGACACACAGAGAGCAAAACTTCTTCTCAAGTCTCCAAAAGTCTAAACACCTTTTCTGTTTTACACACATTTTGCATTTCAAAATAGCACTTTTTAAATTCACTAAATACAGTTCTCTGCATAAGACACAACAATCTGACATAAAGTCACATGTTTGCCATTTCAAAACACTGCCATTCAAAATGACACTACATGAGCTAATTGGCCAATTACATGTGCTACCTGGCCAAACACCTCAGTGGTTAATTGTTAACACTTCAATCAGGATGTAAGCACTATGAAAAGACCACAGGTGAGAACCTTTTTTTTTTAAAACAACAATGGAAGACATTGCAGAGAGAGGAAGAGGAAGAGGGAGGTTGAGAATAAGAGGGGGAGGAAGAGTGAGAGGTAGGGGTAGAGCAGGTAGAGGAGTTCATGGCCAAAGAAGACAAACACTTTCAAATGAAATCAGAGCAACCTTAGTAGATCATGTCATCAACCATGGGTTGACAATGCGTGAGGCTGGACAGACTTGAGCCGTTTTACTGTCGCCTCTGTCATCCGGACCTTTAGACTGGAGAACAGGTATGTAACCAAAATTTCATGTAGTACACATGTAGTATACCCCATGTCATAGTGTATCAGTTGGGTGACACCTGTTTACTTAGTGTATGACATCAGCCATTCATGAACTGTACAAGTTTCCTGTACAATGTACTCTACTGTGGGGGAAAATATTTAGGCTGCATTGTCCAAGCCCTATATATATTTTTATTTAATTTTTTCTAAAGGACTGAGAGACGACACCATGGTGGAGGAAGGGGCCAAATGTTCACCGGGGTACAGGAAGCTGCCATTGTAAACTTGGTTTTGGAAAATAATGAAATCAGATTACGAGAAATTCAAAGCCACATCATCCAAGACAACACCTTATTCAACAACATTCAACGAGTTAGTCTGTCCACATTGGCTCGCATTCTCAAGCGAAACCAAATCAGAATGAAACAACTTTATAAGGTGCCGTTTGAGAGAAACTCTCAAAGAAACAAAGAGTTCAGACGAGCATATGTGGATGTAAGTACTATATTGACTGCAGTACACTACACACAACATTGTTTCCCAGTGTACTGGATAACACCATATTGAGTGATTTTTGTTCTTTGTTTTCAGGGAGTACTGGAAATGGATGCTCATGCAATCCCACATGAGTTCATCTTTATAGATGAGGCTGGGTTCAACCTAGCAAAGACCAGAAGAAGAGGGAGAAACCTCATTGGCCACAGAGCCATTATAGATGTTCCTGGCCAACGTGGTGGGAACATCACAATGTGCGCTGCCATCTCCAATATGCATGGTGTCCTCCACCGTCATGCCAAACTTGGACCATACAACACAGCCCATATTCTCACATTTCTGGACAGACTTCACAACATTCTCATACCACCAGAGCGTATGAATGATGCAGACCATCAAAGAAACCGGTACGTTGTAGTATGGGACAACGTGAGCTTTCATCGTGCAGCCCCAGTCCAAAACTGGTTTGCTGACCACCCAACATTTCTCGTGCAATACCTCCCACCATACTCCCCATTTCTGAACCCCATAGAAGAATTCTTTTCGGCATGGCGGTGGAAGGTATACGACCGGCAGCCCTTTGTGCGCATGCCTCTTGTGCAGGCCATGGAAGAGGCATGTGATGAGATTGATGTGGGTGCAATTCAGGGATGGATAAGGCACTCAAGGCGCTTCTTCCCTCGATGTCTGGCAAGGGAAGATATTGCCTGTGATGTTGACGAGGCGTTGTGGCCAGACCCGGCTGTGCGGCAAGATGCTGCCTAATTATTTTTCTTGCCTTTTTTTTTTGTTTGTTTTTTTTACTGTAATATATTTTTTTTCAGAAATTTTCTTTTTCAGTTTACTTTTTTTGTAAGAATATTTTTGTTCAGTCCCATGTAAATATATCTGCTGTGCTTATGTTGTACTGACTTGTTTACTGTAGTGAAGGGAAAAAAAATAAAAATGTTGCAACAGCATGTGTGTGTATCTGCAAATATTTCTGTGCATGTGAACAATCTGATACATATTTTAGTATTATGGCAAAGCATACTAAAGATGGGGGTGCTTTTCATTATGCCCAACAGTGTGTAGGTGGTTAGGCAAAAATCTGGTAATATGAATGAAGTGTGTGCCATTTCATGCAAAAGTTTGATTTTGATAATGCTCTGTGTAGTTTCGGTTGCAGTGCTTCATTTTGCAGGATATATGAGGTATTTTGCAGTTTGGGTGTGTGGTTTTGTGAATTGTGTTAAGTGTTTTGATAAAACCAGACTAGTTTGAAAAATTGTGTGTTAGCAATTGGAAAAAACTGTAAGAAACTTTAATTAATGCTGTCAAATATGCTTCAAAGGTAAATTAGTTGCTAATTACAACATTGAAATAAAAAATTGAATGTTCAAATAATAGAAATTGTGAATATAGCCTAAATAATTGGGTAATCATGTAAAAAAAAAAAAAAAAATAGTGCACATTTCATTTATCTAACATTTATGTCGTTCTTCTGTCATTTATTCGCTTGGCTGTTTCCTTATAAATGTCTAGAAATTCGTCAAGTTTTTCGTCAGGTGTCTTTTCTCATTCTATGATGTCATTACGTTGCCGTCTTGACTCCAGCCAATCGCTGCATTGCTGATCAATGTTTCTACTATCGATACATATCCCCTTTTAAGCCAACACATGAACGCCCAAGAACGGGCCCCTGTACTGGATACAGTATTTTACTTTTGCCTGTTGTTTGCTGAGCTAAAAGTGTTATGCACTATACCATAGAAGTGACAACTGGGACATGTTTTGTTGTGATTCTCCATGTTGACTGATATGGATATATGGAGAGAAATCAATGATATTTTCCTCAGTCTGCAGCATTGGTCTTGTGTAGTGTTTGGTGAACTATTGTATAGTTGCACTTTCTCTGTGTCCTTCATTTACAGTACTCTAATCACTGAGAATTAGACTTGCTAAAAGTGTTTTAGGTTAGCAACAGCAGTGTGTAAGTGGTTCAAAAAGATTAAAGTCATATGAAATATGTGTGTTTCGTATGGTAACAAAATATTGTTTTTATAAAGTTGTGTATAGTTTTGACAAAAGTGTTCCATTTTGCAAATGATCTGAAGTGTTGTGCTACTTTTGTGTAGAGTTGTGTTAATTGTGTGTAGTGTTTTGACAAACCGGGCCCTGATTTCAAAATTGTGCTTAAGCAATCGTAAAAAACTGTAACATAATACAAAACTGAATAAGACAGCAATTTGCTACATTTCTACAGTAATATTGTAATGAAATATATGCTGAATCTAAAAAGTCAAATACTATCAAAGCAATTAGATGAAACTGAACACCTACACAAGCATTCATTTTTCAATTTCATTATCGTCCATTGTTAAGAAATTTTACAAAAGAAAACATTGTATAATGATACCTGATGTTAGTGTTTTTAGGTCAGTATTTTATGACTGACAAAGTGTGTTTGCTGGGTGAAAATCTTTGCTAGTGTTCTGGAAGAATGAGTTGATTTGAGACATGAATGAAGTGTTTTGGTAGATTTAGTGCATTTTGAATGTGAAATTAACTGCTGTGCCAAGATGAGAGTTGGTTAGGAGAACTGTGTGAAGAGTTTTGAAAAAGTGGCCTAAATATTGAGAAATGTGTCCTAACGATTGTAAAAAACTGTAATGTTTCTTGCAATTCTAAAATGAAAAATCTGAATTGTGAGATAAACAGTTGCAATTACCTTTTTATTTATTTTTTTATTCCATTTTGGAAACAAAAAACAAACAAAAAAACAACTGCAAAATGTAAACTCAGAATTCTGAGGGGAAAAAAATGTAAAAAATTTCAACTTGCAGTTGTAAGAAAAAAGTCTGAATTGTGAGATGTAAACTTACACTTTCAAGTGAAAAAAATTACAAATTGTGAGATATAAACTGAGAATAGCTAATTCTGTGTATAAAAATTAAAACTGAAATAACCAGTTGCAATTACCTTTTTTTTTTTTTTTTAATTCTGTGGTGGAAAGATAAAAACACAATTGTGAGACTCAAAATTCCGAGAAAAAAAAAAGTCAGAATTTTGAGGCAAACAATCACAAAAAAACGGGAAAATTAAAAAAAAATGCCAGATATAAACTTGCAATTGTAAGAAAAAAAAAAGTGTGAATTTTGATTAAAAAGTCGCAACCTTTTTAATTTTTTTATTCCATTGTGGAAAGGAAAAAAGACAAAATTGCAAGATGGTGAGTAATATATATATATATATATATATATGAATTGGTGGATGTAAAAATGTCTGAATTGTGAGACAAACTCAAAATTCTTAAAAAAAAAAAATCTAAATTGAGAGATATAAAACTATTTTGAGTAGGCTATAAATAAAAAGTACAAATTGTGAGATATATACTGAGAATAGCTAATTCTGTGAATAAAAATGAGAATTGCAATAAAAAAAGTTGCAATTATCTTTTTAATTTTTTATTCTGTGGTGAAAAGATAACTGAATTGTGAGACTCAAAATTCCAAGAAAAAAAGTCAGAATTCTGGAATGTAAACTCAATTCTGAGTAAAAAAAAAAAAATCACCAGAATTGCCAGATGTAAAATTTAAATTGTAAGAAAAAAGTCTGAATTGTGATGGTCACAATTATCTTTTTTATTTTTATTTTTTTATTCCATGGAGGAAAGAAAAACAAAACCAAAATTGTGAGATGTAACTTAGCAATTATGAGTAAAAAAATAATCTGAATCAGCGAATGTAAATCAGTTGTAAGAAAAAATGTCTAAATTGTGAAAAATAAACTTTTGAGTAAAAAAAAAAAATTGTGAGATATAAACACAAATCTGAGGAAAAAAAGTCCTGACTGCAAGATAAAAAATTACCTTTTTTATTATTATTATTCTGTGGTGAAAAGAGAAAACAAAAACAAGAGTTAATAATAAATGTATAATAAATGTCAAAAGAGATATAAATGTGCAATTGTTAGAAAAAGAAGAGGAAAGAACTGAGATAAAAAAAAAAAAAGTCTCAATCACCTTTTTAATATTTTTATTCCATGGCAGATACAAGCTTCCACAGAACAGGGAATTTAAAGCATGCTTGAAAAATCAGCAAATATTTCATAAACTTTGCATTGCCTTTTAAAAATGTGTTTAAAGTCAGCATAAAATACATTCACTGCACAGCAGGTGCGTTTGAAAAAAATTTATTCAAAGACAATGTTTGATTTACAACATGCAAGCAGAACAGTGAATCTTAAACATGACTCAGGAGAGTTCATTGTGACAGAAAACACAGATTGCTGACAAAGACTCAGATCATGCTAGAGTGAATCAAGTCAAACAAAATACAGTCGTTCAACAGCTTCAATCTCTGAATCCTCTATTATCACCGCATTGACCCTTTTATATCTGATCCGTGACACTCACGGCACCAAACCCAATTAAAACATGACAGAAACCCCGCAGAGGTGGTGCATTTTCATCATAATTCTGTGTTCTCAAGATAACACTTATGTCAAGATCACTGGAAAAACAAACCATGACCTTATGAAAACAAGGTGGATGTATCATAATAATGCCTGGCTTCTGTGTTTGGAAATAATCATTATTTTTGCAATTTCATTTGATGCACTGCTTCTTTCAGCTCTATTTGTTTTTATTAATGTTGGTTTTGTAGACAATCTCGTTGTAAACAATTGTTTAAATATAAATTCACATGTGTCTGAATCTGCTGTGATTCAGACGGTTCACTGACACTAGCAAACTCACTAACCTTAAGCCAATCGATCTCTGTGATGTTGACATCAGAATTGGACATTTGATTGATGGTATCAAAGCCATCCGTGCAACAACAGAGAGCCGTGTGTGTTTGAGTGCACTATTTCTGAATGGGTTCAGTGCCTTCGTCAGTCAGCTGTAGAGTCGATTCTGCATTAATTAAAGAAACGATCAATATTCATCAGAAATGCTGCCCGCATTCTCACTGCAGCTCGATCCGGTGTCACTCCTCTTCTGTTTCACAGTTATTTACAGTAGTGACAAACACATTCTACATACAACCAGTTCAATTCTTTAAAACAAAACATAACTGAACTGGTAGTGACAAATGCATTTTCATTATATCTGTGTGATTTACACAGTATTACTTTTAAGCGTTTTGAAAGAAGTTTCTTCTGCTCACCAAGGCTGTATTTATTTGATGAAAAATACTGTAAAAAATGTGAAAAATTATTACAATGTAAAATAGCTGTTTTCAATGTGAATATATAGTAAACTGTAATTTATTCCTGTGATCAAAGCTGAATTTTCAGCATCATTACTCCAGTCTTCAGTGTCACATGATCCTTCAGAAATCATTCTATAGAATCATAATATTATAATATGATGATTTGCTGTTCAAGAAACATTTCTTATATTTTATTTTTAAAGGATTATTTGATGAATAGAAATTATATGAAAAAGAAATCTTCTGTAACATTATAAATGTCTTTCTTGTCACTTTTGATCAATTTAATGTATCCTGGATTAATAAAAGTATTAGATTTCTTTCAAAAAAATATATCTTTTGAACTGTAGTGTTTAGAAGAATAGCTGGAGGATCACACCGAGAAAGGATTCATTTTTCTCTCCACCATATTTCTTTAGTCCATAATGTACTTAAATGAATAGAAATGTTTTTAAATAGAAGAATTTGATGCTCGAGGTCTGGTCTCATCTGTCATGAATCTCAGCTCATCTCTTTTGATCTGAAACGTGGAGTCTTGTTCAGAAGGTCTCAGAGTCTGAATCAGTAGATTTTGCAGAGTCTTTCATAAAGGAATGAAATAAAAACACATTCAGCTGTCAGAAAAGCTGCATCAGAGTTCAGAGCTGTACAGTATTTCACTGAGCTCCAGCAGCCCAGATAATCTAACTGAAAACATGACCTTCAGTGTTTGAAAGGACAAAGATAACAATGCAGGAGAATCCAGATATTGTGGACATACTTGGAAAAGTGGATCCTTACAAAACCGTTGGCAGAGTTCAGCCCTTGTACTTTTTGCTTGTTTGTCTGTTTGCATTCAGACTTTTTTTTTCCCCCTTCATTTTGAAAATAATATCACATGTATTCCTGTGTTAGACCAGGTTCAGACTACATGATATCAGCCCGATCTGTTTGTCATGATGATTCATAAATGTAAATGGCCGCGGGGACACGAGAATCAATTGTTTTATCTTGTATAGTGTTTCCCGACAGAAAGACTTGCATGTTTAATGTTTTTCACTCCATGACGGGTTCCATAACATCTGTGACACTGACCAATAGGACCGATAGAAGCTCTACCACACACAGCTTTCAAACATGGACAGACGAATGTCATTTTCCAGCCAGTCACTAGTTCCACCTTCTCAATGACATCATGTATGTCGTTAAAGATGGCAAGCGATGATTGGTCGGGGAAGCAACGTGTTGTTGTATGCCATGTTTCTTGTCCACAACACGACAACAATTTAGGAGTTGAAACAGACAAAAATATAGTGTACTGAACTCGGCATTTTACTGCAAAAAAAAAAGATTCCTCAGTGTTTCTGTCTTGTTTTCCTGCACAAACATCTAATTCTTACAATATTAAAGGGTTAGTTCACCCACAAATGAAAATAATGTCATTAATTACTCACCCTCATGTCATTCCACACCCGTAAGACCTTCATTCATCTTTAGAACACTAAGATATTTTTGATAAAATCCGATGGTTCAGTGAGGCCTGCATTGACAAGAAGTTAATTTACAATTTCAGTGCCCAGAAAGCTACTAAAGACGTATTTAAAACAGTTCATGTGACTACAGTGGTTCAACCTTAATGTTATGAAATGACGAGAATACTTTTTGTGCGCTATAAAAATAAAATAATGACTTTATTCAACAATTTCTAGTGATGGGCGATTTCAAAACATCGCTTCATTAAGCATTAATTTCAAATCAGTGGTTCGGAGCGCCAAAGTCATGTGATTTCCGTTGAGGAAATTTCAATAGTTCATGTGACTTTGGCAGTTTGATACATGATCCGAGCCACTGATTCGAAACAAACGACTCATAAAGCTTCATGAAGCAGTGTTTTGAAATCGCACATCACTAGATATTGGAGAATAAAGTGGGTTTTTTTGTTGCACAAAAAGTATTCTCGCCGCTTCATAACATTAAGGTTGAACCACTGTAGTCACATGAACTGCTTTAAATACGTCTTTAGTAGCTTTCTGGGCATTGAAAGTCTAAATTAGATCAAAAATGTATCAAAAATATCTTAATGTCTTACAGGTGTAGAACAACATGAGGGTGAGTAATTAATGACAGAATTTTTTGGGTGAACTAACCCTTTAAAGTCCCCCTGTAGTTAATAATTTTATCCTTTAAAATGAATCTCTCCCTTGCCTCATGTAGTATGTGCGGTTCTATGAATATGCAAATTAGCCCCGCCTCCACCCACTCACACCAGCTCAGAGATCCACTCGTTGACGATCACACTTTGACGTGATTGGTTACAAGGTAGTTTGTGATGTCAGAAACAGTGATTTTTAAACCATGTTTTTGAGACTGTCTTTAGATCACTGCAGTTCCTCAGCAATGGTGTTGACTTATGAATATGCACTTAGATACACATACATAAACAACATTAAAAACTTCATTTTCACCATAGGAGGACTTTAAGACTTATTGAAAAATGTGTAAAAATGAGTTTAAGCTTAAAACAAGTAAAATAATACTACTTGCTTTCCATTTACTTTACTACATATATTTGTTCTTGTTTTAAGTATGAAGTCACTTAATTTTGATACATTTTTCATTAAACAAAACTTAATATCTTCAGTCATTTTGCTTCTCAAGTAAATGTATCTTGATTTAAGAATGTTAGATATTTGTGCTGGAAAACAAGACAGAAACTCTGATGAAAAACATTTTTTTTTTTTTTGCAGTGAAACACTTGATTGGTTTGTATTGAGTTTAGATTGATTTTCTGTCAGATTTCTTAAGTATCTGTGCAAATGTTGCAGTTTAGTAGACTGAAAGTCCAGTAACAGATGCTCAACATTCACGAGTCATGTATGCAGTGTTGGGGAGAGACTAACTTAACTAAAAGCAGCACACTGTATTATACATGCAGTGATAGATGCAGTAAAACACTTAACATTCAAACTATTTAGTGAATTTCTGAGCTGTTTCAGCTCACTTGTATAAATTACACTAGCAAGAAAGTACTAAAAATTAACAGTACTTTAGACATGGTTATTGCATTAATGTCATTCTACCGATGCATTCTTACCATGTACATATCATGGTATATGATTAGAAATTAGTACCATGGCATATATTAAAGTTCTTTTGTAGCACCATGATATGGCCACAGTATGGACAGTTTTAGGACAGTATTGGTGGTAACACTTTTCTTGAAGCCTTTACATATAATGCATTATGAATGCATATTTAATGGTGCATTATTAAAGGTGCATTATTCTTTGTAATGCACCTTTATAATGAATTGTATGATCTTATTAATAATTGTAACCACAGTTATAATACTTATCCATTCATTGTTACACATTATAAAATATAATGCATTGAAACACTTGACAAACAACCAATTTCAGATGGAAGTAAATTGCAAATATAATGCATTTTAACTTACAATTATTTACGAAAATATATAATGCATTACAGTGCACATTATGAATGCAATATACATAAAGGCCTCGATAAAGTGTTACTGTATTAGTATAAAATAATTGTATTGCACATCAATCTATAATCTGTGCAACTGTTGCTAAATTAAGCAAAAAAATAAATGAAAATAATATTTTAAAATGTATGCCTCAAAGTAGTCTGGTATTTTTTGTTAGTAGCTTTTGTTGCACACTGCAAAAAATCATTTTCATTCCTGTACAAATAAACATTCTTATTTAAAAATAAACTCTAAAAGTCTGAAAAATTGATCAAAATTAAGTGAATTTACACTTAAAACAGGGAAATAATTTTTCCTTTTTTTTTTGCAGTGTAGTGAACTACTTTTTGAGAAGGTAGTTTGTAGTTTAATAGCTTCTTCCCCAACACTGTTTCAGTGTTTTTCTGTACCTTCATCAGTGTCTCTCTGTCATGCACAAGCTGCAAAATGTAATGCTGGGTGAACGCCATTTAGACTAAAAGTTTAGACGCCAACATTCAGAAAAAGTAAATTCATTCAGCCAGAGTACACGAGCGGCAGAGGATAGAGTTGGCACACGTCTCGAGTGTGTTTGCAATCACATCGGACATACTTTGTTCTCAGGAATGGGAATTTTGACGAACGAGCTCCGTTCATTGGGATGCTCCTCTGTTTTAGGTGGGACGGTTCCAGCCGCGGGGATCCGTGCGGCGATGGCGGACATCTCCCCTGTGTTGCTCTCATTGGTCATGCCAGCGCGTTCGGTGGTCTGGTTGATGTTACCCTCGACGATGGTGACGTCACTGCAGCTCAAGAGCTGAACCAGACACTTCCTGAACTGAGGAGATCACAAGGAACAATTCATGGATTATACTTTAGTCACCATGAAAACAAAATGGACAATTCTTGTGTTTTTATGGAATATTGCAATGATTTATTTGTGCACATCATTTCAAATTCATGCGTCTTGAAATCTTGAATCAGAATAACTTCCATTGACATCTCTTCTCTGATGATGAGGGCGGGGAAACCTGTCACTCACATGAGATCCACCAATAGAAAACAGTGACAAAATCAATCAACATTTGTTCTTGTTCCAGAAGCCATTTCACTTGGATATACAGTACAATAAGGAAGAAAAGACAAGTGCAACTTCCGATTCATGCCAACTTTAAACATTTTAACTCTCATCTGAGCTAGAAAACATACTTGAAATTAATTTTACCTCCACTGAACATCAGCAAAACCCAAGGGCTAAAGTTGTAAGTAATTTCCTCAAAGAAATGTGTTTTTGGTTCCAAAGTGAATTACAAAAAGATTTTAAGACAAGACACTACAGGTGAATAGGGTAAACATTTAACTAATAGATGTCTCTGTACTGATTAATCACAGTACATTAACTCAATTGTTTTCTATTACAGCTTTTCTAATATGTTTAAAAAATCTAATTAGTTAAATATGTAGTTATTTGGATACATTTCCAGAACACAAATCTAAACATTGTATGAAGCCAGGTTGAAAATCCTTGTTTGATTTAGTTGACAGAGTTAAAGGTTTTTACAGAGGAGGTTTTCAGTTTCTCTTTTTATCACTCCATAAATCAGAAAATACTGTCAACAGACAGAAAAAAATACATTGACACGTAATATTAGGAACAGAATTTTACATAAATCAATGTGAATGATATAACAAACCCCTCAGTAAAAAACTTCAGAATATGGAGAAAAAAAACTAATTTAGAGAAAACAGCCTTTAAAGATATGCATTATATTTGAAATCTACAGATGCAAACAGATAAAGTACAATAAAATAAACATGTGTATATTTTTCACATTTTCTTTCCACTGGTGAAAAAGAAAATGTTAGGAAGCAAAACTGAAAAATTGACCAGTGCATTAAAAAAAAAAAAAAATAAAATCAATGGTTTTCCCTGTAATGTCTTGCCTTAAATTAACAACCAAATATTGAGAGTTACGTCCCACTGCTCAGACTGAAGTTAAGTGGATTTACTAATGCAATCAGGCTACTAAACGAGCAGTGAAATCGAGTGTCAGTTGACGTGGCGCTTTGCAGCTGACGGCTGTAACTGTGTGCAACATGCTGTACAATTAGTCAATCATGATGAGGTCATAATTGCACAGTAATCATTAATTGTTTCCACATTGCCTGCGGCGCACATCGCCCTTCTCGTTCTTCATTAGTCCCTAGTCATTAAACTACAGAGTCCGATACACACTAATTAGTTTGTGACCTAAAGTCACCTGTTTGTCACTTCAGTTCTAAGAATGAAGCTTCACCACAGTTTCAACCATCCTGGCTGTAGTTTCAAAATTAGAATTTTATCATTCAATTCAATAAAAAATTATACTGCGCATAAATGATGTTCTTCAGTGTTTTTATCTTGTTTTCCAGCACAACAAAGTATCTAAAAATTCTTAAATCACGATATATTTTTGGTGAAGCAAAATGACAAAGATGTAAGAAACTGTAAAACTGTAAGAAATATCTTGCTAATAGGGTAAGAAAGTTAAGTTTGAATTAAGTTCATTTTTCTAACCCCACTGGATGATATTTTTTAATTTTAAGCATAAACTCATGTAATGTTGATATATGTCTCAGAAAACAAGACCTAATATCTTAACTTCTCAATTAAATGCATCTTGATTTAAGAATGTTTATATATTTGTACTGGAAAACAGGACAAAAGGAAGAAAATATATTTTTAAAGGGAACCTATTGTGCCCCTTTTCACAAGATGTTATATAAGTCTCTGGTGTCTCCAGAATGTGTCTGTGAAGTTTCAGCTCAAAATCCCCCACAGATCATTTATTATAACTTGTCATATTTGCACCTATTTGGGTGTGAGCAAAAACACGCCATTTTTGTGTGTGTCCCTTTAAATGTAAATGAGCTGCTGCTCCCGGCCCACTTTCCAGAAGAGGGCGGAGCTTTAACAGCTCAACAACAACAAAGCTGGAGAATCTCACGCAGCCAAAATGAGGAAAGTGTTCAGCCTTACATTGTTCAAACCGGAGTCGACACTGATGGAGAGACTCAGAAAAGAAATTACAACTTTTAGACGTTTCTGAATGGTTAGTGGATAAATTGATGTAGTTGCTGTGGAGTTGATTCAACTCATCCACTAGCATGTGCCGTCATGTTCATCTTTTGTGCAAAACCAATTCGGATGCCAGCTATACGTAGTGTACCTGTTCAACTTGCAGGCTATCCAAGCAAGCGAGACTCTAAATAGTGTTCAGCGCTCGTCTATCGACAGAACAGTTAGCATGCTTTGCTCCAACTTTTGCCATGTCGTTAGAACTGGTACACCATTGTCGCTTGCGAAAACGAAATGACGGCACCGTGGGTGGAAACGTGCAGATTAAGATCCCCTTCCGATGTTACTAGGGGAGCTCATTTTTTGGGCTCCTTGTTTTTACATGCTTGCAGAGAAAGGCATACAAAAACAAAGTTACTGGGTTGTCCTTTTTCAAGTTTTCTGGGTTGGTAGATGCATCGGGGAACCGATTATAGCATTTAAACACGGAAAAGGTCAGACTTTCATGATATGTCCCCTTTAAGTGAAGAATTTTTTAACATTTGTAGACTTTGGTGCCATTGTCAATGGTGTTTTAGTAATTACTTTTGTGCATTACTAATACTGCATTCTCAAAAAGATCTATTACCTACTTTTTATACCTATATTCATTTATAACCCGTTAAAGAACTGAATCAAACTGACGGAGCAGCTGCCTCAAATCAGATTCATCTGATGATTGACATGTTATTTATCTAATAGACGACTGTCACTGTGACAAAAATCGCAAGCAAGCATGTTGTGTTGTCATGCACGTATTTCTGCAGGTTTCTGAAATGGAGCACTATTCATATATCGAGTGTGGACAGCATCCAGAAGTCACTGTTTGAATGGAGGAAACCAGCGGCTAAACTGACAGCTCCAGCTCAGCAGGATGACGGAAAGACGTGGCGCTGCCAAACACTGTTTACGTCCTATAACCTCCACAGCTGCTCAATAATTCAACATCTTCTCCTTTGGGGTGCACCGGTTTGATCCACACTGCAGGTATTTCTTTATTTTTTATTTCGGTGATATAAGTCAAATATGTCAGCTCTAGAGAAGCGATCTCATCCCACCATGACAGCTTTAGGATTTTTCTAAATCCATAAACTATGTCCTGTGCACTTCTCAAACACAGTATGGGAAAGCAACCTCAATCCTAAATGGAAACGTCTGGCTTGTGTAAGGACTTTTCTGCTTATTTCTGTCAGGCGATGCCTTCAAGGTCTTTCAGCTACATTAACCTATTTACTTGTAACTGGGACGCGGGAAACATTCTTGCTGTGCCTTGAGATCTTCATGCAATATTATGCCTAAGAGCAAAATTTAAGTACAAGCATCACAATTTGGGAAAATGCAACAGTATCCATCTTGATTGAATGCTTTGACTGGTGCCAAAAAGTCAAGTCACATTTATTTCAACTCAGCATGCCTCAAGGAATCCATGGAGACCATCCTCATGATTTTAGGACAAGGCATTCAAAAGTTATAAGCAAAAAAATAGCCATCTTTCCTATCTTGGCACCAGTAGGTGGCACTGTGATGATACTATGCATGTACACCCAAGTAATCCTGTAATGATATATACCAAGTTTGGTGTCAATACACCAAATCATTGCAAGGATACAGCATCATTTTGGTGCGCTCGCCATCAGATTCATTGATGTGCTATACAACAACGGATTAGGCCATCAAAAATGTTTCAATAATGTGAGTAGATGCTACATACCACATTTCATGCAAATTGGATAAACGCTCTAGGAGGAATTAGAAAAATTCAAAATGCCGGACAAATTTTCAAGCTGGAAATGACGTCATAGGGTGCATTCGAATCAGCATGAGCCATGTAATCAGTGAGAAAACTGGTCCCACTTTATATTAAGTGGCCTTAACTACCATGTACTTACATCAAAAAATAAGTACAATGTACTTTTTGGGTTCATATTGAATTGCAAAAAACTTTTGCAGCTATTGAGGTGGGATACGGGTAAGGTTAGGGAAAGCTTTGGTGGTATGGGTAGGTTTAAGGGTAGGGGTAAGGTGTAAGGGATGGGTCAACAGTGTAATTAAAAATGTAATTACAGAAATTAATTACAGATGTAATGACATGCAGGTGTTTTTAAAATATAAGTACAATGTAAAAACATGTTTGTACACAATAAGTGCATTGTATCAAATTATTAATTTAAATGTAAGTACATAGTAGTTAAGGCCACTTAATATAAAGTGGGACCAGAAAACTTGGGAATTTTGTTTCTAGGACTTAATGCGTCAAAAGTTATGAGCATAAACATGAGTGAATATTTGAACTGTTGGTGGCATTAGAGGGTTTGAGACTCCAAACACAGACTCCAAATTTGCTATGGTAACATTTCAGATTGTCCTCTATCTGTGTGCCAAATTTCATAACTTTTTACCTTATGGTTCTATGGGCTGCCATAGATTCAAGAGCGGAAGAAGAATAAGTAAAAACTAAAATAGCACTGCTTCACAGTAATAAACAAAATTTGGCTATTATGAAACAAATTCAATTTCAGCCAGTAAAGCAGACAATAGTGTCATTATTCAGATCACTTCAGTTTAATGTTGAATCAGTTTAGTTCAATAACTGTGTTGATGTTGCAAAGTTTTATAGTCATTATTCAGCTCAATTCGGTTCTAGTTTTGTTCTAATCTGACATTGTTAGTGCAGATAAATAAATGATATTAATACACATTAATTGTATTTAAAAAAAAAAAAAAAAAAGCTGATTTTTTTTTAATCATATCTTTGTATCTCTTCCTGTTTGAATTGCATATTGATGGCATATTGGTCCAAATCCAGTTATTGGTAGGAATATTGAAAATGCACAAAAAGTTTAGTCTAATGTTGATGTAATATCACCGAAATCAACATTAAAGTCAGGTATTTTAAGCACCTTTACCCACCGTCTGACTTTCAAAGGAAGCAGAGTTGTGTTTCGGTTCAGAAGCTTCTCTTGTGATCAAAAGATCAAGTTTATTTCTTTAGACTGCTTTATTAAATGATGCATTTATTTATAGAGCTTTGAGAGAGAAGGTGGTGTTTTCAGGGCAAGTCAATTCAGATTAAACATCCTGCGCTCGCTTCATGCTGCATTTTACTTGTCATTTATTGATGATCCATTTATTATTTAAGATGAAGCTGACAACTAACTACACCAATCAAAGGGTGAGTTTGTGTAGCGATGTCAATCTCGTCTCTTCTGATGTTCTGATGATATATGATGATGAAGATGGATCAACCGCACATGACTACTGCCTAGTCAGTTGTGTTTGCAAAAACAAACCCCTGGAAAATGTGTGGTTAAAACTCAGAGCTGATAATCAGAAGCTGCAGGTTTGATTTCCGTAAGAAACAAGCTCAGGATGATCTGGGGTTCATTTATGACACTCATTCTCCTTTAAATTGAATTACTAACAAATAGTCAAGACTTATGAGATTGAATGTGTCATTTAGCTGAGAGTTTCAGCTAAAGTAGTAACTCTCCAGCACTTTTAAAAATCATGAGGTCATGGGTTTGATTCCCATCCAATGCATGAACTGATAACATGTATACCTTAAATGCAAAGTTGCTTTGGATCAAATGCATGAATGTAAATATCACCTGTTTGTTCATGAACACATAGATGATGGGGTTGTAGACGGCCGCTGTTTTGGAGAAGAACGCCGGAGCGGCTGCCAGTCGAGGATCCAGGTGAATGCTGGGATGGGCCGTAACCACAATGGAGAAGGCGGCGTACGGAGTCCAGGCCACCATGAAGGCCACGATCATCACAACCACCATACGGGTCACCTGACGCTCCGGTTTCCTGGCATTACCCAGCCTGCCGTGAGAGTTGGACACCTGCACAGATGCATGTAATGTGTGTTGACAAAATAATTAGTATCATGGCTATATTTGATGATGGTAACAGCTTTATTTCTACAGCGCTTTATACAATACAGACAAAGTATTAATATACTTTAAGGAAATAAACTCTTAATGCATCGTGTTTCCTTCTGGAGCATCAGTGAATGTTTGAACCTTTTTTAATAGTTGTGTTTGAGACCCTCAGTTGTCCTCAGTGTGAAAAGACGGATCTCAAAATCATACAGTCACTGCTGGAAATGGTTCAAATATGCAAAAGATGCTGGAAAATCAAAGAATCTGCAGGATCTGGAGGATTTTTCTGAAGAATATTGGGTAGTTTAACTGCTCAGGACGAACAAGAGACTCATGAACAAAACAAACAAACAGTCGTGGATCATCCAGGTAACCACACACGGTATTGAGAATCAAGGGTTCACAATCTTTTGAACAGGGTCATTTTAATAAATTCTGCTATTTTTTTGCCTTGTGGACTATATGTATACATCTTTTATGTAAAATATCTTACTCAGGACAGTACTAAATTAAAAAATAACATGCATTTTGTATGATCCCTCTTATTTTGTTAAAATTTTTCACATTTTCACAGATTCAGCACTGTGTATAAATAATTCAGCTAACAAAATTATGTTCCAAGAACGTTTTGCTAAAGTTTTGAAAACATTATTTCTGAATGTTCCCTGAATGTTCAAAAGTCCAGTTTTTTGAATGTTTGGTTATATGAAATTATGGGAACATTCCATTCATCATTCTTCAAACATTACTTTTGAATGTTCTCTGAACACACAAGTAGTAACATAAAAAATGTTAGATGAACGTCAAACATTACAGAAAAAAACACCTAATGACTGATGTATAAATAATGTTTTTGTTCTAACATTTTGAGAACATTATTAAGATTTGAATGAACGTTCTATTAATGTTAATGTTTGTAACTTTGAGAGAACCTTGTCAGAGAGTTCTGAGAACATTCCCAGTTAGAATGTTCTGTAAATAATATGTAGTATCAACACTGTGTCAGTGATCAGTTTGCTGTAATGACAGTAAGAAAGCACATTGGGATCATTAGGATTCAGTGACTCACACATCTGGGCGTCTAATGAGCCGCTGAGCTCCAGATGTTGTGGAGCGACTGACCTTTCTCAGCTTCCTGATCAGTTTGCAGTAACAGACGACGATCACTCCCAATGGAAGAATGAAGCAGGTGGTGAAGAAAGTGATGATGAAGGTGTGGTCGTGGAAGTTTCCCGAATACCTGCAGCAGGACAAAATCAGTGAGTAAATCAAAGGTCTGATAAGAGAAAGCTTTCTGTTCTATCCTTCATTTTTATTAAAACTAACAGATTTAGACTTTCTTTTTTCTTATATACAGGGTCACATTAAAACAATATAGAATCTAGAAACTTTAAATATATGTATTCTAGTGTTTGAACGTGCAAAAGTTTTCACCCCAATGCCAAGCTGTTGCAAATGGTCACTTGATGTTCTGAGTTGTCTTGTTTAATGATTTGAAGTATTATTTATGGAAGCTTGTTTTCGCCACGGAATAAAAATATAAAAATGCAATTGTTGCAAGAAAAAGTCAGAACTGAGAGTTTTGTCTCTGACTTTTGTCTCAATTGCAAGTTATAAAGTATGAATTGCAATTTTGAGAAAAAAATTATTGTGAGATATAAACTTTTGAGTTTACATCTCACAATTCTGACTTTTTTCTAAAAAAAAATTGCAATTGCAAATTATAAAGTCAGAATTGTGTGAAGATATAAAGTTACAATTCAGACTTTTTTTATCATGCAATTCTGATTTTTATCATGCAATATGATCTTTTTTTTTTTTTTTTTTTGCTATTTACAATGTCTACATGAATGCATAAATACACTCCAGGTGTTTAAACTTCTGAAAAGATACCCTGATGTGCCAGTTAACTGGGATATTTTCATTTTCTCATGATTGTGCAAGTCTTAATTATGTTCACTCTTAGAAAAAAAGGTACAAAAGTTGTCATTGCGAAGTTACTCTTTCAAAAGGTACTAATATGTACATTTAAGGTATGCCTATTTACTGTATTATGTACACACATTTCAGATACTAATATGTACAGTGACAGCTTTTGTTCATTAGAATGTATAATATTTTTACTTGACATGCCAAAACTAGTCACATGCAGACTGATGTGTAACGTGACATTTGTATTTCTGACCAGAACAATAAAACTACTAAAACTGTGTATTTTTATCTTTTCATGGCCTATTTTTCATTCACTAGCTTGTCTTGACAGAAATGACAAAGGTAAAATGGAGTATGAACAAATAGAAATCCTAGTGAGTAATATAGCCAAAATGAATTAACATGTCAGAAAATTGCTGGCATTCATTGATAAAAGGACCAATTAGTAGAGAAGAGACAATAAATCTGAGATGGTTAATTAGCCTGCTGGTTTAAGCTTTAAAGAGGAGGAAATGCTCTCTTGGGTGAAAGTTTGACAAGCACCATCCATTAAACTCATCCCACATTGTGGCGTCCCTTGTTTGAAAATTAAAACATTTTAAACAATTTTAGAAGATGTGCTTATGAAGATTGAAAGTGTCCTATCTGAAACAAGCTTGAAAGATTTTAAAGAAATTCTGCCCACAACAAAATGATAATAATGACCCATAAAGGTCCATTCACACAATAGACGGTGATGATTTTACTGAAATAACTTTGCCATGTGTAAATACCAGTCTCTAGTAAGACAGTGATATGAACTTATGAAGTGATATGAGCAAAAAAGTTGTTTAATTTTATGGAAATGAGCAGCAGTGCAATGCAGCAACTAACAAACGCCTACTAACTACCAACTATACAGCGAACTGCTGACCTCCAGTGATAGAATCGCTGAAGAACAAGCCTTTTTTTAACTAACATACACTAGATGAATGCTTAAAACAGTGGCGAGGCCAGAAATGTTAAAGTGAGCGGACCTTGGTGAAATAAAGTGGAGTTCAATGCCTACTCTCAAATTGCATCATTTTACTATACATGGGATAAAAATTATTTGACAATTAAGATTAGTTAAATATGACTTATTGTCAGCCCACAGTTTCATGAAAACAGCTAAATCTATTCATAAATAAAATAAAGAATAGAGACTAGTGTGTAATTTTCTTACTCACACCACTGCTTCTGACTGCTTTTAGAGGGAAATCTGCTCATAACTGCTGGTCTAGGATCAGTTTCTCACTAATAGCACTGGTGATTTGGCAAATGATCTAGTGCGCATCTGTGTTTGTGCTCTGGAGAACGTCAAATGTTTCTATTTACAATGTTTTTGCAGTGTTGAGCAATGTAGCCAATCACAGCCATATCTGTTGTTTTCTTGAACGCAACGGCCAATCAAAGGTGTTTAAGTTAGTTTTTCTTGTGTGCAGAGTTCTGCACACTCACGAATCCTTTTATTTAAACAAAGTCTTGGCATTATGTAAATTATAGAGAGATTCACTGATCCTAAAGGAACTTCATGAGATGACGTCATTGCAATGAACTAAGATGAGTGATTATAAAGAGCGCAATCTTTGCATGCTTTCTAGGCGATATATAATCAATTGAGAATTTGAATAAATCTTTTGTTTTTCATGCTTGACCAGCGGCCATGTACTTGCTGTTGGTTAATGTTAGTTAATGCATTACCATTAACATTAAGTAATTACAGCTTATTGTAAAGTGTCACTACACTCTAAAAAATGCTGCATGGGTTAAAAACAACTCAAGTTAAGTTGAAAATGGACAAACCCAGTGGTTGGGTTAAATGTTTGCACAACCGACTGGGTAAATGACTGCCTTTCTTGCTTAAAATGAACCCAAAATAGGTTGGAAATGAACATTATTTCATGTTTAATAAATGAACATTTATTAAAAAGTTTAATTAATAATAATTAAACAATAAACATTTATTAAATTGTGTCTGATTTTTAATTTCCAACATTTTGGGTTCATTTTAAGCCAGCCATATAATCATTTTTAAACAATAGTTGGGTTAAATAAAACTACCCAGCAGGTTCTGCAAACATTTACCACAACCACTGGGACAAAACTACCCAATTGTTGGGTTTATACATTTTTAACCCAACTTGGGTTGTTTTTAACCCAGCATTTTTTATCTTCATGTAAATGCAGTGTTGTGAGTGGAGGTAACATAGTTTGACATTGTTTTTTAAATGCAATTTAGAAACACGTGTATACAAAAATCCTTGGTTGATGCATAATGTGTGCATGTGCATTTTATTTCAAGATTTGAAATGAAAATGTATTGGTTACACTTTGCAATAAGGTCACATTTGTTAACAATTAGCGAACATAAACAATGAGCAATATGCATTTTTTACAGCATTTATTAATCTTTAATGTTAATGAGAATACTACAGTTCATGGTAGTAATGTATTAAGTAATACTGACAGACACAACTTTGATTGTACACAAGTTTTAATAAATGCTGAAGTTAACTAAACACTGCAGAAGAATTGTTTCATTGTTAGTTCATGTTGACTGAACCTTATTGTAGAACCTTATTGTAAAGTGTTACCAATAAGGGAAAGCATTTTATGTTTTTTTATGTGCGCTAATCACCTTCACTAGTTCATTTAAAAAGTCCCGCAGTGTGATAAATGATGGTTTAATTCCTCACCAGTTGGGTTCACAGGTGGTGCCGATCTTGCTGACGGTGTAGCTGCTCCAGCCCAGGACTGGCGGGATGGTCCAGATGAAGGAGAAGGTCCAAACAAACAGCAGACCCAGAGCCGCGTGTTTGCCTCGCAGACGGATGTTCCCCAGGGGCCGACAGATCACGAAGAAGCGCTCGAACGCCAGGACGGCCAGAGACCAGAGAGCCACGATACCTGGAGATTCAGTCAGACTGATGAACATGAGAACAGAGAACATCCCTCCGTAACAGAGACTGAGAAAACCTTCAGGAAATACTCTGAGAGTTATGAGTAATGTCTGAGATGAACTTTCATAAGGGTTTGCAGTTTCATAATTGATGCAACATTGACACTCTTATTGAATTAAACTGAATCAACATTGAACTGAATTGTCTTCTGTAGAGCAGCTTTATTGACTGAAATTGAATGTTTTAGAATTGATGAACTGCATAGTTATTATGCTAAACTGAATTAACATTGAACAGAATTGATCCGAATAATGACATATCTCTTTTTTATGTAGAGCAGACGAAATTGAAGTTGTTTTATAATTTATGGATTTTGCAACACTGTTACTTTCCTCACTGTAAAAAAAGAATTGTTGGCTTAACTTAAAAATGTAAGTTACCTGGTTGCTTTAAAAGTTTGAGTTCTGTGAAATTAAAAATTTGAGTTAATACAATGAAGGCAATTGGTTTAATCAACAGAAACACAAGATATTATGTTATCTGAACCACATTACCCAGGTGAAAAAGAGTATATTTCAATAATGTACTTAAAGTGCTCTATTTTTGTGCACTAATTTTGTACCTAATATACTAAAAATTCTTCTTAAGTACTTCTTAAGATAATTTTAAATACATCTAAGTGTACTCAACTGTGCTATTTTGAGACACCATGAAATATGAACTTAAATGTGCTTTTAATATACTATCTCTGTATTTAAAAAATATATTTACTTTCCACTTGTAGTACACTATGGGTTCAAATGTACTGTAAGAAGTATCTAAATACATTTTTTAAATACAGAGATAGTATATTAAAAGCACATTTAAGTTCATATTTCATGGTGTCTCAAAACAGCACAGTTGAGTACACTTAGATGTTCTTAAGATTATCTTAAGAAGTACTTAAGAAGAACTTTTTGTATATTAAGTATAAAATTAGTGCACGAAAATAGAGCACTTTAAGTACATTATTGAAATGTACTTCTTTTTTACCTGGGTATTATCTAAGTTGATTTGACAGAAGAAAAAATGTTGTGACAAATCATGAAAATATGTTTTTACAGTGAGCACTTTATCTCTGTGAAGCTGCTTTGAAACAATCTGTGTTGTATAAAGCACTATAGAAATAAAGCTGACTTGACAGTGATGCATTAGAGTTCAAAACATTTCTGAAGAAGACATGCAACTTTTATGACTCAGATTGGACACTTGCATTAAAATTTAAACAGGTAAATTCTCATTCACTGAGTTGATCGCCTTGTAAAGATAGTCCGACAACCAGAGAATGTACTTTTCTTTCATTTATAATATATTTTCATTTATATATTTGTGTTGGGTCATTTATTTTGATATATTTTATATTAATATTTTAAGTCCACAAAAAATTCAACTCGTTATCTGAAGATCTGACACAAAATAAAATAATGAAAAGTGTCAATTCATGATTATGACTCTTGACAAGAACATTAAATCTGCTTTGTGCTATATAATAACTTGCAATAAAATAAAGTGTGATTGACCAGATGTTACATAACTGACCATTAATGAATAGCCTATAATAAAATGACTACAGCATCACTGTGAAATCGATATGAAATCAGGACACTGACTTCTCGATGCGTTACTGTACATCTGTAACACACATGAGCTCACTGCAATATCACAATGAGTTTTTAGTCTGACAATAATGTTCTTGAACTATTTATCGTCTCTTGAACAAGAGACTCTTTAGCATTGCAGATTGATGTTATCAAATCAGGACATTTATAAAACTTCAGGATATCCATTTCCAGCATGATGTTCAAACAACATCCTACAAGGAAGTTCTAAACATTTAGATGAGACCTTTCAACCTCCATGTGTCACTAAACCATTTACACAACAAACTGTAGAAAGTCATCGCTGTGTGAATATTAAAACACATCATGCAGCCCTAATGAATGATAATGCAGGTCTAAGAAGAAATGAATGGCAAATACTGACACCTGCAGTTCTTAAACAGATGTGAGAATAGATGTTCATCTGGAATATAGGCTATTAGTTTTATTATTACATTTCATCATATCATTCCTCAGGTTCTGAGATTGACTGAGGAGAACATTAATATTGAAAATCAAAATTTATTTTTTAAAAATGCCCCTCTTTGATATCATTTTGCATCATAGATCACTATTTTCCTGTTTATACGGTGAAACTGCTTTGAAACAATATTGTATAAAGCACTATACACTAAAAAATGCTGGGTTAAAAACAACCCAAGTTGGGTTGAAAATGGACAAACCCAGCGGTTGGGTTAAATGTTTGCCTCAATTGGGTTGTTTTAACCCAGAGGGTTGGGTTAAATGTTTGTTAGCAGTTTTATTTAACCCAACTATTGTTTAAAAATTACTTTATGGCTGGCTTAAAATGAACCCAAAATAGGTTGAAAATTAAAAATCAGACACAATTACTAGAGGAAACAATAATTAATATTAATAAGCAATTTAATAAATGTTAATGTTTAATTATTATTCATTAAACTTATAAATAAATGTTCATTTCCAACATATTTTGGGTTCATTTTAAGCAAGCAATACATTTTTAAACAATAGTTGGGTTTAATAAAACTACCCAGCAAGTTGGGCAAACATTTAACCCAACCACTGGGTTTGTCCATTTTCAACCCAACTTGGGTTGTTTTTAACCCAGCATTATAGTGTAGAAACAAAGCATACTTAATTCGTTTTAAATACGTAGACATGCACTTTTCATTAATGTAACTTGCATTAAATACTGCAAAGCTGCATTTGTTTGGAGTCATTTGAACCCTGCGAAACTGTTTTGATTCTTTTATTGTATTTTTTACAGAGACCATGGCATGAGTGAACTTCTACTGGGAGTACAATCTCAACACAAGTGAACAGACATTTTATTTAATCATATTTGTTATATGTGGGATTTCTGAAATCCAAACAAAAGCAATGACATTCATGCAGGATGTTTGAAGCGTGAAAACACGAAAGTGTCGGGAAAAATCCGTGTTAAAAGGAAATGTTAAAATGAATCGCTCAGAAACCAAACCAAAGCTCATATGTGAACTTTTCACTTACCAAAAAAGGTGACTGCAAAGCCCTCCAAAACACAAGCCCATTTACCCAAGAAGAAATACCCGTGGTAGTTAGTTAAAAAACTTATAGTCCCTCCAGTCAGCGACACAAGAAAGTCAGCCAGAGATAAATTGACGATGATATAATTGAGAGGCTGTCTGAGCTGTGTGTACCGGAATGTGACCAGCATCACTGTGAAGTTCTCGCAGAGGGAAACCACGGTCACTACGAACATCAGCGCAGCCAGGACTTTATAGTTCCAAGGCGCGATGAATGTGAGAGGTCCGGAGAACGGATCTTCAGTGTGGGAAACACCGTTCACCGACACCGCAAACGACTCCATCTCGCCAATCGAGCAGAATCGCACCTACATTTGGAGAAAGTCACCGTGCATCGCGAATCCGGCGCATGCACTGATGATTATCGTGCGATTATTTCGCTGTGTGTCCCTTATAGCAGCGTAATCCAGTGGGCGAGTCCAGTGGACTTGTTGAGTACGTTTGGTGGTCCTGAATCACGTCTGGAGTGGTTTGTTGACTTTCTCTCGCTCGATGGTGTTTATATAGGCGAACATCACAGGTCAGGTCATTCACGTAACTGCGCCTTCTTCATCATCATCATCATCATCATCATCACTTCTGCGCTTCTGACAGTCGCGCTCCAGCTTCAAGGAATCACTCGTTCCGCCTTTCACTCCAAAGTTGTTCATGCACATCCGCGTGATATGACACAATCGGGAGATATATTATTATCTTCATCCATTTGGCTTTAGAAACACGTGGAAGCGTAAAGCCGAGTGTAATTCTGGTAAACAATCGATGCGCACGGTCCCACTAACTCCCGTCATTGAACGACCAAACGGGACAGCTAAACGATTTCGTCAATACTACGCCGATTGTGTTGGTCACTGAGCTATATGCTTTTTTTCTCTATAGGCAATAACTGGAGTGTGTGGAGAGAATCGATGCTGGAGACCCTGGAGAGCCACTCTAATGCATCGCAGCAGCGCGCGCAACATCATCACTGGAACGAGCGCGCTGCATTAGTGCAGGTCAATACAGTGCGACCTACTGCAAAAGATGCTGATCACAGAGGAATATAGCTAAAAGATGCATCATAATATGGCTTTGTATAATTAAAATGATTCATGTAGAGATGAATAAGTTGATCAAATTAAGTTTTAAAAAGAAATGGGCTTAGAAAGTCTGTGTTGTACCAGTGACTTTGTCACTTTTACTACAGTGAATACTTCTCAGGTTGGGTTTATAATCATTTTCTGTATAGACACACATCTTAAAGTTACAAAACCCAAACAGTTCAAGCAACACGTTGAACCCTCTAGTGGGACAAGTTGTCACAGCAAACTCAAAAACTGTGACTTTTTAGACACTGACTGAGGATCATTGCCCACGCAAAGAAAAAACCCCACAAAAATGCAAAAAAAAAAAAGAAAAAAAGAATCTGATCCCAGATCAGCATAAGAAGCTTCTCCTGTTAATTCAAACTGACAGGCTTCATAAATGTAGCAATAAGTCTTTTGGACTGAAGAAGTGGAGGACACTTGAAGGACTCAAACTTTCCATCTCCTAAGCAGAAGATGACCCTGGTTCTGCTGCTGGAGCCGGTGCGGCCCGCTTTGATCCCGGCCCCCTGTCAGCGCTGCGCAAAGATGAAGATTTATTGCCCGTGACGGACCTGCGGCTCATTTGCAGGTGTTCAGTGTTTAACCTTTAGCAGCTCAACCTACAGAGGACGCATGAGAAAAACAAGCTTTTATTACACAATCCCTTCAACTTTAAATCAAAAAGAAAACATCAACCAATACTGAAAACTCAAGTGTTCTCTCTTGCATTTCAAGCCAGTATGCCATGAGATGCATCACTTTTAGTCCCTCCACATGCACAGCCGTACACTGCAAAAATGATGTTCTTCCTCAGTGTTTTTGTCTTGTTTTCCAGCACAAATATCTGAACGTTCTTAAATCAAGATACATTTACCAGAGAAGCAAAATGCCTGAAGATATTAAGTCTTGCTTTCTGAAAAATTGATAAAAATGAACAAGTATCTGCCCATGGGCTCAGAAAAACAGGAAACAAAGAGCTCTACACGATCCCAGACGAAGAATAAAGGTCTTATCTAGTGAAACGATCAGAAAACTGCTCATTTTCCGACATCGTTGTTTTACCTTTTATTGTAAAGAGCAATTTACAGTCTGTGAACGTTCACTTTGTAAACACTGGATTGGTACTTCCACCTACGTCATGCGTGACCCTTCCAACGTGATCATGTGATGCGTGGCGCATCGCAGAGCTAGTGCAAGATGAGCATTTGTAGTTAAAGGATTAGTTCACTTTCAAATTAAAATTTCCTGATAATTTACTCACACCCATGTCATCCAAGATGTTCATGTCTGTCTTTCTTCAGTCGAAAAGAAATTAAAGTTTGTGATGAAAACATTCCAGGATTATTCTCCTTATAGTGGACTTCAATGGCCTACAAACAGTTGAAGGTCAAAATTACAGTTTCAGTGCAGCTTCAAAGAGCTTTAAATGATACTAGAGAAACGATCTAGCGAAATGATCGGCCATTTTTGAAAAAATGTAAATATATATGCTTTATATAAAAAAAATGATCATCTTCCAAGTGGTTCCACCAAAACCGCACTTTCGTATTCTTCAAAAAGCTTACACTGTATGTCCTACGCCTTCCCTACTCTACTAATGGAAAAAATTTAACTGGTGCTGCGTTCCTTCCGTAAGTAGAATAGGGAAGGCGTAGGACATACAGCATAAGCTTTTCAACAAAAACTTTAATTTCTTTTCGACTGAAGAAAGAAAGACATGAACATCTTGGATGGAATGGGGGTGAGTAAATTATCAGGAAAATTTTATTTGAAAGTTAACTAATCCTTTAAAATATATATACATTTTTATTTTTTAGAAAATGAGCAATGGTTTCTCTATATAATTCCTCGTCTGGGATCATGTAGAGCTCTTTGAAACTGACATTTGGACCTTCAACCCGTTGAACCCCAGTGAAGTCCACTATATGGAGAAAAATCCTGGAATGTTTTCCTCAAAAACCTTCATTTCTTTTCGACTGAAGAAAGAAAGACATGAACATCTTGGATGACATGGGGGTGAGGAAATCATCAGGAAATTTTTATTCTGAAGTGAACTAATTCTTTAAGAATATTTAGATATTTTTAACTTTTTAACTTCACAATTCCAAAATCCCATTTTTTTATACCGTGGAGGAAACAAGTTTCCATAGTGATCTGACTCTGGGTCAGAATAAAGGTCTGTTCACCAACAACAACAACTATAATGAGAACTATATTATCATCCACACCAGCAGTCGATATCATTCTCTTCATTATAAGCGCTGCAGTTTTGTCGTCTGCCTCTTTAAATGCTTGAGCTCGTTAAAGCAGGATGGATTCTGATTGGCTCGTTTCATCAGCTTGTTCTGAAAGTGATTCCAATGATATCTTTCCTCTGGCATTATTGTTACAGTTGTGATGTGGACTCTGCTATTTTTTTTTTTTTTTTTTACATTTAGAATGATTTTTAGAACTATATCTTTATCGTTATAGTTATGGTCCGTGTTGTGAACGGGCCTTAGGATCTCTCTCTACCCATGTGTCAGTTTGATTGATTTCCATCCTCTCACTGAAGTCCACTGTCATCTTCTCAACACGAGCAAGTGTGTTATATGAAGTGCACTTGACGATGGTTGTTACTCCAGACGCTGACCTGTGCGATTGGTTTTTACAGCCCTTTCAGAGAACGCTCAGAATTGGAAGGGATTTTGCAGAGGTTGCTGAGGAACGTGGGAAAAATGCTGAAAAGTTATTTTCACAAACGTGATGCATTTTCTCACCGGCCTCAGTTGTCGGCAGGGAAAAGGCCAGAAGACGTTTAACATCAGAGTCTCTCAACGAGTCCAATCTGAAACGGGTGAAAAGGTCAGAGTCTAGGAAATATTTGATGCTACATGCATGAGGTTTGGTCTGAAAAATATCCCTGCTAATAAACTTTTCTTCTCATTTACAGCTTCACTTTAGTGCTCCTCATGAATATGAGGATGAATATGTTGTATTTCCTGAAAATGGCCTTTAACTACTAAAGTATGAACCTAAAGTTCATATTAATGCTTTAATATTCTTCCATAATATGTGTCATAAACATCTCTTAACAACCCACTTCAGTTTAATTAACATCCTCATCAGTGAGTTTTCAAATTCAATTTCTTTTCAAAATAACAATATATATGCATATACAGCATGTGATGATGCCTTTTTCAATCCAGATCTGTCCACAATGTTTTAAGATTTTTGTGTTTTAACAAAAATGCACTTGCTGGTCAAAGATCTTTTAGTTTATAATCATACAACATTGTTTTAGTATTAACCCTCGTGAAAAAGAAGTACACTTTGGCATACTTTTAAAATGAGCACATTTCTTTCTTCAATCTTCAACAGAGACCAATGGGTTGGAGACCCAAATGTCAGTTTCAGTGCAGCTTCAAAGAGCTCTACACGATCCCAGACGAGGAATAAGGGTCTTATCTAGAGAAACGTTCAGTCTTTTTCTAAAAAAGTATATATAAAAATAAAAAAAATGATGTAGTTTTTAACCACAAATGCTCATCTTGCACTGTTCTGCGCCACGCATTCGTAATCATGTTGGAAAGGTCATGCGTGATGTAGGCGGAAGTAACTGTTACTGCTTACATAACGCGTGACCTTTCCAATGTGATTTTGTCTTGTTTTCCAGCACAAATATCTTAAATCAAGATACTGG
This sequence comes from Chanodichthys erythropterus, assembly GCF_024489055.1. Lineage (NCBI taxonomy): Eukaryota > Metazoa > Chordata > Actinopteri > Cypriniformes > Xenocyprididae > Chanodichthys > Chanodichthys erythropterus. Next base: position 4,152,109 of record NC_090225.1, read on the forward strand.
AGAACCAAAATGACTAAGTTTTGTTTGATCCAAATTAAGCGAATTTGTGCTTAACCAATGGGGCCAGAAAAATAATGTTTTCATTTTGAATGTTTCTTTTTTTTCTCTTGTTAATTTCAGTATATTTTTCAGAAAACAACACTTGTTATCTTCAGTCAATTTGATTCTCCAGTAAATGTATCTTGATTTAAAGGGTTAGTTCACCCAAATATTTTACCCTCATCCCATTCCACACCCGTAAGACCTTCGTTCATCTTCGGAACACAAATTAACATATTTTAGTTGAAATCCGATGGCTCCGTGAGGCCTCCATAGGGAGCAATGGACATTTCCTCTCTCAAGATCTATTAATATACTAAAAACATATTTAAATCAGTTCATGTGAGTACAGTGGTTCAATATTAATATTATAAAGCAACGAGAATATTTTTGATGCGCCAAAAAAACAAAATAACGACTTCAAAACACTGCTTCAGGAAGCATCGGAGCATTATGAATCAGCGTGTCGAATCAGCTGTTCGGAGCACCAAAGACACGTGATTTCAGCAGTTTGGCACGCAATCTGAATCATGATTCGATACGCTGATTCATAACGCTCTGAAGCTTCCTGAAGCAGTGTTTTGAAATCGGCCATCACTAAATAAGTCGTTATTTTGTTTTTTTTGGTGATCCAAAAATATTCTCGTCGCTTTATAATATTAATATTGAACCACTGTACTCACATGAACTGATTTAAATATGTTTTAGTACATTAATGGATCTTGAGAGATCAAGAAATGTCCATTGCTCCCTATGAAAGCTTCACGAAGCCATCGGATTTCAACTAAAATATCTTAATTTGTGTTCCGAAGATGAATGAAGGTCTTACGGGTGTGGAATGGCATGAGGGTGAGTAATTAATGACAGAATTTCCAATTTTTGTTAGATATTTGTGCTGGAAAACAAGACACTGAGGAAGAACATTGTTTTTTGTAGTGTGATTCATTCTAAAAGCTCATGAATTGAACTACATTGTTCACAGTATTCATTTTCTACCTAATTCGCAGCATTCAGTCTTTCTCTCTCATCACATTCACCCAATCAAGAGATCTTAATGAAACTGTCACTGCAAACAAAACGTGTTTTGCAGCTTCATCACACGGACTCAGTCTTTTATGGTGGTTTTCTCCTTCAGCTCAACTCAGTTGAAAAACTTAATTAATGGTGGATATATTTAGATAGGCCTACCTGAATAATAATGTAGACATTTGAAGGAAGGAAGCTCTAGCGCCCCCTTGAGTCTTGAGGTTTGATACGCCACATCACATGCATTTCCATGTGTTTGCAATGCACCAGTCAACCATTTGTGTTGTTTTTTGCCTACACTGCAACACTGTCCTGTTTCCCAGTACAAAACATCTAAACATTCTTATATATTTACTGGAGAAGCAAAATGACTGAAGAAAACAAGTGCTGTTTTCTGAAAATATTTATCAAAATTTAGTGAGTTTGTGCTTAAAATCTTGCCTCTTGATTTAAGAATGTTAAGATTGCTGAGGAAGAACATCAAATACATTTTTAATCAGCATAATGTTATGATCCTTTTTGCACACAGACAATATCAATGGTGATATTTATTCCACTGGTGGTGGTTGTGGAAACCCGTCATATGTAATAGTAGAGCTCATCTCATGTTTTGCTCTCATGGGTCACAGGCTTTAATAACAACTATTACACGGCTTGAGGAAAGGAAGTATAAAACTAGTTGGCAGTCTATTAAATCATTGATTTACTCTTATTCGGTATCGGCACGAAGTTGAGCAGAAGTCAAGAAGTCACTTCTGCTGAAATAAGCTGTTTCAAAGAACGAATGAGTGCAGAACCTCGTGGACATGCTGAATTTGATGTGAAGCGCTGCTTCTCTCTGCATTTGATGGCAGGTGTCAGAAATGATAAGGAATTGTACAACAGAACTCACAGCATCATGGTAAAGTATGAAAGCAGACTATACAGCTCAGAGGTTTATTTAACATGACTTGAATGCAGTCTCCATAAAAGACACAAATATCAGAGTGCAAGTCGTTTGGCATTTGCAATGAGCATCTTATTGTGTCAAGATTGAAAGCAGACGACAGACTCTAACACACATATAACCTATGTGTGCAGAAATATATGAAATCATTCAAATTCTCCTCTTTTTGTGTTTTACATGAAATGTATCATTATACAGTTTTGGATGAGGGTGAGGCTTTGAAAACATCTTCATACAGCTTTCATAATTCCATCTCTAAATCATTGCTCATTTATGAGATGAACACATCTTCCCCCGGAAGGAATTATTGTATATTATTTCAGGTCTGACAACAGTTATAATAATTTAACACAGAACAGTTTTCCGGCTGTGACATTTTAAAAGGAAATTATCTACATGTGTGAAACAAAGACTGCTCATTTTCATGCTAATCTTCATGTTAGTTACTCTCATACCTGTTTAAATCTCCTGACATGCTGATTACATGCAAAGGTCCCTATTAAAGCATTTTAATCTTTACGACGGCGATGAAAAAGATTGAAACCTCGTTCCTTAAAAACCATTGTCATGCAGCCTTTTGGAACTATAGCATGAATTAGAGATTAACCTTTACCAAACACCTGCTGGTTGCAGGAAATGTCGCTGCATTGTAGACTGTCCTATACATTCTGCTTAGTATTCACTTCATTATTGTGTTTTATTGCCCCTCAGAAATGAGTAACATGAAGACCTGAATTTTCTAAAGACTGGTACATAGGCATTATAGGTCCCCTTTAACAACTGCTTCTACCCTAAATCTAACATGACGATTTAAGAAAATCCAGAGTTTTCCCATTCATGTTGATTCTGACTCGACAGAAGTATTTATTTCAATATAATATTTATTTGCTTTTATTTCAATATTAATGAAATAAAAAGTGAGTACACTTTCATGACTAACACACTTGAGTACACTTTTAAAGTACAAATATTGTGATGTGTTGTTGGTTAACATATTAACCCAAACAGCAAAATAGTGCGGCCCAGATCCGGCCCACATCTGGTACATGTGGATTACACGTGGACCAGATGTGGGCCGGATCTTGGCCGGATCTTGGCCGACATTATGTTGCTGTCAGGGAAAGCACATTGAGTAAATCTAATATCAAATAACACACAAATTATAAAGTTAATATCTTTTCAGTGTACTAAATTGCAACTGTGTCATTACAAATATGTAATTGCTAATACAGTGGGTACGGAAAGTATTCAGACCCCCTACAATTTTCACTCTTTGTTTTATTGCTGCCATTTGCTAAAAGCATTTAAGTTCATTTTTTTCCTCATTAATGTACACACAGCACCCTATATTGACTGAAAAACACAGATTTGTTGACATTTTTGCAGATTTATTAAAAAAGAAAAACTGAAATATCACATGGTACTAAGTATTCAGACCCTTTGCTCAGTATTTAGTAGAAGTATTTGTATTTTGATCTAATACAGCCATGAGTCTTTTTGGGAAAGATGCAAAAAGTTTTTCACACTTGGGTTTGGGGATCCTCTGCCATTCTTCCTTGCAGATCCTCTCCAGTTCTGTCAGGTTGGATGGTAAACATTGGTGGACAGCCATTTTTAGGTCACTCCAGAGATGCTCAATTGGGTTTAAGTCAGGGCTCTGGCTGGGCCATTCAAGAACAGTCATGGAGTTTTTGTGAAGCCACTCCTTCGTTATTTTAGCTGTGTGCTTAAGGTCATTGTCTTGTTGGAAGGTAAACCTTCGGCCCAGTCTGAGGTCCTGAGCACTCTGGGGAAGGTTTTTGTCCAGGATATCCCCGTACTTGGCCGCATTCATCTTTCCCTCGATTGCAACCAGTCGTCCTGTCCCTGCAGCTGAAAAACACCCCCACAGCATGATGCCACCACCACCATGCTTCACTGTTGGGACTGTATTGGACAGGTGATGAGCAGAGCCTGGTTTTCTCCACACATACCGCTTAGAATTAAGGCCAAAATGTTCTATCTTGGTCTCATCAGACCAGAGAATCTTATTTCTCACCATCTTGGCAAACTCCATGCGGGCTTTCATGTGTCTTGCACTGAGGAGAGGCTTCCATCGGGCCACTCTGCCATAAAGCCCCGACTGGTGGAGGGCTGCAGAGTTGGCTTTCTACAACTTTCTCCCATCTCCCGACTGCATCTCTGGAGCTCAGCCACAGTGATCTTTGGGTTCTTCTTTACCTCTCTCACCAAGGCTCCTCTGCCCCGATAGCTCAGTTTGGCCAGACGGCCAGCTCTAGGAAGGGTTCTGGTCCTCCCAAATGTCTTCCATTTAAGGATTATGGAGGCCACTGTGCTCTTATGAACCTTAAGTGCAGCAGAATTTTTTTTGTAACCTTGGCCAGATCTGTGCCTTGCCACAATTCTGTCTCTGAGCTCTTCAGGCAGTTCCTTTGACCTCATGATTCTCATTTGCTCTGACATGCACTGTGAGCTGTAAGGTCTTACATAGACAGGTGTGTGGCTTTCCTAATCAAGTCCAATCAGTATAATCAAACACAGCTGGACTCAAATGAAGGTGTAGAACCATCTCAAGGATGATCAGAAGAAATGGACAGCACCTGAGTTAAATATATGAGTGTCACAGCAAAGGGTCTGAATACTTTGGACCATGTGATATTTCAGTTTTTCTTTTTTAATAAATCTGCAAAAATGTCAACAATTCTGTGTTTTTCTGTCAATATGGAGTGCTGTGTGTACATTAATGAGGAAAAAAAATGAACTTAAATGATTTTAGCAAATGGCCGCAATATAACAATGAGTGAAAAGTTTAAGGCGGTCTGAATACTTTCCATACCCACTGTATATTTAAATACAAAACACACAAGTTTCAATAGAAATTACATTGAAATATGGTTAAATTGTACCTTCGAATTTACTGACATGCACTTATGATAAACTAAAATATACTTTAAAGACAGTAATTATGAAATGACATATAAAGACCTACTTAAATGGGACAAAAAAAGCACTTTTAAAGTACATCTATTGTGATGTGTTGTTGGCTAACATATTAACCCAAACAGCAAAATAGTGTGGCCCAGATCCGGCCCACATCTGGTACATGTGGATTAGTTGGCCGACACTATGTTGCTGTCAGGGAAAGCACATTAAATAAATCTAATATCGAATAACACACAAATTGTAAAGTTAATATCTTTTCAGTGTACTAAATTGCAACTTTGTCATTACAAATATGTAATTGCTAATATATTTAAATACAAAACGCAATAGTTTCAATAGAAATGACATTGAAATATGGTTAAAGCGTACTGCCGAATTTACTGACACGCACTTATGATAAACTAAAATATACTTTAAAGACAGTAATTATGAAATGACATATAAAGACCTACTTAAATGGGACAAAAAAAGCACTTTTAAACGATTAGTTCACTTGCTGATAATTTACTCACCCCCATGTCATCCAAGATGTTCAAGTCTTTCTTTCTTCAGGTCGAAAGCAAATTAAGTTTGTTTTTTTTTGAGGAAAACATTCCAGGATTTTTCTCCATATAGTGGACTACAACAGGGACCAACGGGTTGAAGGTCGAAAAGTCAGTTTCAGTGCAGCTTCAAAGAGCTCTACATGATCCCAGACGAGGAATAAGGGTCTTATCTAGAGAAACAATCTGTCATTTAAAAAAAGAAAATAAAAATATATACTTTTTAACCACAAATGCTCATCTTGCACTAGCTCTGCGATGCGCCACGCATTATGTAAACACTGAGGAAGAACATCATTTTTTGCAGCGCTTCTTCACAACCAGAATCATCAATATAAACCTGTGTAAAAACGAGAGCATTTTTCAAAATCTTTGCTGATATGATATGATCACATAAGAGTTCAGAAGCAACAATACTCCAGCAAGTTAACTTTCTTAGATATCTGCACCCTTTGCCTTTTCATAAATCTTTCACTGTTTGACAGGACAAGCTGAAAGACACAGCTGGAATCTGTATTCTGCTTTTGAATCTGTGCGAGCGTGTGTCGAGCTGAATATTAGATCAGGTAGTGGCTTGTGGGATTTATATACGTTTCTCCAGGAAGATTCACAACACAGCACCAATCGGGTCATGAAATGGGGCGTATTGGTCATGAAAATGAAAGGCGATACAGTTCAAATCATCAATCACAAACATCTTTCAGCCATGATGGGACAAAGTGATGCCTGGATCCCATACGGAAGATGAAGCGAACACAATGCAGGAAAGATTCATTTCCATTTCAAAGGACGGAGGCTGGTGGAGTTTGATGCGATAGCAGGGTTAGAGAACTTCGGCTTTGTTGTGAAGAACTCCAAAGTCTGTCATAAGTCCGAACACATGCCTGTGGCCTGTTTGAATTAGTTCAGCACTCACTGAACAGCCTGTGATTTTAATATCAGACATATGAGAACTTGCTTTTGTCTGTTTCTGAAGAGAATCTCGCTTAAGTTAAAGTTACTTGAACTATTGACTTTTTAATATTTAGTACCTGAATAATGACATACATTTGAAGGAAACTCACAGCACATGAGATTTAGTGTGTTTGCAAACTGAAGCATGTAATATTTTGAAGGTTAAAAAGCCTTTATCTCAATTACTGGTATTTTGACTCGGCTGTGAAACACTTTAAGAACATGGATTTCTTCACCGACTTTCATTCAATACATTTGTTACAGCATTTATTAATCTTTGTTAGTTCCTGTCAGCTCAGATCTATTAACAAATTCTTTTGATTGTGATCTAGTGGGTAATTTTTCCGAAGAGTTCCCTGTGCTTTACTTCACCAGTCTCACTTCTACTGTCGTATCTGCTCTCTTCACCTGTCAAAAATGTTGTGTTATATCAGTATACAGTGGTGTAATGTAACAAAGTAATAATACTTTGTTAAAGTACTTAAGTATTTTTTTGGGAGAATCTGTACTTTACTTGAGTCTTTATATTTCTGTCAACTTTTACTTTTACTCCACTACATTTCCTAAATAAAATGTATTCTTTTACCCCAATACATTTTCCAAAGCATTTTCGTTACTTACTACAAAATAAAGTCGGAAGAACACAGATTGCAAACAAGTGCTCGCACAACCGCGGTTGATTTCATTTTCCGGGTTGCGTCCGTTGCTGTCCGTGCTGTCATTATACAGTATGAGGGCGACCTCTAGAGGTGAAATAAAAACTATTACTGATTAGGGCTGTAACGATATACCGGTATGACGATATATCACGGTATATCGTCATATCGTGTACATTTGCTTATTTACGGTATTGTAAAAAAAAAAAAAAAAACTAAGACGCAGAATTTCACTTGCATAGACAACAACTTTCTACTTCACTACACTCTAAACTTGCTCCACACATACAGCAGACAATGTCAGAGACAGAAGTTGCTATCTCTAATCTCTATGCCCCGTTGAAAAATAAGTTACAATTTGCATTATGGGAATACTTTAGATATAGAAAAACAAACGCGGGGCTGTCCTCGAGTGTAGATATCCAAAAACAATGTGGGCGCAAAGTAGGCCTACCTGCAAAAGGAGGAAACGCATCGAACATGTTCACCTATATTCGAGAACACCATCCGTGTAGATGCAGGTATGTTCCGTTTATAACTTAGGTCGTATGATATGCGTGATGGAGAGGGAATCCCGGAATCCAGTCATGAAAATGGAATGTACAGTATAACGCAGCGATGTCAGGTAAAAACGCGCGATTTGTTGGACTGATGAATAAAACGAAAGCAGAGCTGTACAATAAATAAAATCGTGACATGGTCTAGGCGGGGTCTGTGAATGTTAAAGCGCAAAAAGACGGCTGTATAAATCTGTTTGTTTTGCGTGTCAGTCTACGTGAATGAGCTGCGCCGTTTCCTGTACTACATACTCAAGTATGCGCGACGCTCTTATTGTTTTTTCAGTGTTTGCCGTCTCGTTATCAGAGGACATGAACACAAACATATCCAAGGTTGCTCTGAGATAGCGCTTAATGAGCATTTCATCATTTTATTTGAGAAAAACCATTGTCAAATACACTGAAACTCAAAGCTCTTCATTACATCCCGTCAAAATAAAAGACCGCTTTTTAACTCGAAGAAATTGACTGAAATTTATTATGATTGTTAAATAGAATGTACTTTTCCAAATAATAATAAAAAAGTTAATTTCATTTTCATCGTTTTGATAATATTTGTATTAAAAAAATAAAAGCCAGAAGAATTAGTCAAGGCAGAATTTCTGAATTTTAATTATTAATAAAAGTTGTTCATGTTCTAATCCATAATCATTTATTAAATGTGTTTGATTGTTTTTGATTACTAAAATCTGAATAGAGAAAACAAACATTTTAATTACTTTATTGGTCATTTTAATTGATGATATAAATAAAAATTGATTGTTTAATACCGTATATCGTGATACCGTGAAACCGTGATATTTACTCAGACAGTTATCATACCGTGGAAATCTCATACCGTTACAACCCTATTACTGATGCCTCGGAGAGTTTGTTTTGACACGTGACATGAGGCTTCGCGCTGTACAGAGCGGGACACTTCAAAATCGGATTTAAAACGAACAACAAAATGGTATGTTATACACACATGTTTTCATATCATTATAAAGCAATTAGTTTGTTGACTAGATGCTGCATTGGTGGAGAACAGTATGTTTGCTGTCGAGGCTGAGAGGACACTAACATTAGTACCTCAAGCGGTTAAAACAATGTGACAAAAAAACAACAACTGTATGCCATGATTGTTACCATTCATTTGCATTAGTTTATAACTATTTCTTCACTGTTATGCATTCATTATCCAGCGAAGTTGCATATTTAAACTGTATTCTCATCATACACTGACAGAAACATTTATCAGAAATGGATTCGATTTGTTATTTTTATCAGCACTGTAACATATATTTTGATTAGATCATCATCAAGTGTTCTAAAATAGACCTAAATAATGTGTTAAAGTATACATATAATAGACCCATGCTATGCCTTTGTGTGTAAAGATGGTAAGTTTTAAGCATGACTGTTATGAAATGGTAACACTTTGCAATAAGAGTCCATTTGTAAATTAAAAGGTTAATAAAAGTTGTTCATTGTTAATTTCAACATTTACATTTTTACATTTTAAAGTTGTCTCTTACATTAGTTATAGTGCACTATGAATTAGCATGAACGATCAATGTATAATTAATATTAGTGTTTTTTATATTTAAAAATTACAATAAACATTTATCCATTTTTTAATTCAAAGAAACAACATTTGAAACTGAACATAAGCATGCTGCTCAAACTGTGTATAGAACAATTTTTAATTATATTTTTTGCTCCTTTTGTATTTTACATTTACTTGTACTTTTACTTTCAATACATTTAATATATAAAAAAAATACTTTTCGTACTTAAGTAGAAAAAATATCATATACTTTAAAATTTTTACTCAAGTAACATTCTAAACAGTGACTTTGACTTCTACCAAAGTCATTTTCTGGTAAGATATCTTTACTTTTACTCATGGTTTTCGAGTACTTTATACACCACTGTCAGTATAGTTAACCCTCTGGTGCTGTTTGGTTATTTTTGATTGAAAATTGTATTTGGTTGTTTCATCAGAATGGTACAAAACTTGGTAAAGGTTTTGGCTCTTGCTATGTGAACATGGGATTTTCAGCGTTTGGTACTGCGCCCCAAAAAATAATCTTACTAAAAGCTCATTTATTGAGATATTATATTATAATAATAAACAAAGTTATATAAAGTTTCACTTTAACTTCATTCACTTCAGCAACAATTTCTTTAAAAAGAGACCAAACTTCAGTCTGTTGCTCCAAAGATTCAAGATTTACCACAGATTAAATTGGAAATTTCATTTTCAGGTCTATGCTCAAAAAGTGGTTAACAAGTAATAAATGGATCATAACTATTCTATAAATATAATTTAGTACCATAAAATCACATTCAGTCCACCACACAAAGAACAAATCACAGAAAAATGTGGCCCAGGTTCCAGGTTTTTTCATTGACTAAAGAATTTTTGGAAACACTTTACAATAAGTTCAGTAGTTGATGCATTAACTAGCATGAACTAACAATAAAGGGACTTTGACTAAAGGTGCATCCCAATTCGCATACTTCTGCACTATTCTATGTCATTTTTGTAGTATGAATAGTATGAGCAGTGTGTTAACGCTGAAAATTCACCCCCCCCCCCCACACACACACAAAATGTGCACTTTAAATACCCGGTTGATCCATGGAAGTATAGAATCTTCACTCAACTTTCACAGCTTTAACTGCGTAGCGGAGAGTATCAGACTCTGATGATGAATGACAAAATAACCTTGTAAAATTTAAAATTAATAAATAGAAGTATTGTTCATTGTCAGATCTTGTTTACTAGTTAATGTTAACAAATGAAACCTTATTGTAAAGTGTTACCAAATTTTGTTATGCATTAAATAATGGGACGTTTTCTCAAATCATGCTGGAGAACGATCATCAGGTTTCAGCTCCTGTGCTGTTATTATGAAAGCACAATAGAAACATATCAAACATATTTATTATATAGAGGGAAATTAGAGACACTATAGATGGATTTGTGTATATAGATAACAAATGCTATAGTTATACAGTAGTTATTATAACATGTGAACTGCCAAGTTAAAAGTAGACATACACGTGTTTTTGACAACAGTGTCGTACGGTCGCAATTAACTGAACATGGAAGCGTCTTTCACACAGTTGTCATGGAAACCCGCCACCTTCCTTCATAAATCATGATGGATAATTAGGTTTATGAAAGCCGGGGTGTTCATCTGAGGACAAAGTGAGGTGGACACAGTCCCCAACTCTCCAACATGAACAGAAATTATCCCTCTATTACACAAAGAGAAGCCATGGAAACACCTGGCAGAAAGAGAAAGACACACATTCACAGAGTTTCTGTTTGCAAATAAATCACACTGAAATGTGCATTTACTTTTCTGTGTATATTCTGTCACGTTCACACCGAGTAAATAAGGTCTGCTTTCAAAGTCAAATTTATTTACTTTTCATAATACACATGGTTTCATATCTGACTTCATATCAGAAAATCATGTTGTTATTGTTTATTATATCTTAATATCTTCATGCCTTACCCACCTTTTTCCTAACGAGTCTGCTATGCAGTTCAGATTATGAGAGGCACTTCTGTTTTGGGGAAATTGTACTCAAATAAAGTTGTGCTGCAAATAATCCTTATCCATCAGTTTGACTGAATGAGCTGTAAAATTTCCTGCATATTGTCATGTTCAGACTTAAGGAGAATAACGTAACGATTGATGTTTTAATGTGAAGTGGTGTAACAAGAATATCTGTTTTTTTTTTTTTTCTCCCTCCTGATTATCTTTTCCGCTGTAACGATATGAAAAAGGACAACATATACTGCACATTTCTGCTCTCCCGATTTACGATGTATCCCATGAATAATTCACTGGAATGCACTGAGAATCTCTTGTTTTTCTCTCCAAATCCTCATGTCTCTTCCCAGGTTTGTTTTCACACGGATGCTTTAAAATGTAATTGTCTCCTCTTTTCACTTCTAATCCCTATAAGCAGTGTTTACTGGAATGTTTTTAAGCAGGTAAATACAATATTTATTGTCTGTCACAATGACGGAAATCACTTTGAATTATTATCACTACAGTGATATTTAACACGTCCGTAATATTGCTGCGGAAATAATCGGGGGTTATCCATGGTCTGTTGTACAAACCCGATTCCAAAAAAGTTGGGACACTGTACAAATTGTGAATAAAAAAGGAATGCAATAATTTACAAATCTCATAAACTTATATTTTATTCACAACAGAATATAGATAACATATCAAATGTTGAAAGTGAGACATTTTGAAATGTCATGCCAAATATTGGCTCATTTTGGATTTCATGAGAGCTACACATTCCAAAAAAGTTGGGACAGGTAACAATAAGAGGCCGGAAAAGTTAAATGTACATATAAGGAACAGCTGGAGGACCAATTTGCAACTTATTAGATCAATTGGCAACATGATTGGGTATAAAAAGAGCCTCTCAGAGTGGCAGTGTCTCTCAGAAGTCAAGATGGGCAGACGATCACCAATTCCCCCAATGCTGCGGTGAAAAATAGTGGAGCAATATCAGAAAGGAGTTTCTCAGAGAAAAAATGCAAAGAGTTTGAAGTTATCAGCATCTACAGTGCATAACATCATCCAAAGATTCAGAGAATCTGGAACAATCTCTGTGTGTAAGGGTCAAGGCCGGAAAACCATACAGGATGCCCCTGATCTTCAGGCCATTAGACGGCACTGCATCACATAGAGGAATGCTACTGTAATGGAAATCACAACATGGGCTCGGGAATACTTCCAGAAAACATTGTCGGTGAACACAATCCACCGTGCCATTCACCGTTGCCGGCTAAAACTCTATAGGTCAAAAAATAAGCCATATCTAAACATGATCCAGAAGCGCAGGCGTTTTCTCTGGGCCAAGGCTCATTTAAAATGGACTGTGGCAAAGTGGAAAACTGTTCTGTGGTCAGACGAATCAAAATTTGAAGTTCTTTTTGGAAAACTGGGATGCCACGTCATCCAGACTAAAGAGGACAAGGACAACCCAAGTTGTTATCAGCGCTCAGTTCAGAAGCCTGCATCTCTGATGGTATGGGGTTGCATGAGTGCGTGTGGCATGGGCAGCTTACACATCTGGAAAGGCACCATCAATGCTGAAAGGTATATCCAAGTTCTAGAACAACATATGCTCCCATCCAGACGTCGTCTCTTTCAGGCAAGACCTTGCATTTTCCAACATGACAATGCCAGACCACATACTGCATCAATTACAACATCATGGCTGCGTAGAAGAAGGATCTGGGTACTGAAATGGCCAGCCTGCAGTCCAGATCTTTCACCCATAGAAAACATTTGGCGCATCATAAAGAGGAAGATGCGACAAAGAAGACCTAAGACAGTTGAGCAACTAGAAGCCTGTATTAGACAAGAATGGGACAACATTCCTATTCCTAAACTTGAGCAACTTGTCTCCTCAGTCCCCAGACGTTTGCAGACTGTTATAAAAAGAGGGGATGCCACACAGTGGTAAACATGGCCTTGTCCCAACTTTTTTGAGATGTGTTGATGCCATGAAATTTAAAATTAACTTGTTTTTTCCTTTAAAATGATACATTTTCTCAGTTTAAACATTTGATATGTCATCTATGTTGTATTCTGCACTGTAAAACTCAATAAGTTCAGAATACTCAAAACATTTGAGGAAACTTATTACCTCAAAACATTTAAGTTAACTAACTTATTTTTTTTAAGTTAGTAGAACTTAATTTTTTTGTGACAAGTGGGGCGGGGCCGAGAGCCATGGAAGTGGAGCAATGCTAGTGTGGTGCACAGGTGTCTCTCATTAACAATCACATCACTGGCATTCCTTCGCTCCCACAGTTCTCAGCCTCGCCCCAATCAAGTACATATAGTTAATTTACATAAACATCACATTCCAATCTTGGTTAAATGTTAGTTAGCAAAAAACACATGCTATTATAATTATCAAAGAGACTGTCAATATATACTTGCATGTATATAATCAAACAACATACAGTATATGTGGTCTTAAAAGTTTTGCAGCCCATCCTCAACCTAACCACACGGTCTACTCTTCACCAGAATGGTAACCCTACAAAACTAACATAACAGAACCCCCTGTCAATCCCAACATAACACAACATTAAACACTAACTTATGTCTCCCTATGTCAATCTTATGCAAAAACACACAAAATAACACTTAATTTCAGCATTTATACAGTCTGATGCAAAGCATGCTGGGAATTAGAAATCTGCTGCAACTAAAACAGTTTAGTTTACTTGAAATATGTCAGTGCTGTGAACTCAAAAGTAAAAGAAAGTTTTAAATACTCATAACTGTTAATTTAACTGAACTAATTTGTTTAATTTAAGTTTGTCCTACTCAAACGAATTAAGTATTTTGAGCATTAAGGTTTACAGTGTGAATAAAATATTGAAATTTGAAACTTCCACATCATTGCACTCTGTTTTTATTCACAATTTGTACAGTGTCCCAACTTTTTTGGAATCGGGTTTGTAGAAATTTGTTGATGCTTTTACACGTTTAAATGTCCTTTTAATGTTCGATGGAAAATACTTATTGCATTCATAGAGCGAAAGTTTAGCTGATTTACGCCCATAATTTGCGCATCATAGAGCGAAAGAAAAGATAGTTAGAGCTGGATGATAATATGGTTACAGTTTGCCATGATATAAACAATCAAGCAGTTGAGATTTTCTATATATCTATATCACTGAGTAGCTTATATGGTATATATAAACAAACCAAGCCATATCGTTATCCACCCAAGGTTCGGCACGCACTTGCATCAACGTACATCTGACGACACATCTATAATATGGTTCGTTATGTTTACGCTTTCTGCTTCCCAATACATTAAAACAACAGCGATGTTGGTTATGTCCAAAAGTTAATGCAAACAGTCGACAGAGACAAGTAGATCCGTGCATAATTTTTTAAAGTGACAGCTGCCTAATATTCCTGTTGTCTGTTTTTAATGTTAATCAAACAATAGAAGACAAGGAAATCACTCACTGCTCTTGACTAAATAGCTTCTGTAACTTTAATAAGGATTAACTACTGTTAGATACTGTTATTTGTGCTGTTGCTTGTAGTTTAAATATTAGTTTTTATTTTCTTTATCTTTATTTGACAGTAGTTCTTTTTTTTTACTGAACATAGCACATACCGAACCATGACCCTAAAACCATGATACAAACCGAACCGTGAGTTATTTGAACAGTTACACCTCTATCTGAATAAATCTGGACATTTATTATTACATTTCAAATAAATTTACTTGTATATCTAACTTTAGATAAAGAGCTGGGTGATAATACAGTTACATTCTGCAACTAAATAAAAACATCAAGCAGCTGAGATTAATTGATATATAGTATATATCAGTTTCTTGATAAGTGCAATAAAAGACACCAAGATTATAGAAACTTAATGTCAATATGAAACCCAAAAAATGAGTAAAACATGATATTCAAGTAAATAAAGTATGATTAAAATCAACTGGATTGTGAAAAGTTAACATTACTTGCTGTTTACTTCTGTCAGAACTAACTTCAGTATAAAGTCGATGTGTCTTTGTTTTCATCCGTTTAACCTGTGATCATAATTTCTACTCAATATTATGAGACTTTGAGTCTAAACTCGATTTTCTACATCAACATGTGAAACCAATGAACTTCATCACTGCAAGCAGCAACTTTGGCACCACTTTGGTTTTTAATGTGCTTTCCAAACAAAAAGCTTTTTCAAACAAACTGGTAAAAAAACCTAAAACATTTAGTTCTGTCAGGACGGATTGTGTAACATCAGAATGAAAGACTGATGTTCAGCTGATCTCTTTCATATGACATTAATGCTGCTATGAACTAAAAGGACACATATGAGAATGAAAATCCAGAATATTTAAATACCTCGTGTGCAATAAGGGATTTACATTGGCATGATTACATCTCTCTATATCCACGTCTAATCTATGTCTAGGATGGATTGTAAGAGTTCTGGGGAGTTTCAAACGTTCAAGTTTTTCCTGGCTGCTATTAAAACGCTCTACACGTCAGTGTTTGTAGGGGGCCAAACCTTTATTTATTTAATGCACAGACATGCTCAAGGGGGTAAACACAGAAACACAGGCTTTTATAGTCTTACGCAATGATATTTGTGTTTCAACAAGCCGTCCTGCATCTTCACTGTAGATAATTAGACTAGCAACCCTTATAATAACAACATAACTTACCTAATCCAAAAGCAGCAGCCTCTTTTTCTGACCACAGATGTCTTCAAGACGTTTTAGTCACACTTTTCGCTTTTCGACATCTGTACACTGCAAATAAGATGGAGAGATGTATTTAAAGCAGCATTTAAACTAAAAACATGCATTTGCACAGACTTTTTAACACCACATAAAAAATAGTTTTTTGAAGTTGTAAAAAAAAAAAAAAAAAAAAAAAAAAAAAAAGATTATTGATTATTTTGAGTAAATTGAATTAAACATGAAAATGTAAAGAACCAAAAAAATATTTCAAAAGTTACAGCCGTTAATTTTATTTAAGTGTTTTATTCACAGACTATGAAGTTCTATCATGTAAAGATCATGAAATAACAGATGCAGCTGTTTACGGGTGTTTATGGCACGTCCTGATATTGCTGAGTTAGATGCGTTCCTGAGTCAACATATTTTGTTGATCCTGGAATAACATTCCAGTCTGAAAATTTAGTCTTAACCCTATTCCTTCCTCGAAACCTAACCCTACCCATAAGTTATCCCAAAAATCAGAGGGAAATGATAGATGAATAACACTGATGTAGAAGCACCAATTGATGATTTAAGCCTAAACTTGACATAATCTGTAAACTTGTCCCTCAAATCTGATCGTTTTTTTTGTTTTTTTACTGTTGTTCCAGTATCAACAAAAATGTTGACCCAGGAACATGTTGAACCCATCAAAATCAGGTTATGAGGTGTTTATGATTCAGACTCTGGGAATCGGAACAGATTTTACGCACAAAAACGCTTCAGGAAAACATCTTGCTTTGGAGGCCAGTTTCATTTGCTTGAGCTTTGTTATAGGAAATGAGAAGCCATGTAAATGGACCATTCAAAATCTAGAGATTAAGAAAACAACCTCCTGCTACAAAATATGGAAAGTCGTCTTAAGTCAGGTGACAGTAATATTTCTGCTATGAGTGAATGTGAAACATCAGGATGTTCTGGACTTCTGGGAATGGTTCATGCTCTTAATTGAGTCGAATGATAGGAAGTCATTGAGCACAGGTTGCTTAAAAACCCCTTGACAAAGAGAAGGTGTTTCGCGTCTGTTGTTTTCCCTTTCTCTCAGACTAATATGTCTTCATTTTGAGAGCAGGCAGAAGATGCGGTATTAATACAATCACGATGAGTGAAATTAATTACTCCGGAGATTGCGGGTGACCAGAGGTCCCGCCTCCGAACCGGATTTGCGCATGTACAGCTGGATCGCAGCTCCCTGGACCAGTTCATCTCCATCAGGGAGCAAATGAGCCGTCGTGAGCGCAGAGAGCCGTTCAAATAGGGATGAATGGGATCTGGCTTTCTGCGCAGAACGAACAAGCAGATGTCTGGGGAAAAGCAGGACTGCGTTCCTGCAGAGGTCTCCGAGTTAATCAATAACCTCCACGCTAATGAGTGTTTAACAGCTAATGTATGTTGAAGTCACTAATTACATACCGTGACAAGGAAAATTTGCTGGCTGATAATGAATCTAACAGGAATAAGCAGTAAATAAATGGATGCTTGAGAGGGAAACAGTTTGTATAAAGACTGCAAATTAAGATTTCGATTGGCTTGAAACAGTTTGCACCAAAGTTATTATAGTTAAGTAAAACAATGCATTATTTCTGAACTTTAACAGGTTCGAAATTGAAGAAACTGTGAGGAAATTAATTAAATCAAATTTCAATCAAAGTCATATTTATTTATTTATTTACAGTAGTGCTTTATAGGCCTACAACAGATTAGCAGGACATTTTTAACAGGAAAATAAGTGTTTAAGTTGTAAAATTCATCAGTGATGAAACAAATACAATTTCAGCTGTAAGAAGACAATAGTGTCGTTCAATGTTGAATCAGTTCAGTTCAATAAGTGGAGATGCTACAAAGTTAGTGTCTTTATTCAGCTCGATTCAGTCTATTGTATATCAACTTTACTCACAAAAACAATTCTCTGATTTGACTTTTTTATGCATTTACTATTTTGATTTGGTTTATACAAATGCACTTACAGTTTTGGAAATAACATTATTTTCTAAGGCTGGGACAATACATCCATTCTCGTTCTCAATTCACAATACAATGAATCTGGATTGATCTGGATTTTCTCACTTGAATCGATCCTGAGCTTAGTTTTGAACAGCAGATGGTGCTGTAGGCTAGTTTTTAACAGCACACTCAAATGCTCATGAAGAAGACTGAACATCGCTCGTGTGTTCGGCCGAGTCGTGCAAGTGGTTAAATGTACTTGTACCTCGGCTCAGAATACTTTTATGATGCCAGATTAATGTAAAAACCGCCCACTGTGAAAACTCTTGCAATTCACTTCAACCTTTTCGAACTTTATGAATGATTATTTTAGGTTTAAGTGGTGTGTAAAGGAACTGGAACGTTAAGCTCAGAATCGATTTGAGAGAGAATCACACTCCAGATTCATTGCATCATGAATCGATAATCGATGTATTGTCCCAGCCCTAGTATTTACAAACTTGTCCTTAATAAAAATAAAAAAGCGGCTGAACAAAGAAGGTTAAGGGTACATTTACATGACAAAGACAATGTTGTCAAAACGATCCCCGTTCACGCGAATCTGCGAAAATGACTACAAATGCTGTATTCTGTTGCCAGGCCAGTAGATGGCACTGTCACTTTGTAAAGAACTACAACTAAACTAATATACATGCACATGACGTCACCGTTTTCAATAATTCATGTTTTTCTAGTTTATAAGGAGATGATAACGGTATCGTTTTCAAAAACATTTTTATATTTTAAAAGCTTTTTGGAACCCGTTTTCAAAAATATGTGTTTTCAGGCCCCCAAAACGCCATTGTTCATATAAAACAGCCAAAATGCATTAACATTTTTTCCTGTTTTTAGTTAAAAATGGTGTTGTATAAACAGCCCCTAAGTATTGTCAGAAGACAAGGCGAAGCTTTCCAACCAAAGGCTCGTTCACATTGAGGCTAAGGTTTGCACCATCCATCACACTGACCTGTGAACGTCTGGAGAATCTGACTCAGGAACAGCACCAGGGTCGACCCGCGGTACTGAAACACACAATCCATTACATCCATTATGATGCTGACACCAGTAAGCAGAGTTCATACAGTCTCACTGGAGCTGACTTGGTGGATGAATGTTAACTACTGCACAGAGAAGTGAACAAAACTTCTGCTGCTGCTTTTCCACACGGGTCTCACAGTGTCCTTGTGCTGACAGAGATGAAACTCCAGAAGAAAGACCTTACACACACACAGAGAGAGTGAGAGAGAGAGAGAGAGAGAGACATACACTGACAGAAACTGAGCTTGTGTGATTACCTGCATCTGTCCTTCTTTAGGTCTTTAATTTATATATTCGTGAAAAAATCAGTTTGCCAACAGTTTTCAGAAGATGAAAGCGATATCTTTGTTGTAGCATCCTTTCAACGTTTAAGGGGATTTCCCATGACTGGCGCCAGTGCTGGTTATTGAATTATATCAATGCCATTGGTTTCTATGAAGTGAAACATCAGCTTCAGCATTACTCAGGTGATGCGTTGCTCGTCAATTGAGCCTTGCAAAGTAGCACTCTAAGTTAATTTAATTTCAACACCGTGTTTTATTCATGAATAAAACAATGAATGACTTGTTTCATCAGCGTTTTTATTGGTTGAATGAACAGTTTAATAATGACTCGCTCACAGAGACAGTCTTTTGCTGCCACCTGCTGGCATGACAGTGTAACTGCGCTGACTGACAGCCCGCAATTGATTAGTTTTAAAGTTTAGTTTTAAAGGTGCCCTAGAATTAAACATTGAATTTACCTTGGCATAGTTGAATAACAAGAGTTCAGTACATGGAAATGACATACAGTGAGTCTCAAACACCAGTGTTTCCTCCTTCTTATATAAATCTCATTTGTTTAAAAGTGTTACGTAACAGTCGGGATCATTAATATGTATGCCCCCAATATTTGCATATGCCAGCCCATGTTCAAGGCATTAGACAAGGGCAGCCAGTATTAACGTCTGGATCTGTGCACAGCTGAATCATCAGACTAGGTAAGCAAGCAAGAACAATAGTGAAAAATGGCAGATGGAGCAATAATAACTGACATGATCCATGATTACATGATATTTTTAGTGATGTTTGTAAATTGTCTTTCTAAATGTTTCGTTAACATGTTGCTAATGTACTGTTAAATGTGGTTAAAGTTACCATCATTTCTTACTGTATTCACTGAGACAAGACTGTCGTTATTTTCATTTTTTAAACACTTGCAGTCTGTATAATTCATAAACACAACTTTATTCTTTATAAATCTCTCCGACAGTGTGTAATGTTAGCTTTAGCCACGGAGCACTATCAAACTCATTCAGAATCAAATGTAAACATCCAAATAAATACCATAGTTACGCAATTAGACATGCTGCATGACGAACACTTTGTAAAGATCCATTTTGAGGGTTATATTAGCTGTGTGAACTTTGTTTATTTTGTTTAAGGCAAGCGCGAGCTCCAGGGGAGGGTAGCACGAAAATTTAAAGGGGCCGCAGCCTGAATCGGCGCATATTTAATGATGCCCCAAAATAGGCAGGTAAAAAATGAATTTAAAAAAATCTATGGGGTATTTTGAGCTGAAACTTCACAGACACATTCAGGGGACACCTTTTAAAAACACGTTCTATGGCACCTTTAAAGTTTTAAAGCCAAAGTATCGTAATATAGATAGTGTTTTGTGTAAGCTCTGTTTTTAAAGGCCTATTAAAATGTTAATTGTAAAATGAATATTTGTTGTGTTTATTTATTTGATTGTGAATTAAAACAACAGTACTCTTATTGACTGCAAAAATACTGATCGGAGCATCCCTAGACATCTGTGTGGAAATATTCTAAAGTCCGTAAACAAGACGTAAGGCAGGTACGAGAGACGGGACATGATGAAGAAGAAAGCTCACTGTTTGCAATGCTAGAAATGTGTATACAGCAATAACCAAATAAAATGCTTTATTGCTGCTGTTCTATAAGCGCCACCTACTGTCAGGGAGTGAATTTGCATTTTCATTCAGTCCATCTGATGTTTTTGTTTTGTGCAGGTATGTAGCATAATTTCACAAAGCTAAAGTCAGACCATTCTGTTTTTACTTTAAATCTTGAAATTATACAATCTAATTTAAATCAAAAACAACTTCTCATGTGACATATGTGTAGCATCTTCTATGGATCATGATTAAAATGCAGTGGTTGCTAATTTCAAGTGGCTCCAGATATAATGGTTTGATACTGTGACTGTAACAATGGCCTGCTCCCTTTGCCGAAAATATGCAAATGAGAAGAATCTCATAAATGTGTTAATTTAAGGGACAATACAGAGTAGGGTAGCAACAATGGATGATAAACAGACACATCTGAGGAGGATGAGATGTGAAAAATCACCCTAATGAAATTAATGAATTCATCATTCAAAGATAAACTGAAGTTTATAAACCAATAAATCTGTTGAAAAAGCTAGGACAGGTTAAAAATAGTAAATATGTTTAGTAGTTGTATTAACTAAAAAAAAAAAGTTTCATGGCCAGTAAAAGAATATTAATTCCTAGTAAATTGTCTGAAGTCACTGGCTGTTGGCAGGTGTGGCAAAAAGTTTTAGACTCTGCTTAACGGTTAAGTTTAATGGTTATTTCATTTATTTTCTACTGATAAAATACAACCCAAATTCCGGAAAAGCTGGGATGTTTTAAAAATTTGAACAAAATAAATACTGAAAAAAAAACTTTCAAATCATATGAGCCAATATTTTATTTACAATAGAACATAGATAAGATAACAAATGTTTAAACTGAGAAATTAAACAAAATGAGCTCATTTCAAATTTGATGCCTGCTACAACTCTGAAAATAGTCAGGACCAGGGCATGTTTACCATGGTGTAGCATCTCCTCTTCTTTTCAAAACAGTTTGAAGACATCTGGGCATCGAAGTAATGAGTTTCTGGAGTTTTGGTGTTGGAACTTGATCCCATTCTTGCCTGATTTAAGTTTCCAGCTGCTGAAGAGTTTGTGGTCATCTTTGACGTATTTTTCATTAAATGATGTGCCAAATGTTCTCTATAGGTGAGAGATCTGGACTGCAGGCAGACCAATTCAGCACCCGGACTCTTCTACGACAAAGTCATTCTGTTGTAATAGCTGCAGTGTGTGGTTTTGCATTGTCTAGCTGAAATACACAAGGCTTTCCCTGAAATAGACGTCGTCTGGAAACCTTTATATACCTTTCAGCATTCATAGTGCCTTCCAAATCATGCAAGCCGCCCATACCGTATGCACTTATGCACCCCCATACCATCAGAGATGCTGGCTTTTGAACTGAACGCTGATAACATGCTGGAAGGTCTCCCTCCTCTTTAGCCCGGAAGACACGGCGTCCGTGATTTCCAACAAGAATGTCAATTTTGGACTCGTCTGACCATAGAACACTTTTCCACTTTGAAACAGTCCATTTCAAATGAGTCTTGGCCCACAGGACACAACAGCGCTTCTGGACCATGTTCACATATGGCTTCCTTTTTGCATGATAGAGCTTTAGTTGGCATCTGCAGATGGCACGCTGGATTGTGTTTACCGACAGTGGTTTCTGGTAGTATTCCTGGGGGCATTTAGTGATGCCATTGACACAATCATGCCAATGAGAGATGCAGTGTCATCTGAGAGCCCGAAGACCACGGGCATCCAATAAAGGTCTTTTGCCTTGTCCCTTACGCACAGAGATTTCTCCAGTTTCTCTGAATCGTTTGATGATGTTATGCACTCTGTAGATGATGAGATTTGCAAAGCCTTTGCAATTTGACGTTGAGGAACATTGTTTTTAAAGTATTCCACAATCTTTTTACACACTCTTTCACATCTCTGCCCATCTTTACTTCTGAGAGACTCTGCCTCTCTAAGATATCCCTTTTGTAGCTAATCATGTTATTGCTGATATCAATTAAATTAATTAGTTGCTAGATGTTCTCCCAGCTGAATCTTTTAAAAAATTTCTTGCTTTTTCAGCCATTTGTTGCCCCTGTGCCAACTTTTTTGAGACCTGTAGCAGGCATCAAATTTGAAATGAGCTCATTTAGTGGATAAAAGTGTAAAAATGTCTCAGTTTAAACATTTATGTTATCTATGTTCTATTGTGAAAGAAATATTGGCTCATGTGATTTGAAAGTCGTTTAGTTTTCATTTTATTCAAATTTAAAAAAAACCTCCCAACTTTTCCCGAATTCGGGTTGTAATTTAAAATTAAAAATTAATTAAAACAAATCCACAAAATGATTCCATGATAGAAGCCCTAAACTGATGGAACCCTTTAAGATTCTATTTAGAACCTTTTCTTCTAACTATGTAGAAGCATTTTTGAATTTAATAACATAGAAGCATTTTTCACTGATCATTTTTTTTTTTATTTATTTTTTTTTGTATTTAGTGATGAAATAGAATCATTGTTTGAATTTAATAGAAGCAATTTTAACTGCTCATACTTTTTGAATATAATAATAAAATAGAAGCAGTTTTACTGCTCAGATGTTTTGAATTTGCTGATAAAATAGGAGTTTTCACTACTCAAAACTGTGGACTCCACCATATATGTTGTAATAATTCCTGTAGATCAGATGTGAACCCAGCGGAGCTGATAACTCATGATTTAACAGACTGTTTACCATAGAGAGCGTGTTACTCTGGGGGACCTTTACTCGGATTCATAAGATTTACTTTTCATATTCTGTTAAGACCCCTGAGCTTCAGTTAACCCACATGTATACTGTACAATGTAAATAAATCTTGTACTCCATCTTAATGGAATCAAGTCCTTTCCACCCCGTATAGTGAATAAGTAATGCCGTACGTCACAGCTTGCAGACAAAGATTCAGTGCTTGTTCAGTTTTAGTGAGCAGATCTTTGATCAACCTGACAGAGAACACTTTCAAGGACAGAGTCACATCTTTGCCTTCAAAGCACCTAAATGCACATACTGCAGTGGTGTGAAAAAGTTCCTGATTTTTAATTTTTTTTACAAGTTTGTGACACTTTAATGTTTCAGATCATCAAACAAATTAAAATATGAATCAAAGATAACACAAGTAAAGACAACATGCATTTTTTAAATGAAGGATTTTATTATGAAGGGAAAACAAAATCCAAACCCTTATGGCCCTGTGTGAAAAAGTTCTTGCCCCCTAAACCTAATAACTGGTTGGGCCACCCTTAGCAGCAACAACTGCAATCAAGCGTTTGCGATAACTCTCAATGAGTCTGTTACAGCGCTGTGGAGGAATTTTGGCCTACTCGTCTTTGCCACATTGGAGGGTTTGAGTATGAACCGCCTTTTTAAGGTCATTCCACAGCATCTCAATAGGATTAAGGTCAGGACTTTGACTAGGTCACTCCAAAGTCTTCATTTTGTTTTTCTTCAGCCATTCAGAGGTGGACTTGCTGGTGTGTTTTGGATCATTGTCCTGCCGCAGAACCCAAGATCGCTTCAGCTTGGGGTCACGAACAGATGGCCGGATATTTGTCCTTCAGGAATTTTTGGTAGGCAGCAGTATTCATGGTTCCATTTATCAGATGGCGATCCATTTATCATGTAATGGGACACACACCTTCCAAAAAGTTCAACTTTTGTCTCGTCAGTCCACAGAGTATTTTCCCAATAGTCTTAGGGATCATCAAGATGTTTTCTGGCAAAACTGAGACGAGCCTTATGTTCTTTTTGCTCAGCAGCGGTTTTTCATCTTGGAACTCTGCCATGCAGGCCATTTTTGCCCAGCCTCTTTCTTATGGTGGAGTCATGAACGCTGACCTTAACTGCGGCAAGTGAGGGCTGCAGTTCTTTGGATGTTGTTGTGGTGTCTTTTGTGACCTCTTGGATGATTTGTCGCTGCGCTCTTGGGGTAATTTTGGTCGGCCAGCCACTCCCGGGAAGGTTCACCACTGTTGCATGTTTTCACCATTTGTGGATAATGGCTCTCACTGTGGTTCGCTGGAGTCCCAAAGCTTTAGAAATGGCTTTATAACCTTTTCCAGACTGATAGATCTCAATTACTTTCTTTCTCATTTGTTCCTGAATTTCTTTGGATCTCAACATGATGTGTAGCTTTTGAGGTTCTTTTGGTCTACTTCACTTTGTCAGGCAGGTCCTATTTAAGTGATTTCTTGATTGCGAACAGGTGTGGCAGTAATCAGGCCTGGGTGTGGCTAGAGAAACTGAACTCAGGAGTGATAAACCACAGTTAAGTTATGTTTTAACAGCACTTTCAGGGCCATGTGGGTCTGGATTTTGTTTTCCCTTCATAATTCAAACCTTCATTTAAAAACTGCATGTTGTGTTTACTTTTTGTTGTGTTATTTTTGATTTATATTTAAATTTGTTTGATGACATGCATGAAGTGTGAAAAACATGCAAAAAAAATAAAAATAATTCAGGACACCTGAGCACTTTTTCACACCACTGTATATGCAGTATGTACAGTAAAGTGTTGAGATGAAGCCTATAGAAGAAACACTGACCTTCCCTCAGGCCTCCTGCTTCTCTTTTTGTGCTGATTGGAGTATTTTTAATGTTCAGTTTAGTGTCAGAAAAATCAACTGAAGGTCTGAAAGTGATCTGATAATTTTGTTCACAGACACTGCTGTAAAACTATATTCTATTAATGAACATTTTGTCATCTTTTACTTAGCATCATGTGATTTCAAACCATATCGCTAAAATTAAACCTGGTGAAAATACATTTTTCACACCAATTAAAGCTCATGCTGGAGTGTTTGAACCATCTCATTCATCCATCTGAGGCATCACAGCTAAACTAATCACAGACACATGAATGAAAGACATGATGGGGCTCATTATGTGCAGAATTCATTTCACATGTGCATGTGCTGCTGTGATGAAGCTGCAGGCGTGAACAACAACGTGTATAAACACATGAATGCTCTGTTCACTTTCTTGCTAGTGGGTTATTTAACGTTCTGCACATGTTCTAGAGCTTTTACCTGCTGTTTCTGCTGGTCTGTTTTGGTCAGAGAAATGTGTGTGTTTGTGTCTGTCTGTAATGTGGTGTGTTCAAGTCCTCCTGGGAAGTTTGTATTTTTACGAGTAAAGTTGTAATTACGATGTCAGGCGCATCCAAATCAGTTTGGTTGGAGCAATCCAGTGACATTTTAGTTTTTATGTTAGTTTAAATATGCAACTGTTCAATGTTAGTTCATTAGTTCAGTTCCATTAAAGGGGCCATCGAACATTTTTTTACAATATGTAATATAAGTCTAAGGTGTCCCCTGAATGTGTCTGTGAAGTTTCAGCTCAAAATACCCCATAGAATTTTTTTTAATTAATTTTTTTAACTGCCTATTTTGGGGCATCATTAACTATGCACCGATTCAGGCTGCGGCCCCTTTAAATCTCGTGCTCCCCGCCCACGGAGCTCGCTCTTGCCTTAAACAGCAAACACAAAGTTCACACAGCTAATATAACCCTCAAAATGGATCTTTACAAAGTGTTTGTCATGCAGCATGTCTAATCGCGTAAATACAGTGTTTATTTGGATGTTTATATTTGATTCTGAATGAGTTTGATAGTGCTCTGTGGCTAAAGCTAACATTACACACTGTTGGAGAGATTTATAAAGAATGAAGTTGTGTTTATGAATTATACAGACTGCAAGTGTTTAAAAATGAAAGTAGCGTGAATACAGTAAGAAACGATGGTAACTTTAACCACATTTTACAGTACATTAGCAACATGCTAACAAAACATTTTGAAAGGCAATTTACAAATATCACTAAAAATATCATGTAATCATGGATCATGTCAGTTATTATCGCTCCATCTGCCATTTTTCGCTATTGTTCTTGCTTGCTTACCTAGTCTGATGATTCAGCTGTGCACAGATCCAGACGTTTTGCCCTTGTGTAATGCCTTGAACATGAGCTGGCATATGCAAAAATTGGGGGCGTACATATTAATGATCCCAACTGTTACGTAACAGTCGGTGTTATATTGAGATCCGCCTGTTCTTCAGAGGTCTTTTAAACAAATGAGATTTATATAAGGAGGAAACAATGGAGTTTGATACTCACTGTATGTCATTTCCATGTACTGAACTCTTGTAATTCAACTATTCCAAGGTAAATTAAATTTTTAATTCTAGAGCACCTTTAAATAATATTAATAGTGTCCATGTGAGAGTGTGTTTTAATGTGTAGGTTTGAGTGTGTGAGTGTGTGCGTGAGTGAGTGTGTGCGTGAGTGAGTGTGTGCGTGTGTGCGTGTGTGTGTGTGTGTAGGAGATGCCTGATCAGACACCGAGAGCAGATGACAGGCGCAGTGAATCAGATTCATTGTATTAAATCCTTGAGCCAGTGTTCCTCTGTAATATTTCTTTAGAACAAGACAGGTGACTGTGACACTAAAGTTTGATGTCATCACGTGTTTTATGTCATCATATTGTGATCGTCTCGTGAGATTGACCAACTTTAGTGACTACGGTGCCCTATTTTAATGATCTAAGCACATGGTTTGAAGCTCATGGCGCAGGTGCACTTAGGGTGTGTCCGAATCCACTTTTGCTTGTTTAACAACAGAAAAAATGGTCGCCGCAGCAGGCGCATGGTCCAAAAGGGTTGTACCTCGTCTCTTAATGAGTCACGGGTGTGTTTTGGGCGTGCAACATGCAATAAACCAATCAGAGTGTCATCTCCCATTCCCTTTAAAAGCCAGGTGTGCTTGCATATCATGGTGGATTTGCTTTTTACCTAGCAGAATTTGCAAGCAGAAAGACTGAAAGCTTCTCCAGAGAGGAATCCCTTTTATTTTTAATATATGACATGTTTGTGTGCTGCTGCGCATCCCTGTATGTGTAGAATGCGATCAGTCGGAGCATCCCTACAAATTACATTTTGGAAAATGATTGCAATGCAGTTTGTGTACAAGTTCGGAACAGAGATCTGCCAAAATTAAACAAAAAAAGACTGGTTGCCGATCGTGTGTTTGGAGCAAAAACCAAAAAAGATAAACTGAAACACAGAAACAGCGAAGGTCTCTCTTTAAAAATTGGCTATTGTTCTCACAAAACTGCATTGTTAGAATTCATTAAATGTAACCGGCCAGCTGGTGATTGACACTGTTTCATACACTTGCAGCCAACACCGATTTGGCCCTGCTAAATTACAGTTAATCCACATAACCATTTGAAAAGTTGAATTAAAACATGAATTTCTAATTCAACTAATGTGAGATTGCCTTTTGGTTTTGGTTTAATGACAGCAGACTGAGCTACATGAAGAAAACCATGATTTGACAGTGCACAGAACACTGCATTTTGCATTACACCTGTCAAAATCCTAGAAATAAACTTGTAAAAAAAATCCCAGATGTATGATATTCAGTGTGCATAATATTGAACTGATCTGAATCAGATCTGTATATAATAAGGCGCTATAGAAATAAGGCTGACTTGAGTAATAATCAGAAGAGACGTCAACAACACACAATACTATGCATTTTCATCTGTGCCAGACAGACTGATTGGTGATTCCTGCATTAATCAATAGTTTCTGTTTGGACTCCAGTAACACTGTTTTCAGTGTATTTTTCTGAGAATGTCATATCTGTTTACTCTCTACCCTCTGGATGGGACGTGGGATTCGCCGTGCCTAAACAGAAACCAATAACAGGGCCGTAGCCTCCATGACAAGCCTCTCCAGGGGTATATCAGTGTAAAATTTCCGGTGGCTGAAGCCTGGAGATCACTTTATATCTTAGTGGACTGGCTTTACAGAGCCTCTCTATGTCAGAGGCTATTCCCGCAGAGCGAACCGTTCGCTACATCAAATTGTTGAGATGAGCCAGGCATCAGAAAGCAATGTTATTGCAGCTGCCGGCAAATCCTCATGCGGTTCAGCCACACAGAGATGTAATGTTCTCTCAACTAAAACGCTCCCCACGCTGATGTTAAATAGCACCGCTGCTCTTAGCCGTCTCTCAAACTGTAACATGCTGTTCACACCAGACGCGACTTGCGCGAATAAATCGCGCTATTCGCGCGTAGTTGGACGCTTGAACATTTTGAGTTTACTCGCTTCATTCGCGCGTGAAAATCCCTTCACAACAGACGCGAATTCGCGTCATGAGAGGGGCTCTCCCGCTCCTTTATGTGTCCCAGACTCTCCCACTGCTTCTGCACACTTCCTCTGAATAAACACAACTTGTCAGTGGGGAAATAATTGTAAATTACAGCGAATAAGCTCAATTGGTCGTCTTTAGTTGGCTTGTAGTCTTAATATGTATTTATATATATGTATATAGCTCAAATTGAGTAAAGACCGTTTTTTACAACTTATCAGATTGTCCGACCTCCTCACTCACTTTCTTTCAAACACGGTCCTTTTTATTTCTGTTTCTATAAATGTATGAAGATGTACAGCGACGATGATTTTGTCCTCCATGTTGTTTCGAATTTCTGCCTCAGCTCGCTACGTCACGTCACTACTAGAGCAAGCTCCCGATTGGTTAACGCGGCGCGGAAATTCGCCAAAGTTCAGATTTTTCAACTTGCGCGATTCGCGCGAATCGCGTCATTCGCGCGAATCGCTCAATTCGCGCCGCGTCATTCGCGCCGCTTCATTCGCGCGAATCGCGCCGCAGGATGTCAATTCGCGTCTTTGCATTGACTTAACATGTAAATCACTCGCGCTTACCGCTTCATTCGCGTCCGGTGTGAACGCACCATCAGAATAAAGCGCTTTGACATCACAGAACATGTCAGCTGGAGTGACTGGATTAGCGATAAAATGATTAGTCAAATTATTTTTGGCCAGTTACATAAACATAATCTATCTGCAGCATAATCAACAGAAAAGAAACTATTTGTGTTCTCTAGTTTTTTGAGCCATGAGGTTTGGTTGATTTTGTGCATGCCTCATTTACTGTGATTTAATAGTATGATGTAAGTGTCTATATTAATACACCATCAGTTTAGATCAGTGGGGGTTTTTTGTCCGCAACAATATTCAAAGTTCACATTAACTTCCCAGTTCATCGTGAGTTACTGGATAGGGATTTTTAAAAATATTTTTTATTCACAATTTCTAATCAAAATTTAGAGCTTGGCTTAACTACTGTAAAAAAAGAATTCAGTTGTAAACAAAACAATTATTAAAAAAAAAAAAAAAAAAAATATATATATATATATATATATATATATATATATATATATATATATATATTTGAGTATGTTTTTCAAGGAAATACTATTTCAGTCTTTCTTTTTAAGTTTAATTCAGTTAGTTTTCTTTGTGAAATTTATAGAAGAAAGTATATTCATTATGAAAATAATTAAGATTTTAATAATGCTCATGTGGTGGTCAAAATTCTTTTTTTTTCATTTCAATGAAATTCATGTACTATGTTTTAGTTTGATGTTTTTTTAAAAAAAATTATTAAAAAAAAAATGTGTGATACTAAATTATATTAGTTTATGGTACTAAATAATATTACCACTTTTTGAGTATAAACCTAAAAATGACATTTCCAACTTAAACTGTGGTAAATCTTGAATCTTTGGAGCCACAGACTGAAGTTTGGTCTCTTTTTAATGACACTTGGCAGATTATTTCTGAAGTGAAAAAATAAATAAATAAATAAATAAAAAATGAAACAGCAAAAACACTTGAACAGGTTGTTTTCAACCGGGTATCATCTTTCCTCTCAGAATAACCAGCTGGACATCAACCGATCTGGTTTCAAGAGAGGCCATTCAAACAAAACTACTGTCAGTCGCTGAATCCCTGCGGACTGACACCGTGAATCATCAGATCACTGCACTGGTTTGAATCACAGGTAGGTCTTTCAGAGTTGCCTGGAGAGGGGAGGTATCAAAAACACATCAGCTGATCACGGGGGTTCCTCAGGGTTCAGTGCTTGGACCCCTCCTCTTCTCCATATACTCTACATCACTGGGTCCCATCATACAGGCACATGGTTTCTCATACCATTGCTATGCTGATGACACGCAGCTCTTCCTTTCATTTCATCCAGATGAATCCACAGTAGCTGCACGAATCTCAAGCTGTCTGGCGGACATCTCCACATGGATGAAGGAACATCACCTGCAGCTCAACCTGGCAAAGACTGAGCTTCTCGTCCTCCCTGCCAATCCGTCTCTACAGCACGACTTCACCATCCAGCTAGAGTCATCATTAATCACCCCATCAAGATCGGTCAGAAATCTTGGAGTAACGTTTGATGACCAGCTGACCTTCACAGATCACATTTCAAAGACAGCTCGATCATGCAGGTTTGCACTGCACAACATCAGGAAGATCAGGCCTTTTTCTAACAGAACTTGCAACACAACTTCTCATCCAGGCCCTGGTCATGTCTAGGCTTGATTACTGCAATGCTCTTCTGGCTGGACTTCCATCATCTGCAATCAAACATCTACAAATAATTCAGAACGCTGCAGCATGTCTTGTTTTCAATGAGCCTAAAGGGCCCACGTCACACCTCTCTTCATCTCTCTGCATGGCTACCACTTGCTGCTCGCATCAACACTCGCAGGTGTTGATGCTTGCTTACAGATCTACCACAGGCTCAGCATCCTCCTACTTCCACTCATTTTTACGAGTCTACATCCCTACCAGAAGCCTGCAATCGCTAAATGAGCGAAGGCTCGTGGTACCATCACAAAGATGCACAAAATCATTCACATTTTCATTCACTGTTCCTTGCTGGTGGAATGATCTCTCCACCTTCATCCGGAATGCAGAATCACTGGCAATATTCAAAAGACAGCTGAAAACTCATCTCTTAACCTCATCATAAAAAAATAAATTAAAAAAATCACAATATCTATTCCCTCCCTATTCTAGCTTATGCTATACTCTAAACAATGTCTGAAAATTGTATTGTAAGCACTTCTTATGTCTATTGACTCTTCACAATGATTTGCTTGTTGTATTCCTCACTTGTAAGTTGCTTTGGATAATGAATAAATGTAAATGTGAAAAAAACTATAGAAGTTTAAGTTTATTATTATGAAAAACGCACAAAAAATAATATTCTGAAATTTATATGAAATATATATTTTGCAAAACATGTTTTACTCTAAATCTGTGAGAAAATCAAAGCCATAAATCTAAACAAGTTGCGCTCCAAATTTGAGGTTGATATCTCAAAAAATTCGTTTTCAGATTTTGTTTGAGTGCAGTACCAAACGCTTCCACTAGATGACATTCGTCTCCCATTAGTTTCCAGTGTGCTCATTTCTGACTGCGAACAATACAAGTGTGACTATTTCTTTCAGGACCATTTAACTTTTTCAAATCACGTCCATGATTGCGCGTGTGTGTGTGTGTGTGTGTGTGTGTGTGTGTGTGTGTGTGTGTGTGTGTGTGTGTGTGTGTGTGTGTGTGTGTTCACATAGCAAGCATTTACCAAGTTTTGTACCATTCCAATAAAGTAAAAAAAAAAAAATCAAATGTACATTTTTTTCTGTCAAAAATGACCGAACAGCAGCAGAGAGTTCAGTTTAATTCAATTTGTTACTTTGTTTGTAATGATTTTGTGAAATATATTGAAAAATGTAT
Organism: Chanodichthys erythropterus; assembly: GCF_024489055.1. Classification (NCBI taxonomy): domain Eukaryota; kingdom Metazoa; phylum Chordata; class Actinopteri; order Cypriniformes; family Xenocyprididae; genus Chanodichthys; species Chanodichthys erythropterus. The sequence goes on from NC_090225.1 coordinate 4,184,636, forward strand.
ATTCATTATAAAATGACATAATAAGATTTGATTAATTTTCGTGAGTTACTACAGATTTTTTAAAAATATTTTTTTTACTAACAATTCCTATACAACTACCTAATTAAGATTATATTAATTTTCATGAGTTTTTCATTTTAAAATGAGGATCTTTCATATAAAATCCTGGTTCTCCAAAGACAACAAACACTTGAGGAGGTGAATTAAAATATGAAATATTGATTTTTAGTTGTTTTTCTTACTTTAATGCTTGTTTTGTCCTGTTTTAAATCATCTTGATGTCGAGAACCACTGATACCAGCGATGGTTGAGCACTTTTCATGATGGGTTCACAGTAGTTTTGTCATAAAAATGTTAATTTGTTTTCTATAAACTAAAAGTTTAATGAGCTGTTCAGCCACAGGAAACACTGAAGTTTAATAATGATGCTGATCAAATAAGCAGCATGAAACTGACGTAGTCTTATGAGGGGAAGATAACCCTGGTGTTTCTTTAGCATGTTGTTTACGTCCACAGACACATAAACGCTGTGAAGTCGAGTCATTACAGAGAAACAATGACACTCACTAGCAAATGCTGCAGGTCGGCTCAATACATCAGACAATAATTGTAATGAAACTTTGATTCATATACTGTAGCCTTGCGGAAAAATACTGTGGTGATACCATGGTACTTTGATATACACTATGAACCAAATGATCACCATATTCATGCATAATAATTATGAATATGCTACTCAAAGAAAGGTACTTTAAAAATACTATGGTATCCATGATGAAGGACTTGCTCTGACTAACTTTGGAAATGACTATAATGGAGCAAGTGAGCAGACACAGTTTTAGACACTTTCAGGGGTTAGTTTTTTGCACACTTATGAATTTTGTCACAAACCAGTAACGTGTTGTGTTAGTTTGTGTTAGTCATGTGTCAGTTTAAAAAATTGATATCACTTTATTGCTAAAATTGATTTCACTTTTATCTATTGTAAGTGTATGGAAGCCCATTTCCACCACATAAGAAAAATTAAACTCGAAATTCTGACTCTTATGTCGAAATTGTGATAATAAAGTGATCATTATGACATACTAAGTCATAATTATGAGATAAATGTCAAAATTATGACATAAAAGTGATAATTGTGAGTCATAATTATAAGATAAATGTCAAAATTATGACATAAGTGATAATTGTGAGTCATAATTATGAGATAAATGTCAAAATTATGACAAGTGATAATTATGACATACTAAGTCAATTTAAAGTCGAAATTATGACTTTCTATGTTGAAATTGACAAACATTATAATGACATACTAATGTCGAAATTATGACATAAGTGATCATTATGACACTCAATTATGAGATAAATGTCGAAATTATGACATACTAAGTCATAATTAAACTCGAAATTCTGACTCTTATGTCGAAATTGTGATAATAAAGTCATCATTATGACATACTAAGTCATAATTATGAGATAAATGTCAAAATTATAACATAAAAGTGATAATTGTGAGTCATAATTATGAGATAAATGTCAAAATTATGACAAGTGATAATTATGACATACTAAGTCAATTTAAAGTCGAAATTATGACTTTCTATGTTGAAATTGACAAACATTATAATGACATACTAATGTCGAAATTATGACATAAGTGATCATTATGACACTCAATTATGAGATAAATGTCGAAATTATGACATACTAAGTCATAATTAAACTCGAAATTCTGACTCTTATGTCGAAATTGTGATAATAAAGTCATCATTATGACATACTAAGTCATAATTATGAGATAAATGTCAAAATTATAACATAAAAGTGATAATTGTGAGTCATAATTATGAGATAAATGTCAAAATTATGACTTAAGTGATAATTATGACATACTAAGTCAATTAAAAGTCGAAATTATGACTTTCTATGTTGAAATTGACAAACGTTATAATTGACATACTAATGTCGAAATTGACATAAGTGATCATTATGACTGTCAATTATGAGATAAATGTCGAAATTATGACATACTAAGTCATAATTAAAAATCTAAATTCTGACTCGTCATATTGTGACAAAAGTGATCATGACATATTAAGTCATGATTATGAGATAAATGTCAAAATTATAACAAAAGTGATAATTGTGAGTCATAATTATGAGATAAATGTCAAAATTATGGCATAAGTGATAATTATGACATACTAAGTCAATTAAAAGTCGAAACTATGACATTTTTTATCTTGAAATTGACAAACGTTATAATTGACATACTAATGTCGAAATTGACATAAGTGATCATTATGACTGTCAATTATGAGATAAATGTCGAAATTATGACATACTAAGTCATAATTATGAGATAAATGTCAAAATATAACATAAAAGTGATCATTCTGAGTCATAATTATGAGATAAATGTCAAAATTATGACATAAGTGATCATTGACATGCTGTCAATTCAGATAAACATCGAAATTATGACATACCAAGTCATAATTATGAGATAAATATCGAAATGATATGACATAAAACTGATAATTGTGACATATTGAGTCGTAATTATGACATAATAAATGTCGAAATGATGACATACTATGCCATAATTAAAAGTCGAAATTATGACACACAAGTGATCATTATTATGACATAGGCTACTATGTCAATTAGATAAAAGTTGAAATTATGAAGTCATAACTATGAGATAAATTAGACCAAAAAAAAAAACATAATGACATAATCATGTGTTAAAAGTCATAATTTCAACCTTTTATGTCAAATTCGATTTAGTGTCATAATTATGACTTCTCATGCCATAATTTCAAGGTTTTTATCTCACAATTATGATTTACAACAGCATGATTTATATGTGGCGGGAAATGGGCTTACATTCGACTTAGTACGTCATAATTGTGACTTTTTATGCCATAATTTCGAGTACAACAGCATGATTCTTTCATATGTGGCGGAAATGGGTTTCCACAGATGTAGTACAACCCAAATATCTGCTTTTTCAACTTTCTTCTCGCCTCATGGTCACAACATTAACTCAAGTTCAGAGTCCGGGACTTCATTCATCGAGCCAACGACACACTTTAACGTCTTTTCCAGGCAAATGCTGCTCAAGCTGCTTGTCAGAGTCAGACACGATTAAGGATAGAGAGAATCTGAGGTGGCTTAAACCAGCAGGTGTTCTCTGTTCACTTCACCTGGTGTGTGTCGCCATCTACTGGAGGAATCACTACAGTACACTGTGCCGATTGAGAACACACATTTGTTCCTCCCTCCCCCTTCATTACTCACAAGAGTCTTTATTTGGAATTAAATATTAAAGTAATCTGATTTTTAAATCATTTAAATATGCGCTGCAGTACAGCGTGCGGCCACAGGACGGCAGCATTGCCTCACTAAAGCTCATGCTGAAACACGTTTGCAGTCTTTATTACAACCTGCTCACTGCTGTTTCTGTCAAATCATCATAATTCAGCTCAAAAGTATCACCACAAGCGGAAATATTTCTCAGTGTTTATTTTTATCCATACAGCAAAATGGCACACTAGTAAAAAGAAGTTTGCATTGCCAAAACACTAATATGGGGAAGTGATGGTGACAAGCCCACATACAAGCCTAATAATTTTATTAAACGTGACATGCTTACACAAAATCAGAAAAACAAGGGACTAGAGACTATAGGCCTAAAATAAGAAAAGTCTCACAAGCTGTTGCATTGACAAAAGAAGTATTAATTAATATGAAGAAGCAGTGCTGACTGCAGACTTTATTAATCTAAGATTTCAGGTTTTAAGGGACCATGGTCAGATTAAAGAAACATCCAGATCAACAGTTTATAATGACCATTATGTTTTGATCGTTTTAAAGGGATGCTGAAAAACTTTTTTTTTTTTTTTTTGTTCCGTTGAACACAAAAGAAGATATTTTGAAGAATGTTCTGGGACACCATTGACTTCCATAGAATTTTTTTTCCTACTATGGAAGTCAATGGTGCCACCAAACGGCCTGGTTACAAACTTTCTTCAAAATATCTTCCTTTGTGTTCAGCAAAACAAAGAAATTTATACAGATTTGGAATAAATTGAGGTTGAGTAAATGATGATTTAATGATAAATGATTTTTGGGTGAACTATCCCTTTAAGGAATCTGTGAACGTGCAGTTCCCGATCTGACCAGTAGATGTCTCTGTTTTCCTGTAAATGAATGCAGAGGTGTCGCATAAATCAACTAACGCTTCTTCTTTTCTTTTTTTTAATCAATTAAAGTTAATTTATTTGAAAACGGAGTGTTAAGACTACTATAAAATACTCTGTCAAAAACTGATATACTGCCCAAAAACTACATTAATATCTTTAGTTTGTTTTTCAATTTATAGTCTAGGCTAAATTGAAAAGGTAAAAATTAAAATGTTTAAAATACAAACAGTAGGCTATAGCTTACCAGAAACTTATTTTTATTATTATTATTATTGTCGTCGTTAACAACGTATTTAGCTCAAAGCAAGTAACACTCAGGATTTAGTTTAGATGAGGGTTTATTCCGATATTACATTTTATAAAGTAAAAATATTTGTCAACACAGAACTCTGTTAAAGCGTGATTAAATTAGGTTATACCATATTTTACATGTTAAACAAAGTCTTAGCTGCAGTAATGTGTCAACAAAAACTTTACATGATCTGAATATAATGTAAATACAAATCAAGCCTTTGTTTTTGGACGGAAAGACTGAGAAATCTGAAATAGCTATAAAGGGAAATAATAATAATAATAATTCACTCGGGAAAGTAAATTGTTTTCCTCCTTTTTTTCTGAAAGACAGTGACTTTATTACAGTACAAATGAATTACAACGACATTGGAATAATAAAATTTAGATGAAATTACAGATGAACTCCATAAAATAAAATTACACAACTGACATGAAACTGACCTTCTGTTGTCTGTGACTTATATGAGGATCACATGACGTTTGGGCAATATGATATATTAATACATCAATAATGAGTTTTTAAATGTAAAGAATATAGATAGACTATAATAACCACAAAACACACAATTAACCTTTTTGTTTGTTACCGGATTGGAAAGCCTGTTGTTATAATGGAAACAAGTGTCGCCTAAAGTCATCGTCATATTTCAAAAGGCGCGTTTCTTCTTTCTCGTCGTTTTGATGAAGGTCTAAATAATATTGAACCCTTTTAAATTCCACCATGGTCGTATTTCACTTACAGATCCATAAAACATGAACGCTGCACTTAAAAAGAAGATCTCTGTCTCTGCGTTTGGTTCATATACATTAAGAGAAAAACATAAACAGTACAATATAGGCGAACCAAGCAAATTTACAAGCAGCTCCACTAAATAATCACATATTAAGTTACTGCATGTTAGATAAATGATGTTGTCAGACAAGGAGGAATCTTTAGATTAGATATTATCAGCATCAGTGACACTGTCTGAATTAAATAAGACAAGATATAGGCTACGTTGGAAAACCATCGCTACAGTGCTGAATAGTTGCATTTAATTTAACAAATTAAAAACATTGCCTGACTTTTTTTTTTTACCCTACCCCATGTGAATTATATTTTGAGGATTATTTTTAGCAACAAACCATGAAGTTATAAGGTCTCACGACGTTTGTAAAACTGACAGAATGTCTAGATTGACTGCAAAAGGTTTTAATACGCTAAAAATGGCGAGCTACATTTCCAATAATAATAATAATAATATTTTTCGTTACTAGGCTATAATCAACTGCAAAAGAGACGTAGGCGACGCGTAGGTTATTAATATTTCATATAGCCTACAACGACGAATCTGAGTTACAAGCACGTTTTCAACCGAGCGTAAGTTTTAATAGCTGGCGATAATCGAATCGTTTTCGCGTTTTATCTTACGCGCAATGAGAACGCGTTTTCCGCACTTAATAATCGTTAAATATTTGTTCTAAACGAAACAGAAGATAAACTAATCAAATGACCCGTACGTACGGCTTTTAATATCATTAGCGACACAGTTGTATGAGGTTAATGTACTTACTCTGCCAGCGTCATAAAGTAAACGCGTCTATTGTGTCAAATGTTGAAACAATGATTTCTACAGTGCGACGCGTCATTAATGGCGCTACAATACGAGCTTGATGGAGTGCGGCTTTGTCCCGGCTACGCGTATGCAAATTCGCCGCCGCGCATCCTCCAATCAGAGAATAGCGTCACTTAGCGTCTTCCAATAGGGGATACGCGCTTGCAGGTGGCGGTGCGGTTATCTGCTCGTCATCGCAGATAGAGTCCATTGACCGGCGAACGGCGCCTCAGATGCGGGGGATCGCAGCACTCAAAGCGGGCGTGAGATCTGCCGACGGCCGGCGGCTGGATTCTGTTTCGGAAACTCCCACAGCCTGAAGGACACTTTTGCATGGGAAACATTCGCAAAACTTTTGATACTTGCAGTTCTTGTTCCCTTGGATGAGTTGTCAAGTTGTGGGCACTAAACTTTGTCGTGCACTGTTGTACTTTGTATGTCTGTTGTTGTTTGGCGGTTCATCCTGTGGTTCACGCGCACCAATGTTAGCTGTCGGGCAGATGGATACTAACCGGCAGAGTGCGTTCGTTCTGGGCAGCACTCCACTGGCTGCGCTGCACAACATGACCGAGATGAAGACCTCTTTATTCCCATACACCCTGCAGAACCCCGCGGGCTTCAAGGCTCATTCCCTCGGCAACCTGAACTCTCAGATTCCCCTCGGAACGCCGCATGGAATAAGCGATATCTTGGGGAGACCCATCACCACCGCCGGACAGCTGCTCTCGGGCTTTCCCAGGATCAACGGGTTGGCCACATCAGCTGGGATGTACTTCAACCCGGCGGCTGTGTCTCGGTATCCCAAACCCCTGACGGAGTTGCCCGGTAGGGCGCCCATATTCTGGCCGGGAATGATGCAAGGTTCGCCCTGGCGAGACCCGCGGGTTCCCTGTCCGGGTGAGTTTTCCTGGCCTAAATGAGATTTGGAAGGAATCTAAAACTTTTAGAAAATAAAGGTTCCAAAAGAGTGTTCCACAAAGAACCTTTCGGTGATCTTTTTTAGAATCTTTTTTTGCAATGGAAAGATTCGATGCCGATAAAGAACCTTTATTTTTTAAGAGTTTCAGTGTTTTTCACGCTCAGGTTGTTGGAATATTATTTTGCTGTGTGTCTGACACTTGACATATCAATGATATTCCCTCACAATGTAAAGATTTGGCTTTATTTGGCTGACCATGTCTCTTTTTCTTCAGCCCAGGCGAATATGATGCTGGACAAGGATGGCAAGAAGAAACATTCCAGACCAACTTTTTCAGGACAGCAGATTTTCGCGCTGGAGAAAACCTTCGAACAGACCAAATATCTGGCCGGTCCAGAGAGAGCAAGACTCGCGTATTCTCTGGGAATGACCGAGAGTCAAGTCAAGGTAGATAGAGACGGGTCTTTATTAAAACGTTTTCATATGAATTAACTTTTTTTTCTCAATGTAAACGGGCAGCATGAGACGAATATTTTATCTGTGAAAGTCACTGTCATGTACAATATTAATTTGCAAACCAGCAAAACTGTTGGAGCGTTCATTTAAAATATTGAAATTAAAATGATTGGGATTAATAGGCTATTTTTAACCATTTCGCGGTCGATCATTGCACACAGTTAGGCCTAATATTTACACACTCCCAGAGAGTGAAATTCATTTTGTGTTATTTTAAACAATTACTTGCTCTTGGTTAAATTTAGTTTATTCCTTTCCTTGGTTTGATTGAGTTAAATTAATTTAATTGTTGCATTTCTAGCTCTCACAGAGACGGACAGTGTGCTGAAGTGTTTTTTATCTTTCTCTCTCAGGTTTGGTTTCAGAACAGAAGAACCAAATGGCGGAAGAGACACGCGGCTGAAATGGCCACGGCTAAAAAGAAACACGATTCAGAGACGGAGAAAATGAAGGAAAGCTCGGAAAACGAGGAGGATGATGAATATAACAAACCTCTGGACCCGAACTCCGACGACGAGAAAATCACAAGACTGTTGAAAAAGCACAAGACGAGTAACCTGTCCCTCATCAGCCCGTGCAGTAACAGCTCGGACACTTTGTGATGATACTGAGCAAAAGACTCTTAATTTTCATCATAATCATCATCATCTGCCTCAGATTCTTCTGGGAAAACGAGGCAGAGTTAAGCAGGGTATAAACACACTGTTCACGCTGCTTTTGCTTTGCTTTGAATGCGGTTGTACAGTTAGAAGTGGACGTGAGATGTATATATATTTTTTACTGAGTAAATTATGTTATGAAAGCATCACGAAGACGTGCCAACTTTCCCTCATCATCATCACCACCACCATTTAAGATCATCTTTGTCTTCGATCGCAGAAGAATAACGACGCCTATTTCGCCTAAAAGTTTCACTTTTTTAATTTTGAAAACAGGTACACAAAGTGTATAAAAGTGCCAGTGCTGTAAATGATGTGAATAGAATTTGTTTTAACAATGTCCTTTTGGCCGCTTATACTTTCAATGGAAGGAGTTTATGTTTTACCTCACAACACGAAAAATACACAAAGATGGACATAAATATCGATGAAGAGAATATTATTGCTTCCGTGATGAAGGAAGAAAAAACTTTGTATTATCAATAAATTATTTAACAAGCCAATATTTTACACTTGTCCTGGTTCTTTATAATTTCATGCATTTATTTACTGTTGTTTAAACCGTTTTTATATTGATTGTTTTATCGCGCATATTTTTGAGCTCGTTATTTGGCCACGCGGAATATGCACACAAATGCATATTATAGCCTATATCCGTGCATTAATAGGCTATTATTAATAGCATATAGTAATGATAATTAAATTCCTACAATAAGATCATAAACATTCATATACAGACGAGTAGGATATGCGTTTATAGAGCTATATAGCTTTTTCCATGTAATAAGTGGAATATTTAATCTCTTTTCATGGTTAGTTAAGGACATTTAGAGATTTTATTTTCAAGAGCCCAAACTGCAGGTTCACCTCGGACAAATAGTCATTCACAGATGTTGTTATATTCGTATTTCTCAATCTAAACGAGCCTTTTTGTGTGGTAAACATTTAACGGCTTTCAGGAGGGCCAACTTTTCTGTCTGTGTTTTCGCGGGTTTGAGTAAAGTAAATGTCTCGTGACCCCATCAACCCTTAAAGACACGTTAAAAAAAATGTTTTTGTGGTACATATATTTTGTTTTTTTTTAAAAAATCTGTAAGTAATGACAGTACACTACTTAGGTTTTGTAGCGTACAATTTCGATATAGTAACGAAAATCGGGCGTAGCGTTCGCGATCTCGCGAACTAACTTGTAAACTAACTTTTGTGGTTACAGAAACATTCGTGTATATATATATATATATAATTATATATATATATATACTTACATGCAAAAGGAAGACACATTCCCGAACCTTTTGTTTGTGGGAGTTTTAAATGTCACGTGACTTACGTAATTTCATCCTGAAACAACTTAAATCATTCCGCCATAACAAATTATTATATGTTCAATAATATATTCGTTTTTTATAAACAGTATGATGAACACACAATATTGAATAACATAATATTGTTAAAAATATTAATGATGACGACGAGTAGCCTAATGATAAATAATGCGACTTCAAAACAATAAATATATACATTCAGGCACCATCTAATGGTGGAAAATGCATCTAAATGTCAAAGGCTTGTTTAGTGAATCTCAGGGGGTTTCTGATGTGCTTGACTAATGACAAAGAGGCATTGATTCATTCATTCATTCATTGAGTTCTAATGGTTTTATTGCTTTTGGAGGTCTTGCCATCCACGAGGTCTAATCGCTATCTGCTTAAAGAAAAGAGTGAATCCTATCACCTGACCTGCTGGAGAAAAAAAACAGTTAACAAGCAGTTTTTCTAACCAAATCACTGTCAAGGCGACACAAAATCATTTCCACTGATATGAAGGATCAATCTAACGGATTCGCACAGTCTGTCGACTCTGTAGTGTAGTGAATTCAATCAGGAGGAGCAAACGGCACTGATGCTGAGAACATACACAAGGAATTAAACAGAAACACTCACGCTTTACTTTACAGTGTTCGTGTAACTGTCATTTAAGTCAAATACTAAAACACGGACTTCATATGTGATTATGTTTGTAAAAACACACGGTTATTCATGTGTGAAATGGACATTGTAAAGTAAAGTGTAAAGAAATTTCTCCTGGTCCTTAACTTGAGTGTTTTTCTTGCATAATGCCATCAGAACTTAAACTCTACATTTGACTGAGTTCAATTCAATAGTTGGCACCACGGCACAATAATATAGTAACAAAAAAATCATAAAAAAAAAAAAAAAGGAAAAAATGAAAAGAAAAATGATACAGCTATTTTTAAGATACCCAGGCCTATTAAAATATCACATTCAGAACCATAACATTATTACACAGAAATAAGTTAGAATAAGAACAGTACTGTAATAACCGAGCAAGACTGCTATTGAAACTATCTTATATACTTGCATGGTTTATGGCACTGCTTAAAAAAAAAAACTTTAAATTGGCTATATATATTCATATATATATATATATAATATATATATATTCATATATATATATTCATATATATATATTCATATATATATCTCATATTGGCTGAAATGGCATATTCTGCTAATAATGATGTGGATTTCGTTGTTTGTTTATAACTATTCAAACATTTGAAACTTTACACTCAAAGCAGCCTTTCATATCAATATGTCAGCATAAGAGTTTTGGTACGAATTATAAATTATCTCTTTAAAAAGTACAGTATATAAAATGAGACTCGGCGGTTGTATGCGGCACGGCAGAGTGTTTCGACATAAGTCGGCAACAACAAATCAAAAAACAAAGATAAACAATAGTCCATGAAGAAAGAAAATCATACAAATGCTTAAACAGAATATACCTATCTATTCTAACACAGAGAAAGTCTTGAAATCTCCATCAAACAGCACTAAAAATCAGCACACCTCTATGTCATAATCCAATGTACAAATAAACCTAACAATAGAGAAATACAACAACATTTTTTGCATTGCACTTTTTAAAACATCTTACATACTGTATGGAAGTAGCTCGTAATATTATGTCGAGGCATATCTAAAAATTGCAAGTATGCTTTTTAAAATCTGTAGAGTATTTCTGATAGTCTATATTAGAGTTTTGGAAACAAGGCTGAGAGTCGTCAGAGAAGAGCATCTGATGGAGTTTAAGTGGAAATGCAGCGCTGCATGACAGATGCATGCCGCATTAAGTGTGTGTGTGTTTGTGTGTGTGTGTGTCCATGATCTCGACTCTTGAAGCATTCATGAAGTCAATGTGTCGTTTCTATGGACATGATTGCATGCACTGCGACAAATGCGACTGGTCAGTCCTGCTGAAAAGTCTTTACAGGGTCCTCTTTTTGCGTGTGTGGCTGTGTGTGTGTGTGTGTGTGTGTGTGTGTCCATCCACCCGTGTCGAAGCTTCTCACAGGGCCGCTTTTCATGAAATCTTCTCCACCCTTTGGCACCATTTTCCTGGCCAACACACACATACAGATCATGAGAACTTCTGCACGTCTATCATGAGATATAACAAAGTTATATTCATAAAGATGATTAGAATAAAATAATAGTAAAAAAAAATATTTACCACATCACTGCACGACACAACACTTGTGCTTATTTGCATTAGGTTTACCTGCCCCTGTGCTTAACCGAAAGTACAAGTAGACCGGCTGCAGAAAAATACATACAAACAAAGCAGAATTCAGCAAAGAATTTCATTCTGAACTTAAAGAGACTGAGATTCAGCAGGAAAGATCTGGGTTAAAACTCAAGCTCATCATTTCAACATGTGCGTTAGTTTGTAGAAACACAAGAGGATGAGCTGTTTTGGACATGAATAGTTTATTGACACACACACTTCTGTCTGAACTGTTCTTCGATGGGTGCTAAATTCACTGACATTTCTAGAACATCTGAATGTGATTTTGGCAGGTGTGTGTCTGTCTAGTTACACACACACACACACACATTTAGAAATAAAACAAAAAATAGTAGTAATACAATAAAAATAAAGAATTATTTAGGAATATTTAAATAATAATATTTAATATTTAAACTCTAAAATAACAGTTTGAAATGGTATAAATGGTAAAATAAAAATCATAAAATAAAAAATAAAAAAAGTAGGAATATTTAACTGAAGACATCTTAAAAAAACTTAATTTTTTATTCTTTATAATTCAGCTTAAATCACTATGTATAAACACTAATCAAAAGTGTTGTAGATAACTTAAATCTACAGTATTTTTGTTTTTCAGTGTGAAAATCTCCCAGTCACACTGGATATGTTACACACATTCACATTTAGAATGTTCAGCCTTCAACTAACAGGGCTGGAATCATTTGCATACTGAATTCCGATTGGTATTCTTTAAGAATCTATTTGCATACTGGTTTATGATTGGTCTTTCCTGTCTTATATCTATGGCACCATCACAGGAGGAACAGAAGTGTGTGTTGATTCAGAAAATTCAATCTTGCTACAATGTGAAAATGGAACATTTTAAACTCTCAGCAGTTTTAATGTGAAATAAAGACAGAGACACTGTCTAAATTGTACTTTACTGTGAAATCATTTTCCTGAATGTGAGGTGTGACTGATTCAGATCTAAACAAGCTGTTCTAGTTCAGTACAGTTGAAATAACTTAAGAATATTAAGCTTTTATATGAAAGCACTGACAGTAAATAATGACTACAGAACTCTTTAATCACTAAAACGCTTATAATGACTAACACAAACCCTTAAAACCTTTAAAAGAACAGTTCATGTTTATCAATCATTCTAGGTCAGATCTAATCAGATCATCTAAACACACACACACACACACACACACACACACACACACACACACACACACACACACACACACACACACACACACACACACACACACACACACACACACACACACACACACACACACACACACACACAAACTAGTTAGAGAGGTTGGTTAGTTGTACCTTGTGGTCCCCCATACACACGTTGGGTCCGATGTTGTCATACATTATTGATTTCTCCTCGTTCTCTGGCTGCAAAACACACACACACAAAACACAATTAAAGACACAAAACGAATCCATGCAAAATACTATTACATTGTTAGACTTTAGTGCCAATAAATCAAAGTGCAAAAACGTCAGGAGCTTGAAAAGCAGCAAAAGCATTAATCATATTCATCCAAATTGAAAATAATGCTCTGAATCGACCGAGACAGAAATGTGATGTAGTGCACTTTAAAACACACGCACACAGATTGAGTTTTCTGAGCTGAACTAAACAGTCTTTGAAAACAGCAGTCCTCGCATCACAAACTCACACGAATGCGGAAGAGAAACTCAAATGTGAATGAACTTCAATAACACACCGGTCACAAAAACACACACAACCTGAAACTCCCGAGCATGTGTGTGTGTGTTTGTGGCGTCCTGTGCCTCCCAAAGCCGTGATTCATTCATCAAACGTGGGCTTGATAATTTACAAAGGCAGCATAAAATTGTGGATTTTCGGCCTGCGTAATCTTTAGACAGATAAACAAATTACGGCTGGGGCCGGGGCCGCTCCTCTGCCTCCGCTTGACTGGGTATTCATTACCGCGGCCGCGCCGCCGCCGGACCTTTGCCGTGTTAGGGCTCGGCAAGCAGAAAATAACATGACGTAGAGCTAACAGAGCGCGTCATGATAGATGAGGCTGTTTACAGGCCCGTGTCTAAACAATCTGTGTTAGACAGAGCGCCGGCCGGGGCCCATCGCAAACGCTCGCGCTCACAGTTTGTCTGAGCTACTTGACGACTATTAAGAAAACAAACAGCGCTGAAGTGAGAGTCGGTGTATCTGAGGGGTCAGCGGCACCTTCATTAATGCTTGACCTGAAAGACGTCACGTCATTAGTGCTGTTGAAGTCAAGCATCAATACTGTTACTAGTGTCAAGTCAGCTTTATACAATACAGACTGTTTTAAAGCAGCTTCACAGTGATAAACTTCAAATACGACACTAATTCAAATTCTGCTGTAAAGCAACTCAATTCAGTTCAAGTTTTGTTCTCTTTCGATAGTATCAGTGCAGTCAAATCAATATTACAAAATATGAAGTGTTTAAACCTCTGAGTAAAGCAGTTGTCTTCAAATCTAAATAAATAAGAATCAAGTTATTGCACTGATGGCTTCTCCTCTTTTTGTCCTCAGAAGCAAACACTTCTCAAACCTCAAAATAAAGATCTGAACAGCGTCAGAAATCATTTATCACTACTAGTCACACTACTTTTTATTGTTCTTATTGCTTATTGCATCAGGTATTTTTTAAATAAAAGTACAATGTAAAAACATGTATGTATACAATAATTAAATGATTAATTTAAATGTTAGTGCACAGTAGATAAAAAAGGGAGCCAAATAATAATCAATAGATTAATCAATAAAAGATTTGATAAACAATCAGTCATCAAAATAATTGTTTGTTTTACAGCCCTACATACAAGAAAATATTTATTTATTTATGTTTTGGAACAGACATGTACTTTGGCTCTTTTGACTGCCCATTTAGGCTTTCTCAAGCCAACATTTAAGTTTGTTTACGAACTTTAGCTTCTAGCTGTTCCTTAATATTCATACTGTGCATATGTGCATGCCACTTATTGTATTGTGTATTATTTTCTTTGCATTTTATTGTTTCTTATGCCCTTCTACCCCGTCTTTCTTGAGAGGAATGGACAAAATAAGAAATTCACTGTACTAAAGTACAGATTAAAATATAAAGATATTGAATCTTGGCTTGACACATTGGGTTTATCATGGAGAATGGAGCAGATGAACGTTTATGAAGCACAAAAACATCTATATGATTATATAAGTGGTTGTGCGATAATGTTTCCTGAGGTGCAATTTTAATGCTAGTAAGATTTTAGTTTAGATTAAAGTCCATTTTCCACCCTGATTTTTTCCCTTTGATTTAAACACTTTGCATAAGGGGCTTGTCTCCTTTAAGACTTGTGATATTTGCATATGAAATAAGCATAACTTATGTGGAACTGCGTGATTATGATTCACAGTTGCTGTGAATCAAGGAACATGTGGATTACAGTATTATATTTACATGCACTCCATCAAACACGTTCATTTTAATGTGTTGAGCTCATAAATGCAACAGTCAGCGCTCACGGACTAGTTCATTAACCAACAAGTGTAAAAAAAAACAAACAAACAAAACTGAAAATCATCTTGTCCAGACACATTTGATGCAGATCAAGGTGAGGAAGTCATTTTGGCAGGTTAGTTTAGGTAAAAGCTGTTTTTGGACTCACAAGGATGCTTTGAGTTCTGAAACGTTGCGTTTTTATAATACAATCACCTTTTGTGTGTCAAAAGTTCAAGGTAAATATGACAGACACGAAATTAAGCTTTTAAATCTGTCCCAAGGGATTCAGTTGTTAACATTCATGATTGTCTCACCTTTATGAGCAGGTCTTTGGCCGAGGCGGACATGAGGATTCGGTCGCACCAGGCGGGACATCGAGTGTTCATGTACTGCTTTCCCTGACTGGAGTCCTCACTGTACGGATAACTGCAGGAAACAGACACATTGTTCACTTATATATTGTGCAGTACTCGATTGTGATCGGTGTCATTCTGTGTCTATAATGACTGAATTTATGCAGTGCAAATTGGGCAGAGCAATAGCCAAAAGCCTTTTAAAACCCGGGACCAATCAGAAACAAGTTCAAGATGTGCCGTGCGCACCGTCTGACGGCTCACAGGGAGCAGATGGTACATGATACAGACACAATGGACATCAGATCAAGCCGTCCAGATAACAGTGTTATGATGTTCATGATGGAGTTCCTACATGAGATCAAAATCAGACCCTTCAGAGCATGAATGACTGAAATGTGTGTCCTAATCATCTTGCAAAAACATCCCTAGTTCATGCTGCACATCATTTTTTTTTAATTAAAAGCGCATTTTTTTCATTTTAAATACATTGTTTTCATTGCAATTAAATGCATTTCCCTTTAAATTCTCATTACTACAATGCAGTAATGACACATTTATTTGTTTTTTTACAGCATACAATAAATTCAGTTTATGAAAATGTGTACTTTCATGTGTTTTTTAAATGTACTTCAAATAATATAATTGAAATAATAAATTATTGCATAAATTCAGTACAACAAAAACTGTGGTGATGTATACTTTCAACAGTTTTTGAATGTACTTTAAAAATATAATTGAAATATATTATTTGAATAATAAATTATTTTCTTCACATTATGTGATTTTTTTGGCAAAAACAAACAAACAAACTGTGACATAAGTTTCAATTTTATTTTAAAATGTACTTTAAATAACAGTTTATAGCATCAAATAAATTCAGTGCAACAAAAATATTGTGATGTATATTTTCCATTATGTTTTTATTGTGCTTTAAATAATATAATATTTAAACAATAATATATACATTTTATATATTTTTCTTCAAAATATTAGATTTTTTCCCGCAAGAACTGAGTTGTAAATGTTCAATTCTGTTGTAAAATGTACTTTAAATAATATAATTTAATATATAAATATTATATTATTTTCTTCAAAATATGAAATTTTTTTGGAAAAATACTGTGATTTTTTTTGCAAATTAAAATCAGTACAAGAAAAACTACTGTGATGTATACTTTCAATTGTTTTAAAATGTGCTTTAAATAATGAATAATATATTATTTAAATAACATTTTCTTCTCATTATGAGATGGTTTTGCATTACATTAATGATAGCTGGGTAGAAAATGTGTGTCACGAGAATAATGCAAAAAATTTTAGACTCAACTTTATGCAAAATGCAATTTATTTTTTATCTCGTTTAACACTGAGGTGAAATAAGACATGAATGTTTTGAATCTGGGCAGAGAAGTGCATGTGTTCATGAAGCAAACACACACGGTGCTGAGAGAGCGGCTGCTAGGACACACACAGGCACTCGCTTTGGTCAATTGGCCATGAAAGCAGCTCATCACACGGTTGCCGAGACGGACGATCCGCTCATTTAGTGGAATCAGCTAGTCAAACACCGCAGTGGTCAACAACACCATCAGCATCAGCCGCTTCTGCGCAAAACTGACCGTCACCATGACGACCGAAGGGTCAAGGGTCTAACCGAGGTGGTTAGTGGGGGTTAAAGAGGGAGGGGTGCTAGTTAGCCCACATCCGGCTAACACACAGGCCTCCGACCGAGTGGCCAAACAAGACCCGGCGAGGGGGCTTTGCAGAACGCCTGAGCGCAATTAGCATTGATGGCACTTTAAGCATGTGGAAATGAAGGGCAGTTTTGGTATGCTAAAGAGCCGCTGGAGAGATGATTCTGAGGATGAAAGACAGAGTGAGTGAATGATAGCAGAGGATAGAGAGAGTGGAGAGCTGGATAATGAGGGATAGAGATGCAGAGTGTGGGAATTAAGGGGCGGGAGAGGCTCTTCAAAGACACCAGCTTTCTTCAGGGTGGCCCACACAAACCCTACAGGAAGTTTTACATGTGCTTCTTCAGTTGGATTAAGCAGATCTGGACCGGGAAGATCTTTGAAACTGATCCGTGATGCTTGACAGCAGGAGGAGGTGTCTGTATCATCAGGACAAACACTCACAGGCTGCAGTTATTTCATCAAAAATACACTAAAAACCAGAGATATTATTATAATGTAAAACAGCTGTTTTCTTTGTGAATATATAGTAAACTGTAATTTATTCCTGTGATCAAAGCTGAATTTTCAGCATCATTACTGCAGTCTTCAGTGTCACATGATCCTTCAGAAATCATTCTAATATGATGATTTGCTGCTCAAGAAACATTTCTGATTATTATCAATGTTGAAAACAGTTGTGCTGCTTCAGATTTTTGTGGAAACCGTCATGTATTTTATTTTTCAGGATTATTTGATGAATATAAAGTTCAAAAGAACAGAATTTATTCGAAATAGAATCTTTTGTAACAATATAAATGTCTTTACTGTCACTTTTGATCAGTTTAATGAATCCTTGATGAATATAACTATTAATTTTTACTTTTTTGTTTTTTAAATCTTATTTAGCCCAAACTTTTGAACGGTAGTGTACACACACACACACACACACAAACACAAGCTCACACACGCTCACACACATACGAACGCTCTCACACACTCACTCACACACACACTCACTCACACACACACACACACACTCTCGAACACACAAACACAATCACACAGACTCACACGCATACACACACACACACACACACACACACACACACACACACACACACACACACACACTCTAATGCAACAGCAAACAGCGTTGTGGAGCCGCAGGGCAGGTGATTAATGCTGTCGATTAGCCGCGCACAAACGTATCTGGCAGAGTAAACGCTGCCGCTGGGTGTGTGAACCGGAGACCGTCAGACACTATCACACTCGTGCCAAGACTAATTACACTAATTAATGGGGCCACACTGATAAACTCAACAATTGCCCACCTGTGTGTGTTACAGTGAGTGAGCGACTCAATGAGATTCTCACACTAGTTTAACCATTCTACTAATATTAGCCGTTAACAAAGTTAAAAAGAGGTTTGATTCAGATGTTAAAGGATCATCATTGATTCACTCGCCCTCATGCTGTTTTAAACCTGTATGAGTTTCTTGTGTCAAACAGTAAAGGACATACACATAAATCCAACTTTTTATTTTATTTAATCTTTATTTTAATTAAACAAAAATGATTTTTAATAGTTCAAGTTTTACACTGATGAATGAAGTCAGTCAGTCAAACAGGTTTGAACGATATGAGGGCAGGTAAATGATGACAGAATGATCATTTTCGGGTGAACTGTCCCTTTAAGTGCTTGTCTCGGTCACGTGACCCTGTCCGAGCGCCACTGTGGCCAGTTATCTTGTTCTGCACAATGACAAATAAGTGACAAGCCAAACACTGATTCATTGAGACGCCTGGTTTAATGAGGGCCGTATAAACTGTGAACACAAAGAGACTGAAGGGACGGGAAACACCGATAAGAGATACGCTATTAATGACAGGGCAGAGGTCACATGACTATTACAGCACAGAATCATGGGATTGGACAGAACTGGAGCTGTCAATCAAATGTAGAGTTACAGAGAGGTGTGTGTGTGTGTGTGTGTTAGGCAAGAGGAAAAAGGCAATTTCCTCAAATGATGAACTATAATCAAATCTCTTTATGATTTAAGATTGTCTTTACATTAGATTACAGTGCACACTAAATGAGATCGTGACTCACACAGCAACTTTTCCACTTGTGGTTTTCTCACAATGATGAGTTTGTCTGGTAAAAATCCTTGTTTTAACCATGAAAAGCCACAATGTTCATCATTCAACCTGCTGAAACGATGACACACACACACACACACACACACACACACACACACACACTCCCTCTCAGAAACACAATAAACACAGATGCATGTGTTTATTAAGTGTCTTAATGAAAGATGTCACTTCAGTGCTAAACGGCCTCACATTCAGAGTCTTAACAATGTCACTTCACTGTCAATGAGTGTTTTTATTCATCAGTATGAACGCATCAGAAACACAAGGCCTTCTTCACCTCACACGGGTGACGTCGTACGGATTCCTGACATGAAGACGGTCACAATTATTCATAGTGAATCTGCAAAATGAACATCGCATGAGAGATGCTTACAGTGCACCTTTAAAATACAAGAACAGTTACATTCTGCATAATACTGCATGAGAATTTAATAACATTAGACATATTTCTGTATGCATTGGTATTTAAATGTCAAGTAACAATGGACAATTGAATAATTGGAGCAGGTTTAAATGTTTATTATATTTCAGATACATTATAGTATTTTGAAAATATTTCTAAAAGTATCCAAAGCAGTACAATGTGTTTTAATGTACTTTTTTTTCTTTTTTTTTCAGGATGCATTGGCATTTAAATATCAGGTAACAGTATTTGGAATACATTTAAATTTTAATATTAAAATTACATTTTGTTTGTTAGAAATTTCAGGATGCATTGGCATTTAAATATCAGGTAATAATATTTGGAATATATTTAAATTTTAATATAAAAATGACATGTTTGTTAGAAATTTCTGGATGCATTGACATTTAAATATCAGGTAACAATATTTGGAAAATATTTACATTTTAATATAAAATGACATTTTTTTATTTCTGGATGCATTATATCAAGTAACAATATTTGGAATAGTTTTACATATCAATATTAAAAAAAAATTCTTAAAAGTTTCTGTATGCATTGGCATTTAAATATCAGTGTACAATATTTGGAAAATATTTAAATTTTAATATGAAACTAACATTTTCAGGATGCACTGGCATTTATATATCACGTAATAATATTTGGAATAAATTTAAATGTAAAAATTACATTTTTCTTATAAATTTCTGTATGCACTGGCATTTAAATGTCAAGTAAAAATATTTGGAATAGATTTGAATTTTAATATAAAATTAGCATTTTTTTTTTTTACACATATTTCTAAAGAGTTATACAAATGTGTCCAATAAGACAAAGATCAATATCTAGCTGATGAGATACTACTACTACTACTATTATTATTATTATTATTATTAATAATTCAAAAAGTATATTTACTATAGGAATTTCATAACATTTTAATATAATATTATATTATAAATGTTTTATAATATCTTTTATATAGACAATATTTAACTTTAATTATTTTATTTTTTATAAATGTGAGAAATCTGAGTAAATGACATTTCAGACACAATATGGCAGCTATATTGTGCATTTCTGCAGTAAACACTTCCAAAGGAAGGCCGAGGCAGAACAATCAGAGAGAAAATATCAGCGCTCGTGTTCAATCAGTTTTGCGGACCGGAACTAACGTCTGTATAATAATGTCATACAAGACACAGCGCTGTCACGGAAATTAATAAAAATGAGCTGTTTACACAAAAAAAGAAGGAAATTAATCATTTATAAAGTACACTAGTTTCATCTGAGTGGAGTAAACAAAAATCCATTCCAAAAAGTACCATGGTAAAATGATACCAAAAGTTCTTTGGTTTAGTGTTTTCAGCTTTGAGCTTTAGCCGCTGTGTTCGAGAGACTCGCGGGTCTCCACATCCTCACCAAACGGTGAAGAATAACTGTACATCACCTCCGACCCTTCACACACTCACCTCACGACCCGCAATCTCACCCGTCTAGACTCCACAAACACTCACACACGGACCCGGAGCCACGCTGCTCCGGCCGGACATATTTCTAGCCATCAGAGGAGCGATGGAGCAGGTCACCGCCGATCACTTCTCTTCCCAGTAACCCGGTTAGTGAAACAAATAGCATGATCTTCCTGCACTCTCTCATCATCCTGGGAATTCCCACAGGCCGACTGCACTACTCAATTTCTGCATTGATTTTACACAGAAAGTCTTACAATAAAATCATACAGCAGTGGAGCTAATGCACTGCCATTAAATCAATCACTGTACATCAATGAGGGAAACATCTCCGTCTGAACGAGAACATTCAGTTCCAAATGTACAGACGTTCCTGCCATATGTTCATTCAGTCTGGTAGAATATAATAATGTACATTAATGAGTTCTGAGAGTGTTATAATGTTACAAAAGATTCTATTTCAAATAAATGCTGTTCTTTTGAACATTCTATTCATCAAAGAATCATGAAAAATGAAATGTATCATGGTTTCCACAAAAATCTGAATTGTTTTCAACATTGATAATATTCAGAAATGCTTCCTGTGCAGAAAATCAACGTATTAGAATGATTTCTGAAGGATCATGTGACACTGAAGACTGGAGTAATGATGCTGAAAATTCAGCTTTGATCACAGGAATAAATTATATTTTACTATATATTCACATAGAAAACAGCTGTTTTAAATGGTAATAATACTTCACAGTTTTTTACTGTATTTTTGATCAAATAAATGCAGCCTTTGGTGAGCAGAAGAGACTTCATTCAAAAACATTTAAAAAATCTTACCGACCCCAAACATTTAAATGGAAGTGTACTGAATGACTACCATATTCAAATACCATTTGATTTTTATTTTCATAATGTACCTTCAAAGTACAATTTTCTATGACTTTTCCAGCCATTTATAAATTACTGGATAAGAAATAATTATATACAAATCTTGTTATAAAGATTACACAGTAAGAATAACTACAAACATTTAATACTCATCCATATTATTAAAGGGGACCTATAATGCCCCTTTTCACAAGATGTAATATAAGTCTCCAGAATGTGTCTGTGAAATTTCAGCTCAAAATACCCCACAAATTATTTATTATAGCTTGTCAAATTTGCCCCTATTTGGGTGTGAGCAAAAACATACAATTTCTGTATGTGTCCCTTTAAATGCAAATGAGCTGCTGCTCCCGCCCCCTTTCCAGAAGAGGGCGGAGCTTTAACAGCTCAACAACAACAAAGCTGGAGAATCTCACGCAGCCAAAATGAGGATTGTCAGTAACGGTGTTCAGCCTTACATTGTTCAAACCGGAGTCGACACTGATTGAGAGACTCAGGAAGAAGTTACAACTTTTAGAATGAAACTGGACGTTTCTGAATGGTTAGTGGATAAATTTATGGAGTTGCTAGTGGAGTTGATTCAACTCATCCTCTAGCATGTGCCGTCATGTTCATCTTTTGTGCAAATCCAGCATTGAATTTGTGAAGCAGTCCGGCGTAAAATGACGGCATGACAACAACACTCTACTACAACAACTCTTCCTCTTCTCTAAAGCAGCCCAACATGGCCTAAAAAGAGTTCAGTGTCGTCTGTGCAGCCAACGACAGAACAGTTAGCATGCTTTGCTCAAATTTTTCCCATGGCATTAAAACTGGTACATCGTTGACGCTTGTGGAAAAAAATGGTGCAGTGGGTGGAAACATGCAGATTAAGGGGCGGTGATGTTATAATCCCCTTCCTACGACACTTGGGGAAAATTGGAGCGGATCGTTTTTTCACATGCTTGCAGAGAAAGGCTTACCAAAACAAAGTTAATGGTTTGTCCTTTTTCACGTTTTCTGGGTTGGTAGATGGACATATGATGCACATCATGATATGTCCCCTTTAAACTTGTATTCATTTCTATGATTTTCCATGTCAGTTTTACAATTCCCGATGTTTGCCCATGACTGCAGAGCACTACACTACCATAGTACAAATAACCAGGCTACTAGAGTTTTTGTTAGTGATGTGTTTATGATTTTCAGTGTGTTTCTGGGTTGATTGTCGCAGTCGGCACGACTCCAGCTCCAGAAGTTGGCGGGAGACGATCAAATTCCACACATCCCTGTGTGAGCATTGGACGTGTGAAGGGTCGCACTCAAACACACGGCTCCACAGCGCCTTTCATGTGCTTTTACAACATGTTGCACATTCTCAAACACACGGAGCATCAGCGACTAGAGGTTAAAACATGTGTCGTCCTGCTCTGAAGCGCCAAAACACCCCAGACCAACTCAACTACCATGCTTTTCTGGACATGTTGCATGGTAAATAAACATGGGAATCATTTAGTACAGTGGTATTTATTAGTGATGCACAGTGTTGTAGGGTATTTTGGTATTATCATTTTAAAAGTTTTTTTTTTTAAGAAATTAATACTTATATTCATCACAGATGCATTAAAGTGATCAAAAGTGACATTAAAAACATTTATATTGTTACAAAAGATTCTATTTCAAATAAATACTGTTCTTTTGAACTTTCTATTCATCAAAGAATCATGAAAAATAAAATGTATCACAGTTTCCCCAAAAATACGACTGTTTTCAACAACAATAAATTGACAAAACTGAACAATTATGTCAATTTTATCATGAAATTCAAGCGTCTTTACTACTAGTTATAGCACAAATGAATCATTTCATATTCAATTTTTATTTAACTTGTTGTTTTCATGATTTAATTTACGAATCAATGAATCTGTCATGAAATCAAGTTATGACAGCTGGCGTTTAAATGTTTATATTTCAACAACGAATTGGAGCAGAAACAATTATATCATTAAAAAGTTGCCTTATATGCAATATAAATGTTTATATGTTATTTTAGTGTTTATTATTAAATCAATTTGATGATTTAATTGCTTATTAAATAAACTTTTGGTTTTGGTTTGAAGCTAAATGGTGTTTCACTGAAAAAATGATCACTAGTATTTATCCGAGTGCTGAAACAGTAACTGATCCCATGTATATCTTGAATGCAATGCAAGTCACTTAGAATGAAAGCGTCTGCCAAATGTATGAATGTAAATGTAAATGCATTAGTGTCTGATACCATGGCAATCTTTTATAAGGGCGTGCATGCATACAAACACACATGCCGCTCTAAATGTGATTGATAAATCACTGAACTTAAAGGTTGTGATATTCTGCGGCCTGTGTAATGATATCAGCACAAGAACAGATCAGTGATGAAGATGCAGCAGCTAATGTGAGTGAGATCCTGCACTCAATATGAAGAATGAACTGTGTGTGTGTGTGTGTGTGTGTGACCTCGACGGCCTCTTATATAAGCGCACAGATGGCGAGGCGTGTTTCTGTGTGACAAAGAACAATCGCTGTTTCTTGATTACTCAAGAGGCGTATCTGACAGCGTGCGCGTGTGTAAGTTCACTCATCTCTATTCATTATAATGCGTCCTGAAACAGATACAGCATGCATCCAATCAAGTTTAATGCACTCATTAGCGGCTTTAGATTTTGAAGAGCGCGTGGACTTCCTGTGACGTCCGTTCCACAGTCTCATCGTATGGCCAAGACAAATGCAAACACTGTGAACCCTCCATAAATCCACCTGTCCCTTATGTAAAGCCATGTAAATGAACACGCGCTCTCCTCACAGTCGCAGCGGCACTTCATCAAGTAATTATTGTTTGATTACAGCGCTTCATTATCTGCTCTGATCGAGTCAGCGCTGACGCCAAAGGTCGAGCATCATTAGTTCGTCCGCGCTAAACATAAGAGCGCGCTGTGCTTCGCGTCGCACGCCCGGCGCTCTGAAAGGGCTAATTGTAAATTCATTTGTTTGAGGATGATCCACTATGGCTTTAGAATATTAAGGCAGGAGAGAAGGGTCAAACTGTCTCTGGGGGAGCAGACGTCTGTGACTCTACACGGATCTGAAGGCTGATACCATCACAGATAAAGTGACAATGTGATTATATTGTCTTGCATGTGGTTTACAGATCAGGAGCATTTCTGTCAGCATTACAATATGAGTAAAAAACATGAATATGAGTATGAATTGAGACAAAACAGCACTACTTAAACCGAGCTGAATAAGACCTGACAAAGAGGTTCAGGTTTGTAATTAATGAATTATTACTATCAATGTAATGATAATTATTATTAACAACATAATAATATAATTTGTAATGTAATAATAATAATAATAATTATTATTATTATTAAAATACAATCATTATTATTAAATACTTTATACATTTCATATACAGTATTATTAAATATTATTATTATGTGTAATGATATATAAAAATATCACTAATAATTTAATATTATTATTATTATTATTATTATTATTGAGAATACAATAGTTATTAAAAACTTTATACACAATATATTTATA
Source organism: Chanodichthys erythropterus (assembly GCF_024489055.1). Taxonomy (NCBI): domain Eukaryota; kingdom Metazoa; phylum Chordata; class Actinopteri; order Cypriniformes; family Xenocyprididae; genus Chanodichthys; species Chanodichthys erythropterus. Next base: position 4,210,429 of record NC_090225.1, read on the forward strand.
AACTATATTAATAAAATTAAAATAAGTATAATATTATTGATATCATCATCTTCACTATTATAAACTTTATAAATAAAATACATTTCTAAATGTTATAAATTAAAATAATAAATATTATTAGTATCATCAACTTCATAAATCAATATATTTATCAACTTTATAAATGATTATTATTATTATGAATGTATTACTCTACAAATAAAATACATTATAAATGTTATAAATTAAAATAATATTAATAATATTAACTTTATAGATTATTATATTCATTGATATTCTAAAATATCATTATTATTTAAATTTATATTATTATAAAATGTATGATAAAATATCAGCTTCATAAATCAATATATTTGTCAACTTTATAAATTATTATTATTATTAGTGTATTAAACTCTACAAATAAAATAAATTCTAAATGTTATAAATTAAAATAATATTAATAATATTAACTTTATAAATTATTATATTCATTGATATTCTAAAATATTATTATTATTATTATTTAAAATTATATTATAAAATATATGATAAAATATCAGCTTCATAAATCAATATATTTGTCAACTTTATAAATTATTATTATTATTAGTGTATTAAACTCTACAAATAAAATATTAATTAATTTATAACATATACATTATAAATGTTATAAATTAAAAATATTAAATTATTATTTACATTATAAATTATTATATTTGTCAATATTCTAATGTATACATTTTATATATTTATAATCATGATAAATTAAAATAATAAATTCTATTATTAATAATATTATAAACTTTATACATTAATATATCAAAAAACTTTATACATAATCACTATCATTATTATTATTATTATTATAATATACACTCATAATAACCACCATTTACACAAACAAAATCTGAGTGCATGTGGCTCATGAAAGTGGACATCAACACGATCTCAAAACTTGATGGTTCTGGTCCGGTCAAACTTTGTTCATCATGCGTATGCTAAATGTGTGCTGACTGTGCTTCAGTCATACTGTAAGTGCTCATACCTCGGAGGAAACGAGATGTCCAGCTCATGCAGACGGTCCTTAAACACAGCCAGCTCTTTGTCAAACTCTAAAAGCTGAAGACAAACAGACAAAAAGAGAAATACAGTAAATGCATGTATAATATATAATTTATACAAGATAGAGAGCAGAGTTTTCATCTTTTAAATTGACATCTAAACCATGAACTCATTAACATATGCCCGCCCACATTTACATATCAACACAGATTCAGTATTCAGCAACTTTCTGTCCTGATGAACACACACACACACACACACACACACACACACACAAGGCCAATCACAACAGTGGTCATTTGCATATATAAAACAATTCAATTAAGCTACACAAGTGCATCTCTATAAGAAAAACTGTTGTGAAGCAAAGCAAGACCGCGCGCGCGTGTGCGTGTGTGTGTGTGTGTGTGTGTGTGTGTGTGTGTGTGTGTGTGTGTGTTGCATGTACACGTATGACAGCTTCCGTGTCGTGCGCCGTGTGTGTTCATCAATCATTTCCCAGCTGTCCTCTCTGTCTGAGACACTGAGACTCTAAAGTCATTAATCAAACACTGCAGAATAATTAGCCTGGGTGTGTACACATTAATTATGAGAAGAATAATCAACAGGTGTACATGACACCTTCACTGTGTGTGTGTGTGTGTGTGTGTGTGTGTGTGTGTGTGTGTGTGTGTGTGTGTGTGTGTGTGTGTGTGTGTGTGTGTGTGTGTGTGTGTGTGTGTGTGTGTGTGTGTGTGTGTGTGTGTGTGTGTGTGTGTGTGTGTGTGTGTATGTGACAGACAACTATCAGCACTAACTAACAGTCACACAAACACAAACACTGCACACATCAATGAGAGTTTATTAGTGCTTCATTAATGGATTGAAAACACCATCTGATTAATCTGGCCTTATATTCTGGTGACTTTGTGCATAAAACTGCCTCCAGAAGAATTTAATGTGACAAAAAAACAACAACTTCCTTTTGCTCACATTCTCAAAGATAAAAACTGATTTATACAGTTTAGTTAGTCAGAAGTAATTATAATTCGCTTTAAAACACCTTTGACATGCTTGTCAAAATGTGTGTGTGTGTGTGTGTCATTATTTGAGCGTGCAGTGAGGTGTTCAGCAGTGCCTGCAGTTCAGGAGGGCATATGAACAACATTCATCACTTTACACACACAAACACACAACTTATACTTCCAGTGTCACATATAAATATTTTACACCCACACATTTTATAACACACATGCATTTACAACAGCTATGGAGCAAGGTATATTTTATTTTAAGATATTTCATAATTTAAAATGCATTCGATATACAAGATTTATTATTAATTCTATTAAACTGACCGTTCACCATGAGTGTGGAACACAAAAGAAGATCTTTATTTAGTGTATACAGTGAAAGTCAGTGGAGTCCAATGTTATTTGGTTCCCAACTTCTTTAAAATATCTTTTTTTGCGTGTTGTTCAGCAGAAAGAAATTTATACAGGTAAACAAAGAAAAATTATGACAGAATTTACATTTCTGTCAGGACCACTATCATCAAATATGACTGATAATTGCATAGAGTTTGTGTTGGCGGTGGTTCTGTTCTGGGCAAGAACTCCCTGTGCATCCATGCAGCCTAGCATGGATAAGAGCAGGGAGAGCAGCAGTAACCCCACTAGGGTAAACAGAACAGAACCAATATCAGATATAATTGTCAATAATTTAACCTGTAGACATATTTCAAGAATTAGTTTGATTCAGGGGAATCATAAGGCCAATCCTGACTGAAGAGAGGAGGAGCTGGGGATGGAGGAGGGTAATTAGCTCCTGAGAATGCAATAGCTGCTGATAATACTGAAGGAGCTTATATATGGATGCTGTTATAGGCGTATAGACTGTTATATATATATATATATATAATATAATATGATATATTAGAGGATATATTAAATTGTTTAAAAATATTTATAAATCATGGTAATGATTTTATACATATAATTCTTTATACAGTAATCACCTTTGCAGGCAAATATGCTTAAATTTATATTCTACAGCAGTTTAAAAAGAGTAAGTCAAAGTATTTATACTACTACAACACGTATGAATGTGTTGATGTGCATGTGATGTTCTGAATGTGATGTGCATATTGTTGTTGTGAATGTGCATGTGATGATGTGCTTGTAATGTTGTTGTACATGTGATGATGTGCATGTGATGATGATGTGAATGTGCTGATGTAAATATGTTGCTGTTGTACATGTGATGATGTGCATGTGATGTACATGTGATGATGTGCATGTGATGTGCATGTGATGATGTGTTTGTGGGTATGTGCTTGTAATGTTGTTGCGCATGTGTTGATGTGCTTATGATGTGCACGTGATGATGTGCATGTGGTGTTGTTGTGAATGTGATGATGTGAATGTTGTGCATGTGTTGACGTAAATGCGTTGATATTATGCATGTGATAATGTGCATATGTTGATGTGAATGTGTTGCTGTGCATGTGTTGTTGTGAACTCTTAGTAATTCATTTAGCCGCTAGAGACCTGCACGCTGAAATTTCACACTACATTTCATGCGGGTCAATTAAGCCGAATGATTTGCTGCTCTGGTGGGTCAGCAGTAAAACCCGTCTCATTCCACCGTATATAGAGCTCACGATCCGTCAGCGCCAATGACCTTGACAGTGTGCGTTTGTGAAGGAGACCAACATCCCTGAGCTCAGAGCCGAACGACACAAATAAATAAAAAAACAAACTCCTCCAAGCGTCTGGCTTGAAATCACCATCTCAGCCCAATAAACACACAGCATCCTAAATCACGCCTCGCTGATGGACCGAAGACAGAGACGCTGCAAGAGCCTCGATGTGGAACGTCCAGTTTGGGCCGAGCGGCGTTCCCTGCCATAATTGTGCACTGATTTATGTATCGTCAAATAAGAGCCCTGACAACAGCTGATGCCATTAAAGACCATCAATAAGAGCCAGGTGAGAGGTCATTTAATTTGAGTTTTACACCACACACTTTACTTTCATTGCAGCAGCCATATTTTCACAGTATTTATGACAAACATTATTTTGAGTATATACCAGCAGACATGAGCGCAAACACACACACACACACACACACACGTCATCCTTCGCAAACACATGATCAACTTTATACCTCATCAATGTTCAAAAGCCAAATAATCACTATGATACTGTTTTTAAAAAGAAAGAAAAACCAGCATTAAAACACTGATCAATTTTATTATTAATATTAACTGTCATTGAATAAAGACAATTCATATTCAGTAAAATGTAAAGTATATGTATGTTTTTTTTTAAATCACTATATAAACAACATGATTTGAATTAATCTAGAATTTTACATTTCAAATGTCAAATGTCAGATGTCAAACTACAGTATAATAATGTACAGAATATGCTGTTTACCATTTCTGAAACCTGTTTGAGTTGAAAATAATGAGCACAGATGTGATTTGTTCACAATATCACCCTAAGACTTCCTAGCTCATCCATCCAGATAGCAAAATTCTCTGTTTTTACTGTTATTTCTATTCCTTATGTTTTATTTTTATTCTTCTTCTTTATGTAAAGCACTTTGAATTACCCTTGTGTATGAAATGTCCTATACAAATAAAATTGCCTTGCCTAATCAGGCTGATAAAAGCACTGAAACTGGCCGATTCGATCATCTCTAGTTGAGACGGGCAGATTCTCAATGCACACAGTGTTGGTTTGATTAGCGATGCTGCCGCGTTACAGCTTCCGCGGGAATGACAGGTGAAATATGGTGCGAGACGGATGAGAGCCTCCTGTTATTTATTTATTTATTCGGACTCTTAAAAACTGCCGTTTGAGCGATGTAGCGGGGTGTACGCATGAGGAGGAGAGACAGAAAAGTTCATCACTCGTTCCGGATTCCCTCTCCATGCGCTCAGATCCACCTGATAAAGTTTCAATAAAGAGACACTGAAGCAAAATCAATGAGAGTTAGTGGGCTTCCTTCATTCAGCGCACACACACACAGACACACACACACACAGCCCCTCGACGCAACGGCCCACCAGAAAATTTAATCTTCCCAAATCCTCATCAGAGCGCTCCATCCTCACCGCCTGACAGCCACCCGGATAATTAATTATACAATTTCGATGGCTCTATCGACTAAACAAACCTATTAATCATCGCAAAAGTCAATAGGCATGGACGTATTCAATCATGTCCTGACCAATGATTACTCCTTTCAAAATACAATAATTATTTTCGAGAGCTGCCTCGAATTAAATTTCTGTCAAGCCGGTACAACTCTAGTGGTTGATGAAGGATGCTGGGAGTCGAGGAGCGCGGAGGGACATTCGTCGTTCTGGAGAGGTAGTTTGTTTTCCAGGGATCATAAGATGGTGTGTTTAAGTAGACCATGACCATCAGATTATCTCTCATGTGCCATCAGAGCATCCATCACACACACACACACACACACACACACACACACACACACACACACACACACACACACACACACACACACACACACACACACACACACACACACACACACACACACACACACACACACACACACAAATAAAATAATAATAATTTTTTTTTTTTTAACTCAAAGAAACAAATTTTTTAACATTTTAACATGAGTGCATTGCTTTTAACGCTGACATGATGCAATGGTCATTATGACTGGTTAGTGCATGTTTGTTTTACTCGATAAACCCAGATTCCCCATAAATTAATAATACAACAACCCAATAACTTATTTGGACACTTAAGCCACACTGAAAGTTCAAAGGTTGTTGCATTAGAGTATTACTGTTACAAAAAAAATAATATATATATATATGCAAAAACATGTTCAGTGTGAATGGCCCCAATGTGACCATATAAAATGTTTTTAAGTGGATCAAACGTGTGAGTTTTTCCAGGATGTCAATTGTCCATACAGGCATTTGTTTAATTCGGCTAGTGACTTAACTAGTGACAATATATCAGTAGTTTTAGGGCCCTGTTTTAACAATCTGTGTGCATGGTCTAAAGCACATGGCGCAGGTGCACTCAGGGCCGAGTCCACTTTTGCTAGTTCAAAAAAGATGGTCGGCGCCCAAGATGCATGGTCCAAAATGATTGTACCTAGTCTCTTAATGAATCATGGGTGTGTTGTGTGTAATGTGCAATAAACCAATCAGAGTGTCATCTCCCATTCCCTTTAAAAGCCTGTTGCGCTTGGCATGTTTGTGTGCTGCTGCGCGTCCCTGTGTGTGTAAGAAGCAGAGTGTATGCTTGTTGTGCACCCGCCTATAGGCACATATTACATGTGCGCCCTTTATATAACAAACAAAAATTAATAAATACTGCACCAGACCAGGTTAAATACTGAGTTTAGAGCAGGTTTTTTTTGGTCAGTGGCGCAGTCTTTTTCAGTTGCCTCAAAATAGCAACACGCCAACAATGCATTTGAACACACCTCATTTTCAGACCAGCATGCCCATGGGTGAACAGATGGGCACGAGTGCATTTGTTATTTAAACAACGTGGCACTGGACGTGAAAATGATAACTAGCAAAAAAAACTGTTGCGCATGTCATCACATTGCACCCAGTGTATGATAGGGTTTGAGTTTGATTGGACATCAACATTTTTTTTTTTTTTTTTAAATAACTGAACAATTAAAATGCTGAATGTAAATGGAATCCTCTTTATAAGCGGTTCATAGGAGGATGTTTGAGGTCAGACCTCTCGATGAGGGGAAGATCATAACATCTGTATCTACAAAGACATCCAGTGTTCACCTAATCGTCTTAAGCTCTGCAGCTGCTCTCTCAAAGTGTCTCATTCAGGAAGACAGAAGTCAAACATTCATGTGGTTATGAAGCATCTAAAAAATAAAGCCAAATGACATCAAGAGCTCAAATCAAGCCTCTTACCAGCGTTCCATTGTTTTCCCGGAAAACGTCCTGGTTAATGTAGTTAAATAACTTCTTTTCCAGCTGTAGGACAACCTACAGAGACAGAGATACAGAGATTCAGTATAGTTTTGAACATGTTCTAATATTAGAATTTAACTGTATGCCACTGTTATTCAATAGTGTAAGTTCAAGACTTAAAGAATTAATATTTTTATTCATCATGGACACATAAAATTGATCAAAAGTGACAGTATAAAGACATTTATAATGTTACAAATGATTCTATTTTAAATAAATGCTGTTCTTTTGAACTTTCAATTCATCAAAAATGCTGGAAAATAAAATATATGACCGTTTCCACATAAATCTGAAGCAGCACAACTGTTTTCAACATTGATAATAATCAGAAATGTTTCTTAAGCAGCAAATCAGCATATTAGAATGATTTCTGAAGGATCATGTGACAATGAAAACTGGAGTAATGATGCTGAAAATTCAGTTTTGATCACAGGAATAAATTACTGTTTACTATATATTCACATAGAAAACAGCTACTTTTAATTGGAATAATATTTCACAATTTTTTACTGTATGTTTGATCAAATAAATGCAGCCTTGGAGAGCAGAAGAGACTTTTTTTAATCTATCTATCTATCTATCTATCTATCTATCTATCTATCTATCTATCTATCTATCTATCTATCTATCTATCTATCTATCTATCTATCTATCTATCTATCTATCTATCTATCTATCTATCTATCTATCTATCTATCTATCTATCTATCCATCTATCCATCTATCCATCCATCCACCCATCCATCTATCCATCTTAAACAGATGGTTCTGATCACTCAAGGTGTTTCATTACAGTATAGAGAGTTTCAGTCACTAAAACACACAGAGATTTGTGAAAGGCTTCACCTTGCGGTCATTGTCTGACTCTCTGAAGATGAGTTTGTCGACTTCATTGGTGTCGGCGGCTCTCACCGTCTGCATGGTGGCCGTCGAGCAAAGACTCTGAGGAGAAGAAGAGACATCAGCTATTTAATATCACAATATCTGCTAACATATCCATAAACAACAACAACACCTGAAAATGACACGTCTGAGGAGTGACAGAAGAGCAAAACAAGAAAAAGGAGCATCTCTCTTTCTCTTTCTTTCTTTCTTTCTATGTATGTATTGACCTTAAAGACTGTGTGCACGGTTAAATTCCCTTTTGTCGACTCTTTTAACAATTAGTTAAACATTCGGCCATCTGTGTTTGAGGACAGTTGAATGAGGTAATCCTTGATGTGGCAGTTCCCAGCGCACACAGTCGAGCCCGAGAACCGATTGAAATTCAAAGCACAGATTAGCTAATCAGGTCAAGCCAATAAAACCGGCAGGAAAAAACCCTTTGGAGGGAAATGTCACAAACCAGGCGGCTGGAGAAGAGAAGCGCGGCGGATCAGAACAAACAGCCCCTCCGCGCTTAAGCCGCTCTCTAAAGAGCCAACAAATCGCTCCATCTTTCAGTCATTTGGGCTCTCGGACCCCCGCGCTAATGCGCTTTGCTCTCATTAAGCTGATTTTGTAATGAATAGCCCCAGAAAAACACCTCAAAAGACACAGAGAGCGGCCCCATCAGGAGTCACACCGCAGCAAATCTTACATTCGCTTTTGATTTTTCCCAAGAACTACATAATGACCAAAATGTAGAAAGAAATACATTGCACCAAACGCTTCTGCTCAGATTGAAAACTCACAAATGCAGCATCACCGACATGAAGCAGAGGGTTTATTTAGTGATGCAGATGACCTGAATGTATTATGAGTATTTATAAAACTTCATAAACACACACATTTTTTTGTGCACAGAAAGAGAAATCAATTATACAGTTCAGAGAGACAAATATTAGACCAAAGGCTGACTCCATTGACAAATTCCAATCAAGTTATGCTTGTATTTCAATTTCAAATTGCAATTTTAAAGTACTTTATTAGCATGATTGTGGTTAAAAAAGTAGATATATATGAATATTCTTATATTTATTTTTTATATTATGTAAATATATATTCATATAATATTCAAATGTATAAAATCAGATCTCTGTCTACTCTTACATAACATACTGTGGTAAGTTACTATGGTGCAGTGATGGTATGGTACATCTGTATCATAAATCTGAAGCAGCACAACTGTTTTTAACATTGATAATAATCAGAAATGTTTCTTAAGTAGCAAATCAGCATATTAGAATGATTTTTGAAGGATCATGTGACACTGAAGACTGGAGTAATGATGCTGAAAATTCAGCTCTGATCATAGGAATAAATTACTGTTTATATAAATGTATATACATATAACAATTTAATTTGTACCACCGATTGATTACCTTAATCAGGTGTTTACATTGTACTCAAACTGTTAAAAAAACACGGTAATACCACAATTCTTCTGGCATACTGTTTGTACATGTATTAAATCAACACTAAACATGTTATGGCTCCACAACAGAAGCCAAAAACCATTTACAAATCAACACTTCCGTTTCCAATAGCATCAATACTGTAATCAATCAAAGTCAGAGTGTGCGTTTCGGTCATAGTCTGACTGATCGAGCACGTGTTCAGTGAC